>NC_090026.1:3060097-3427597 GCF_037176765.1 Anolis sagrei
AATGAGCGAAATCACACCAAATTTGGCAACAAAATGTCTCACTACACAAGGAGTGACCATCAATCAAAAAATTATGATTTTGTTATTCTGGAAGGATTTGGTGGGCAATGTCCTTTGGTTTTGGAATTGTAGTTCACCAACATCCAAAGACGACTGTGGACTCAAACAATGATGGATCTGGACCAAACTCTACACGAATACTCCATATGCCCAAATGTGAACTCCATCTGTGTTTATATTTGGGCATATTGAATATGCATGCCAAATTTGGTCCAGATCCATCATTGTTTGAGTCCACAGTGCTCTCTGCATGTAGGTGAACTACAACTCCCAAACTCAAGGTCAATGCCCTCCAAACCCTTCCATTATTTGCTGTTGATCATGGGAGTTCTGTGTGCCAAGTTTGGTTCAATTCCATCGTTGGTGGAGTTCAGAATGCTCTTTGATTGTAGGTGAACTATAAATCCCAGCAACTACAACTCCCAAATGTCAAGATTCTATTTTCCCCAAACTCCACCAGTGTTCACATTTGGGCATATGGAGTATTCGTGTAGAGTTTGGTCCAGATCCATCATTGTTTGAGTCCACAGTGATCCCTGGATGTAGGTGAACTACAACTCCCAAAACACAAGGTCAATGCCCACCAAACCCTACCAGTATTTTCTGTTGGTCATTGGTTCAATTCCATTGTTGGTGGGGTTCAGAATGCTCTTTGGTTGTAGGTAAACTATAAATCCCAGCAACTACAACTCCCAAATGACAAAATCAACTCCCAAACACAAAAAAGTGACAACCGAAAAGCATGACAAAGCATCTCCTGTGTCCAAAGAAGGAATGCAGCAGCTTGGACCAGGTTTCGTTGGGGTTTTGGGGGTTCCTTAAAGGAGGCCTTTCCTGACCCTTCTGCTTCTTCCGCAGGGTGTTGGGGGGCCCATGTTTGTCAAGACGTCCAAGAGCCGCGTGACCCTATCTGGCCTGCGCCAAGGGGCAACGTATGGTGTCCAAGTCCGAGCGCGATCCGAGGCTGGCTATGGAGGATTTGGGCCAGAAAGTGCCTTCCAGACACAAGGCGATGGTGAGTGAGCCCACCTTCTAGGGGTGGCGTTATCCCCCCAATTGCTCACATGAAATGCTGTCCCATTGCTGAGACTTTGCAGTGCACTCCTTTCACCTCTGGCTCTTGGATGATTTCGGATTAAATTATCAGTTTTCTTCTTCTCAACATGGGGGTGGGGACCCCTGGGGGGGGTCTATAGGGGGTGTCAGGGGGGTTGCCAAAGACTATCACAAAGTACAGTATTTTCTGTTGGTCATGGAGGTTCTGTGTGGGAAGTTTGGCCCAATTCTATCACCGATGGGGTTCAGAATTCTCTTTTATTGTAGGTGTAAAGGAGGGTAAAATTACTGCCACAAAATTTCAAACAGTTTCTTTAAAAATATGGTTCTTCCTTTTACAGATGGGTACAGGCACACACTACCCTTGCTTTATGATGGTTCATTTAACATAAATAAGTCACCTGACTTATCTAACTATATTGGCTCACAGCCAAACCCTGATTCTTAATATTAAAGAACCAGTCTTCCCTATAGTTTTCTAACTATAGTATTCCTGATGGTTTTCCACACACCACAGGATCAACTACCTTCTCCTGTAACTCTTTGGTCACAGACTAGTTCCCTGAATCCCTACCTAGAGATTTCAGTCCTTTCTGCAACTCTAATAGTCACAGACCCTTCCCTGATTCTCCCACTAGAGAAATCAGTCTTCCCTGTAGCTCACTGGCTTACAGACTGCCACTTGCAAACAGCTGCCCCGTGAAGTGACAGTTGCTATAGCAACTCAAGCCAAGCCAGCCACCATCTCTAACAAAATATAATCCTACATACTTACCATTTATTAACTACTGTTTAAACAACACATAACCATAAGAATAAAAATACACATCTTCACAGTAGGTGAACTATAAATCCCAGCAACTACAATTCCCAAATGCCAAGGTCTATTTTCCCCGTCTTAAGCCGCAGAGGGTGAAAAGGAAGGGGCCTGAGGCTCTTGGGAATGGGGTGGTTCATAATATGCTTGTCGTTGGCCTCTATAGAAATAGAGTGCTGGGATGGAGAGTGGCAGCAAGAGTATCCCCCCCTATATTAATTTCCGGGGAAATGGTCTGAGGCTGTTAGGAATGGTGGGAGTTGGAGTCCAAAACACCTGGAGGACCCAAGTTTGCCAATGCCTGGTATAGATGCACCTTAGGTAAACGCCAGGTATAACTGTTCAGCAGTGGGAAGGACTCCTTTGTTGGGGGTTTTAGATAAAACAATGTTTAGACAGGATGCTCAAGTGGTGAATTCCCTGAGACATCTCATGTTTAGACTTGATGACCTTTAGGTGCCCCTTTCTGTACGAAGAGGATGTGAAGTACCACTACATGAAAAAGGTACATCTGCACTGTAAAACAAATGCAGTTTGGCACAACTTGAACTGCTATGGCTTATTGCGATGGAATCCTGGAAGTTACAGTACTCAAGGGGTAGTTCATAATATGCTTGTAGTTGGCCTCTATAGAAATAGAGTGCTGGGACGGAGAGTGGCAGCAACAGTATCCTCCCCTATATTAATTTCCAGGGTGAAAACTTGTGTTTAAAGGGTTGTTGTGAGAATGCATTGTTGAAGGCTTTCATGGCCGGAATCACTGGGTTGTTTTCGTTTTTTTCGGGCTATATGGCCATGGTCTAGAGGCATTCTCTCCTGACGTTTCGCCTGCATCTATGGCAAGCATCCTCACTACCTCTGAGGATGCTTGCCCTAGATGCAGGCGAAACGTCAGGAGAGAATGCCTCTAGACCATGGCCATATAGCCCAAAAAAACCTACAACAAGTTGGTTGTTGTGAGTTTTCCGGGCTGTCTGGCCATCTTCCAGAAGCATTCTCTCCTGACATTTCACCCACATCCATGGCAGGTATCCCCAGAGGTTGTGAGGTCTGTTTGAAACGAGGCTCTTAGGAATGGTGGGAGTTGAAGTCCAAAACACTTGAAGGGCCCAAGTTTGCCCATGCCTGCTCTAAGGTCAACATAGTAATAAAACGCCTAGATAATAAAAAAGTAAATAAACAAATATGGAGGACCAGCTGTAGATACAGATCATAGAATCATAGAATGAAAGAGTTGGAAGAGACCTCATGGGCCATGTAGTCCAACCCCATTCTGCCAAGAAGCAGGAATATTGCATTCAAATCACCCCTGACAGATGGCCATCCAGCCTCTGTTTAAAAGCTTCCAAAGAAGGAGCCTCCACCACACTCCGGGGCAGAGAGTTCCACTGCTGAACGGCTCTCACAGTCATAGAATCAAAGAGTTAGAAGAGACCTCCTGGGCCATCATCCAGTCCAACCCCATTCTGCTAAGAAGCAGGAATATTGCATTCAAATCACCCCTGACAGATGGCCATCCAGCCTCTGTTTCAAAGCTTCCAAAGAAGGAGCCTCCACCACACTCTGGAGCAGAGAGTTCCACTGCTGAATGGCTCTCACAGTCAGAAGCAGGAAAGACACATTCAAAGCACACCCGACAGATGGCCATCCAGCCTCTGTTTCAAAGCTTCCAAAGAAGGAGCCTCCACCACACTCCGGGGCAGAGAGTTCCACTGCTGAACAGCTCTCACAGTCATAGAATCAAAGAGTTAGAAGAGACCTCCTGGGCCATCATCCAGTCCAACCCCATTCTGCTAAGAAGCAGGAATATTGCATTCAAATCACCCCTGACAGATGGCCATCCAGCCTCTGTTTAAAAGCTTCCAAAGAAGGAGCCTCCACCACAATCTGGGGCAGAGATGCATAAAATTACAAATTTTCCACATAAGCTTTTGACCAATACCTCTTTCTAGCTTGTATTTTTAATACTTTTCATGATATGGATTTCGAAGCAGCATTCCTCCTAATCATTGGGGGAAACTGGGGGAAAAGGCACGAGGACAGTGACAATTGCAGCAGTAATATTTTTGTGATTCTTTCGAAACGGAATATATAGACCAACGAAATATGTCTGAAGCTGCGGGATTAAAACCCGGCCCTTATTTCTCTGATTAAACGTGGGATCTGCTGGAAGGCTTAAAAGCCCCCCAGGTCTGCCAGGGATTAATCCATCTGCTGCCACGTGCGCGTTGGAGATGGAGGGACCTCACTGTCGGCGTGATGCTAATCCTTAGTGGTCCAGAGGAGTAGGTCAGGTGGGCCTGTCCCGGCCTGATCCCAGCGGGGGCTTTTTCCTCCCACGTTTACGCTTTTGGAAAGAAATCCAAGAAAATAATAATAATAATAATAATAATAATAATTTACTTATCGTGTCATCAGCAACCGTACCATTGGGTATCAGCCATTGGTTGAGGTGCTGGATTTAAGCCTGCCACTTTTGGACTCTCGCTTGCTGAGGTGTTCCGGCGAGTGTCTCTGTAGATCTAAGAAAACTATTTCTAGATTTAAGTTGTTGACATGCTGGCTGATACCCAAACAGGGGATGAGCTGGAGATGTCACTGCCTTGGTCCTTTTACTATTGGCTGCTACTTCCCGGCGGATGTCAGGTGGTGCAATACCGGCTAAGCAGTGTAATTTCTCCAGTGGTGTAGGGCACAGACACCCCGTGATAATGCGGCATGTCTCATTAAGAGCCACATCCACTGTTTTAGCGTGGTGAGATGTGTTCCACACTGGGCATGCATACTCAGCAGCAGAGTAGCATAGCACAAGGGCAGATGTCTTCACTGTGTCTGGTTGTGATCCCCAGGTTGTGCCAGTCAGCTTTCGTATGATATTGTTTCTAGCACCCACTTTTTGCTTGATGTTCAGGCAGTGCTTCTTGTAGGTCAGAGCACGGTCCAGAGTGACTCCCAGATATAATAATAATAATAATAATAATAATAATAATAATAATAATCTTTATTTATACCCCGCCACCATCTCCCCAATGGGGACTCAGAGCGGCTTACATGAGGCCAAGCCCAAATAACAATTACAATAAAGAAAAACCAGAACACAAACCGAAAAATATAATTTCCTTTGCTAAGGATTTTTTAAGGCAGTTCTTTTTGGAAGGACTTTGGGCACATCTGCACTGTAGGATTAATACAGCTTGATACTGCTTTAACTGCCATGGCTCAAGACTATGGAATCCTGGGACTTGTAGCTTGACGAGGTGCCAGCACTCCTTGGTGGGAGGGCTACTGACCATAGGTAAAGGTAAAGGTTGTCCCCTGATGTTAAGTCCAGTCATGTCCAAATCTGGGACTCTGGTGCTCATCTCCATTTCCAAGCCGAAGAGCCGGCATTGTCCGTAGACTCCTCCAAGGCCATGTGGCCGGCATGACTGCATGGAGTGCCATTGCCTTACTGTCGGAGCAGTACCTATTGATCTACTCACATTTGCATGTTTTCGAACTGCTAGGTTGGCAGAAGCTGGGGCTAACAGCAGGAACTCACCCCGCTCCCCGGATTCAAACCTGCAACCTTTCAGTCAGCAAGTTCAGCAGTTCAACAGTTTAACCTACTGTGCCACCAGGGGGTCCAGTGGGTTAAGTTGGTAATGGAGTGCCATTCCTTTCCTACTATTGGCTGAAGCTGGAGCTTACAGTGGGAGCTCACCCCTCTCCCCAGATTCGATCCTGGGACTTTTCAGTCAACAAGTTCAGCAGCTCAGTGGTTTAACCCACTTCCCCACTGGAGGAATCCTGGGAGTTGTAGCTTTACAAGGCTCCAGCACTCCTTGATGGGAGGGCTACTGACCATAAGTAAAAGTAAAGGTATTCCCCTGACATTAAGTCCAGTCATGTCCGAATCTGGGACTCTGGTGCTCATCTCCATTTCTAAGCCGAAAAGCTGGTGTTGTCCGTAGACACCCCCAAGGTCATGTGGCCGGCATGACTGCATGGAGCACTGTTACCTTACTGCCGGAACGGTACTTATTGATCTACTCATATTTGCATGTTTTCAAACAGCTAGCTTGGCTGAAGCTGGAGCTAACAGTGGGAGCTCACGCTGCTCCCCGGATTCGAACCTGGGACCTTTCAGTCAACAAGTTCAGCAACTCAAAGGTTTAACCCACTTCCCCACTGGAGGAATCCTAGGAGTTGTAGCTTGGCAAGGCCCCAGCACTCCTTGGTGAGAAGGCTACCGATCATGTGAAACTACAATTCCCACGATCCCATAGCACTGAGTGATGGATTTCTTAAGGCAGTTCTTTTTGGAAGGACTTTGGGCGCATCTGCATTGTAGGATTAATGCAGCTTGATACTGCTTTAACTGCCATGGCTCAAGACTATGGCAAGGCCCCAGCACTCCTTGGTGAGAAGGCTACTGACCATGTGAAACTACAATTCCCATGATCCCATAGCACTGAGTGATAGCACTTCAAGCAAGGTCAAATTGTATTCATTTCTCAGTGTAGAAAATGCATCCCAAAAAGATGTCAATAAAAGATTGCAACTATGCACAGAAGAAAAAGATAAAGGGGGGGGGGGGGGTGACAGAGTCGTTCAAGGAAGAACCATTTGCACCAGAGAGCAAGAAGTATAGGTTGCTTACCTGTAACCGTGTTTCTTTGAGTGGTAGCCTGTGAAATTCGGCAAACGGTTGCACAGGCGTAAAGAAAAGCCATATATGCGCATTTCACAGACTCCATGAAGAAGAAATGTCCTAATACGGTTCAGGAGAGGAAGCGACACTAGAGATCACATTGCAAACATACATTGGACGGTGGAACAAGTGTACGTTGCTTACCTGTAACCGTATTTCTTCGAGTGGTAGCCTGTGAAATTCGCCGAACAGTTGCGCAGATGTAAAAAAACCCATATGTGTGCATTTCACAGACTCCACGAAGAAGAAATATTCTAATACGGTTCAGGAGAGGAAGCGACACTAGAGATCACATTGCAAGCATACATTGGATGGTGGAGCACAACAAAAGGAGTTCAGAAGAAGATCAACCTGTGCTGCATAGATTACAGCAAAGCAATGACTTGGCAAGACCTGAGAAGGGCTGTGGATGATGGGGTGACTTGGAGATCTTTCCTTCAAGGGGTTCCCCTAAGTTGAGGTCAACAACAAATAATGCCAAGATTCTATGTCTTCTGCAGTCCTGGGAGAAGCAGTCTTCCTTCCTGACTGTGAGAGCCGTTCAGCAGTGGAACTCACTGCCCCGGAGTGTGGTGGAGGCTCCTTCTTTAGAAGCTTTTAAACAGAGGCTGGATGGCCATCTGTCAGGGGTGATTTGAATGCAACTCTAGGATTCTAGGATTCTATGATTCCCAGAAAAGTTCCATCTTTCTCTTCTGAATCAGTCCCCCAGCTTGGCCCAAATCCTAACTCTGTGCCCCTCTTTCCTCTCCTTGACCCTCCCTGCAGAGCTGGGCGGAGGCACAGAGAAGCTGGCCCTCATCGTGGGAACAGCCGCCCTGGGGGCCCTCCTGGTCCTGGCTGTGGTCATCGTCGCTGTGGTCTGCCTCCGGTAAGGATGGGCGGTCCAAAACCTATATGTGGGCGGGACCAGGGAAGTGGGAGGGGCTTATTGTCACACAGAGGGAGGGTTATTTATTTATTTCGTATCAAATGCATTGCATAAATTAGTATAATTAGTATAGAAATAGAAGAATCGCAGGTGGCTAAATATCTTTTGACCAAAAACGGGCAACAGCTACGGCATTGTCTGTAGCCTCCTACAATTCTTCCTCTGTACATGAGGCAGGGCATAGTGGACAAGCATACCGATGCAGAGTTGTCTGTTCTGCTCCACAGTCACACAAGGTGTGGGATTCTTTTAGGTAGTGCCATTTTGACAGGTTGTCTTTTGATCTGCCCACTCCACTCCTGAGTCTGTTCAGGGACTTCCAAGTTGCCCATTCTTGGTTTGCCCCTGGAGAAAGACCCTCATGGAGGGCCATCCAGTTGGGATTTCCTGACCAGAAAGACACCCTTGCTGTTGCTGGGGGGACACCAAGAGGAGTGGTGGTTCTCATAAAGCTTTTCCTTGATTTGAGTCTATTGGCAGGCGTCAGGGTTCACAGACCACCGGTGTTGTTGTTGTTGTTGGACCGGTGGTCTCTGAAACAAACTTCGAATCCCTGCTCAGCCATTGGGTGACCTTGTTGGGTGGCCAAAAGTGATAAAAAGAATAAAAACACACAAACCAATGTTATATCTTCCTTTGGAGGATTTTTTGTAGTAAAATAATATGGTTGCACTATTTACAAGAACTAGGTTTCTCACACGAGGCTTCTCTCACACAGAGGTTTACCTCACACTCCTTGGGACAACACTAGCTTTGGCCCACTGACTCCAACAGGCTTTGGCTACTAAATCTTTTCCGTAACACAAATAAACAAATACATAGTAGCTTTCCACACTGGAGCTTTCTCACATGAGGCTTCTCTCACACAGAGGTGTATCTCACACTCCTTGGGACGACACTAGCTTTGGCCCACTAAGTCTAGTAGGCTTTGGCCTACTAAATCTTTTCCCTAACACAAATAAACAAATACATAATAGCTTCCCACACTGGGGTTTTCTCACATGAGGCTTCTCTCACACAGAGGTTTACCTTACACTCCTTGGGATGACACTACCTTTGGCCCAGTGACTCTAACAGGCTTTGGCCTACTAAATATTTTCCATAACACAAATAAACAAATACATTGTAGCTTTCTACGCAGCAGCCTTCACACTGGAGCTTTCTCACACGAGGCTTCTCTCACACAGGGGTTTACCTCAAACTCCTTGGGACGAAACTAGCTTTGGCCCACTGATTCTAACAGGCTTTGGCCTACTAAATCTTTTCCATAACACAAATAAACAAATACATAGTACCTTTCCATGCAGCAGCCTTCACACTGGAGTTTTCTCACTCAAGGCTTCTCTCACACAGAGGTTTACCTCATACTCCTCGGGACGACACTAGCTTTGGCCCACTGACTCTAACAGGCTTTGGCCTACTAAATATTTTCCATAACACAAATAAACAAATACATAGTAGCATTCCACACTGGAGTTTTCTCACACGAGACTTCTCTCACACAGAGGTTTACCTCACACTCCTTGGGACGACACTAGCTTTGGCCCAGTGACTCTAACAGGCTTTGGCCTACTAAATATTTTCCATAACACAAATAAACAAATACATTGTAGCTTTCTACGCAGCAGCCTTCACACTGGAGCTTTCTCACACGAGGCTTCTCTCACACAGGGGTTTACCTCACACTCCTTGGGACGAAACTAGCTTTGGCCCACTGATTCTAACAGACTTTGGCCTACTAAATCTTTTCCATAACACAAATAAACAAATACATAGTACCTTTCCATGCAGCAGCCTTCACACTACAGTTTTCTCACTCAAGGCTTCTCTCACACAGAGGTTTACCTCACACTCCTCGGGACGACACTAGCTTTGGCCCACTGACTCTAACAGGCTTTGGCCTACTAAATATTTTCCATAACACAAATAAACAAATACATAGTAGCATTCCACACTGGAGCTTTCTCACACGAGGCTTCTCTCACACAGAGGTTTACCTCACACTCCTTGGGACGACACTACCTTTGGCCCACTGACTCTAACAGGCTTTGGCCTACTACATCTTTTCCGTAAGAAAAGGCAGCAACCTTCACACTGGAACTTTCTCACACAAGGCTTCTTTCACGCAGAGGTTTACCTCACACTCCTTGGGACAACACGAGTTTTGGCCCATTGACTCAAACAGGCTTTGGCCTACTAAATCTTTTCCATAACACAAATAAACAAATACATAGTAGCTTTCCACGCAGCAGCCTTCATACTGGAGATTTCTCACACAAGGCTTTTCTCACACAGAGGTTTACCTCACACTCCTTGGGACGAAACTAGCTTTGGCCCATTGACGCTAACAGGCTTTGGCTACTAAATCTTTTCCATAACACAAATAAACAAATACATAGTAGCTTTCCATGCAGCAGTCTTCACACTGGAGCTTTCTCACACGAGGCTTCTCTCACACAGAGGTTTACTTCACACTCCTCAGAACAACACTAGCTTTGGCCCAGTGACTCTAGCAGGCTTTGGCCTACTAAAACATTTGTATACCACAAATAAACAATTCCATAGTAGCTTTCCACACAGCAGCCTTCGCACTGGAGCTTTCTCACACGAGACTTCTCTCACACAGAGGTTTACCTCACACTCCTCGGAACGACACTAGCTTTGGCCCACTGATTATAACAGGCTTTGGCCTACTAAATCTTTTCCATAACACAAATAAATAGTAGCTTTACACACAGCAGCCTTCACACTGGAGCTTTCTCACACGAGGCTTCTCTCACACAGAGGTTTACCCCACACTCCTCGGGACGACACTAGCTTTGGCCCACTGACTCTAACAGGCTTTGGCCTACTAAATCTTTTCCATAACACAAATAAACAAATACATGATAGCTTCCCATACTGGAGCTTTCCCACATGAGGCTTCTCTCACACAGAGGTTTACCCCACACTCCTCGGGACGACACTAGCTTTGGCCCACTGACTCTAACAGGCTTTGGCCTACTAAATCTTTTCCATCTTCACCAGTTCCATTCTTCTGTCCAATGAGTGTGGCTAGGGGAGGGACTCATAAGGGAGGGTGGAGCTAACTGTCTGATGGGCGTGTCTTCCTCCTTGATTGGCAGGTGTCAGGGATCCTCCAGGTCACGAGAGGCGGAATATGCGGACAAACCAGGACAGTACCTGATTGGGCACGGTGAGTGCGTGCAAAGGTAGAGGTGGGGCTAGTTTCAGTGGGAGGACCCAATAGGGTATTGGAGGGGCCTAGCAGACTGCAGTGGCCGGAGCATTTTTTAATAGGTTGAGCATCCCATCTCTGAAAATATTACTACTATTACTATTATTGTTGTCGAAGGCTTTCATGGCTGGAATCACTAGGTTGCTGTGAGTTTTTTGGGCTGTATAGCTATGTTCCAGCTGCATGGAAAACTCACAGGAACCTATTATTATTGTTATTACTATTATTATCAATATTTGAGTCTTCTTATTACTATTTTCAATTTTGGAGTATTTATTTATTTATTTATTTCCTATATTTATACCCTGCCCTTATCACCCCCGAGGGGGGACTCAGGGTGGCCTCACAAAAGCACCAATTTAATAATAATAATAATAATAATAATAATAATAATAATAACAATAATAATAAATCACACGAGGCTTCTCTCACACAGAGGTTTATCTCACACTACTTGGGACGACACTAGCTTTGGCCCACTGACTCCAACAGGCTTTGGCTACTAAATCTTTTCCATAACACAAATAAACAAATACATAGTAGCTTTACACACAGCAGCCTTCGCACTGGAGCTTTCTCACACGTGGCTTCTCTCACACAGAGGTTTACCTCACACTCCTCGGGATGACACTAGCTTTGGCCCACTGACTCATGTAAGCTTCACACTGGAGAAGCTTACATGAGGCTGAGCCCACAATACATCAGTAATATAAACAATAGCAACAATAATACAAGCAATAAAACAAAACTCATAACAAAAATAAGCAATAGGCATTAACAGTAACACAACGACGTTTAAAAATCTATGGCTGGGCCAAATGTAATAATTAAAAATTTAAAAATAATTTATTATTATTATTATTATTATTATTATTATTATTATTTATAATTATATTTATTTATGTCCCGTTTTTCTCTCTTGATTGAGACCCCAAGAGGCTCACAACCACAAAAACAATGCAATTTCAAACCTGTAACATATAAATATTAAAACAAAATCAAACCTATAATTATTCCAAACATGCCAATTAAGATCACTTAAACAAAAACTGTTAAAATAATTGAAATAATTATATAGCACCCCCTGGCTTGTTCCTAAACGCTTTTCTGCTTTGAAAGCCCGCCTTTTGAAATTGCTCTCATGTGCCGTTTTGCTTTCGGGTGATTTGGTTTAGATCAGTTTTGTCTCATAGAATCATAGAATAGAATCCTAGAATCAAAGAGTTGGAAGAGACCTCATGGGCCATCCAGTCCAACCCCATTCTGCCAAGAAGCAGGAATATTGCATTCAAATCACCCCTGACAGATGGCCATCCAGCCTCTGCTTAAAAGCCTCCAAAGAAGGAGCCTCCACCACACTCCGGGGCAGAGAGTTCCACTGCTGAACGGCTCTCACAGTCAGGAAGTTCTTCCTCATGTTCAGATGGAATCTCCTCTCTTGTAGTTTGAGGAAATTCATGCACAAAATTATTTGAACTAATGGGTATAAAATGACCTTCAGGGTAGAAGGTGTTTACGGAACATCAATGAAGTTTGTGTTTGGACTTGGCTCCCATCTCCAAGATGCCCCATGCAAATATTTCATAATAATAATAATAATAATAATAATAATAATAATAATAATTTGTCATGTCAGGCAACCAGTCATTATATTACATTTCTAACAGAACAAAACAAACAGACAGACAAAACACAAAATTTGCAAGCTTGGTAGTTGATTAAATGTCCTTTGACCAGTATCTGGCCACTTGGAGTGCCTCTGGTGTGAGTATAAGAAGGTCCTCCATTGTGCATGTGGCAGGGCTCAGGTTGCATTGCAGCAGGTGGTCAGTGGTTTGCTCTTCTCCGCACTCACATGTCGTGGATTCCACTTTGTGGCCCCATTTCTTGAGGTTGGCTCTGCATCTCATGTGGTACCAGAGCGCAGTCTGTTCCGCGCCTTCCAAGTCACCCAGTTTTCTGTGTGCCCAGAGGGGAGTCTCATTTGGTATCAAGTTCTGGGTTTGGGCCTGCCACTTTTGGACTCTCGCTTGCTGGGGTGTTCCACCGAGTGTCTCTGTAGATCTTAGAAAACTATGTCTTGATTTAAGTCATTGATGTGCTGGCTGATACCCAAACAGGGGATGAGCTGGAGATGTCTCTGCCTTGGTCCTTTCACTATTGGCTGCTACTTCCCAGCGGATGTCAGGTGGTGCAATACCGGCTAAGCAGTGTAATTTCTCCAGTGGTGTAGGGTGCAGGCACCCCGTGATAATGCGGCATGTCTTATTAAGAGCCACATCCACTGTTTTAGCGTGTGAGATGTGTTCCACACTGGGCATGCGTACTCAGCAGCAGAGTAGCATAGCGCAAGGGCAGATATCTTCCCTGTGTCTGGTTGTGATCCCCAGGTTGTACCAGTCAGCTTTCGTATGATATTGTTTCTAGCGCCCACTTTTTGCTTGATGTCCAGGCAGTGCTTCTTGTAGGTCAGGGCACGGTTCAGGGTGACTCCCAGGTATTTGGGTGCGCTGCAATGCTCCATTGGGATTCCTTCCCAGGTCATCCTCAGAGCTCGGGATGCTTATCCGTTCTTAAGGTGAAAGGCACATGTCTGTGTTTTAGATGGATTAGGGATCAGCTCTTTTTCCCTGTAGTAGGCGGTAAGAGCACCTAGAACTTCGGAGAGCTTCTGTTCAACCATCTCAAAGCTCCCTGCTTGAGCGGTGATGGCACGATCATCAGCATAGATGAAGCTCTCCGTCCCTTCTGGCAGTGGCTGGTCATGTGTGTAGATGTTGAACATGGATGGAGCAAGCATGCTCCCCTGAGGCAGGCCGTTCTTCTGTTTCCGCCATCTGCTTCTCTGGCCCTGGAACTCAACAAAAAAGCTCCTGTTTTGTAGCAGGTTTCCTTTGAGGCGGGTGAGGTGGTCGTCCATTGTGATATTATACATTTTTCTCGGTCGCGCCAATCCCTGAGAAATACGAGCACTTTTTTGTTTATGGGTTTTATTTCATGGCCGGAATCACTGGGTTGTTGTAGGTTTTTTCGGGCTATATGGCCATGTTCTAGAGGCATTTTCTCCTGATGTTCCGCCTGCATCTATGGCAAGCATCCTCAGAGGTAGAGAGGTCTGTTGGAACTAGGAAAAAGGGTTTATATATCTGTGGAATGACCAGGGTGGGACAAAGGACTCTTGTCTGCTGGAGCTAGGTGTGAATGTTTCCACTGACCACCTTGATTAGCATTTGATTGCCTGGCAGTGCCTGGAGCAAACTTTTGTTGAGAGTGAATTGATGTGCCTGATTGTTTACTCTCTGTTGTTTTAATGTTGTAATTTTTGAGTTTTTTTTAATATTGGTAGCCAGATTTTGTTCATTTTCATGGTTTCCTCCTTTCTGTTGAAATTGTCCACATGCTTGTGGATTTCAATGGCTTCTCTGTGTAGTCTAACATGGTGGTTGTGAGAGTGGTCCAGCATTTCTGTGTTCTCAAACCATGAAAATGAACAAAATCTGGCTACCAGTATTAAAAAAACCTCTAAAATTACAACAGCACAACAGTGAGGAAACAATCTGGGACATCTAATCACCTCTCAACAAAAGATTGCTCCAGGCACTGCCAGGCAATCAAATGCTAATCAAGGTGATCAGTTGAAACATTCACACCCAGCTCCAACAGACAAGAGTCCTTTGTCCCACCCTGGTCATTCCACAGATATATAAACCCATTTTTCCTACTTCCAACAGACCTCACTACCTCTGAGGATGCTTGCCATAGATGCAGGTGAAACATCAGGAGAAAATGCCTCTAGAACATGGCCATATAGCCCGAAAAAACCTACAACAACCCAATACTAATTTAGCCAGAAGAAGTTTTTGTCAATCTTTCATGTCCCAAGCTCAGCAGAGCTGGCAAATTGGGGAGCTGCAATAGCCAGGGATTCTGGGTATTGTAGTCCCAAAAACTCCCAACTTCCCCAGGCCTTCCTAACTGGACCCCTGCTTCTGTCTGTCTTTCCTTCAGGCACCAAAGTCTACATCGATCCCTTCACTTATGAGGATCCCAACGAAGCCGTGCGCGAGTTCGCCAAGGAGATTGACGTCTCGTATGTCAAAATCGAGGAGGTCATTGGGGCAGGTAAGGCGGGTCGGGCCCTTCCGGAGACCTTCTCTTTGCATGGAGACCCTCTTGGCCCCTCACCAGATGCTTCCTTCCTTGGCAGGGGAGTTTGGGGAGGTGTGTCGCGGGCTCCTGAAGGTCCCCGGCAAGAAGGAGATCTACGTGGCCATCAAGACGCTGAAGGGGGGCTACACGGAGAAGCAGCGGCGGGAGTTCCTGAGCGAGGCCAGCATCATGGGGCAGTTCGAGCACCCCAACATCATCCGCCTGGACGGCGTCATCACCAGCAGCGTCCCTGTCATGATCGTCACCGAGTTCATGGAGAACGGGGCCCTCGACTCCTTCCTGCGGGTAAAATAATAATTAAATCATAGAATCAAAGAGTTGGAAGAGACCTCCTGGGCTATCCAGTCCAACCCCATTCTGCCAAGAAGCAGGAATATTGCATTCAAATCACCCCTGACAGATGGCCATCCAGCCTCTGTTTAAAAGCTTCCAAAGAAGGAGCCTCCACCACACTCCGGGGCAGAGAGTTCCACTGCTGAACAGCTCTCACAGTCAGGAAGTTCTTCCTCATGTTCAGATGGAATCTCCTCTCTTGTAGTTTGAAGCCATTGTTCCGCGTCCTAGTCTCCAAGGAAGCAGAAAGGAAGCTTGCTCCCTCCCCAGCTTGCGTGTTGATTTAGTGGTCGGCCATAGTTTTGGTGGGTGGACCAACTACCGGAACCAGGTCTTGTGGGCAGTTTAGAAATGCAGGCTTTGTGCCTTGACGCTCTCCTCGTTTGCCTCCTCGCAGCTGAACGACGGCCAGTTCACCCCCATCCAACTGGTGGGCATGCTGCGGGGGATCGCCTCCGGGATGCGCTACCTCTCGGACATGAGCTACGTCCACCGGGACCTGGCCGCCCGCAACATCCTGGTCAACAGCAACCTGGTCTGCAAAGTCTCTGACTTCGGTCTCTCCCGTTTCCTGGAGGAGAACTCCTCGGACCCCACCTACACCAGCTCCCTGGTAGGTTGAGGTCACCCTCCATATCAACACCTTCCCATGTCGTTCCCGCTCAGATCCCAGCACTGGGATTGTGGCGCAGCCGGCTGAGTGTCAGCTGCATTAAGATCACTCTGACCAAAAAGGTCATGAGTTCAAAGCCAGCCCGGGTTGGAGTGGGTTTCCAACCAATTGTGTGTAGCCTGTTGTCGACCTTTGCAACCCGAAAGACAGCTGCATCTGTCAAGTAGTAAAAATAAGGTACCACCTTAAAGTGTGGGGAGGCTAAATTAACTGATTTATGGGGCCATAAAGAAGACTCCAGCAAAGCATTCCAGCGGGGAAGCATGCGGGGAATGCGGAAGTGCTTCATCAGCATCGCAGATGGACGATGAAAGCGACAGCTCCCCTGGTGGCCAGAAAAAGTTAAATAGCCTCTGTGTATGTCTGTATTTGTTGTATGTCAAAAATTGGCACTGAATGTTTGCCATATATATGTGTACACTGTAATCCGCCCTGAGTCCCCTGCGGGGTGAGAAGGGCGGAATATAAAAGCTGTAAATAAATAAATAAATGCCTAAGATCTCTTTGCATTGCCAGGATAATAATAATAATAATAATAATAATAATAATAATACTTTATTTATACCCCGCTACCATCTCCCCAAGGGACTCGGAGCGGCTAACATGAGGCCGAGCCCAACAACACATCAAAAAACAACAAGCAATAATAAAAACAACAAGCAATAAATAAAATAAACAATACAATTAATATAACTCACAAGTAGACAATAAACACAAGAATTTAAAAACCTATGGCTGGGCCAAATGTAATAGGATGTAAATAGGGTGGCAAGGGGAGGAGGCCAAAATATGTTTACTATTATTTATTGATTATTTACAGTATTTATTTATTTATTTACGACATTTATATGCCGCCCTTCTCACCCTGAAGGGGACTCAGAGCCGCTTACAAGGTATATATTACATACAATATATTATATTATTAGCATAGTACAATATCAGTGCAGTGGTTTAAACCCCTGTGCTGGCAGGACTGAAGACCGACAGGTCGCAGGTTCGAACCCGGGGAGAGGTGGATGAGCTCCCTCTATCAGCTCCAGCTCCTCGTGCGGGGACATGAGAGAAGCCTCCAACAAGGATGATAAAACATCAAATCATCCTGCTTCCCCTGGGCAATGTCCTGGCAGACGGCCAATTCTCTCACACCAGAAGCGACTTGCAGTTTCTCAAGTCGCTCCTGACGCGAAAAAAATTACTATATTGTACTATACCATTATATTGTAATATTATTAGTAATATTACGTGTAATATAAATATATAATTACAATATCATATTATTAGTATTATATTGCATTACATTATAATATTATAAATATTATATGTATATACAATATATTATATTATACCATTATATTGTAATGTTATTAGTAATATTACATGTAATACAAATATATAATTACAATATATTATTATTATTAGTATTATATTGCATTCCATTACAATATTATAAATATTATATGTATATACAATATACTATATTATACCATTATATTGTAATGTTATTAGTAATATTACATGTAATATAAATATATAATTATAATATTATTATATTGCATTATATTATAAATATTATATGTATATACATTATATTATATTATTAGAAATATTATAAATAGAATATTTATATTCCGTCCTTCTCACCCCGCAGGGGACTCCGGGCAGATCACAAGGCACATATACATGGCAAACATTAAATGC
The DNA here is from genome assembly GCF_037176765.1 of Anolis sagrei. Classification (NCBI taxonomy): domain Eukaryota; kingdom Metazoa; phylum Chordata; class Lepidosauria; order Squamata; family Anolidae; genus Anolis; species Anolis sagrei. Next base: position 3,077,767 of record NC_090026.1, read on the forward strand.
CATAGACACTCAACATATATAGACAGACACACAGAGGCTATTTAACATTTCAGCTTCATGCTTTGAATTCCGGCCACCGGGGGAGCTGTTGCTTTACCGTCCACTTGTGACACCGATGGAGAACTTCCTCATTCTTTTGCAGGGCTGCTGGATAGTTTTATGATGTCGTAAATTAGTTAAATTAGCCTCCCCGCATAAGCGGTACCTAAATTTCCTACTTGACAGATGCAACTGTCTTTCGGGCTGCAAAGGTCGACAGCAAGCTAGACAAATGGTTGGGTGCTTACTCCTAAATTAGTTAAATTAGCCTCCCCGCATAAGCGGTACCTAAATTTCCTACTTGACAGATGCAACTGTCTTTCGGGCTGCAAAGGTCAACAGCAAGCTAGACAAATGTTTGGGTGCTTACTCCTAAATTAGTTAAATTAGCCTCCTCGCATAAGCGGTACCTAAATTTCCTACTTGAGAGATGCAACTGTCTTTCGGGCTGCAAAGGTCGACAGCAAGCTAGACAAATGGTTGGGTGCTTACTCCTAAATTCGTTAAATTAGCCTCCTCGCATAAGTGGTACCTAAATTTCCTACTTGACAGATGCAACTGTCTTTCGGGCTGCAAAGGTCGACAGCAAGCTAGACAAATGGTTGGGTGCTTACTCCTACATGGGTTAACTTCGACCTCATGAACTTTTGGTCTCTCTGCCTGGTACAGGCTTCATCCAACTTCCTGGCTTGACCCCCTTCCTTCTCTCCCTCTCGTTTTAGGGAGGGAAAATCCCAATCCGGTGGACGGCGCCCGAAGCCATCGCCTTCCGCAAGTTCACCTCCGCCAGTGACGTCTGGAGCTACGGCATCGTCATGTGGGAAGTCATGTCCTTTGGGGAACGGCCATATTGGGACATGTCCAACCAGGATGTGAGTGAGGCTATTCCATCACCGCACGGGAAGGCACTCCAAAGGCCATCTGGTCACAGTGTTATATAACCATATAATCATATTATATATATATGTGTGTGTGTGTGTGTGTGTATGTATATGTATATGCATATGCATATGTATATGTATATACACACACACACTAGCCGTCCCCTGCCACGCATTGCTGTGGCCCAGTCTATGTATATGTGTTTTGTATGTGTATATATTTGTGTTTATGTGTATATATGTGTGCTTGTGTATATATGTGGTTTTGCGCATGTGTTGTAATGTATTTTTCTTCTTTTTCGGCTTTTTAAGTCCCTTCCACTGTGTTTTGCAGGATTTTTATGAGTGATGGTCACTCGTTGGCCTGATAGGTGTCATGTGTCCAAATTTGGTGTCATAGAATCATAGAATCCTAGAGTTGGAAGAGACCTCCTGGGCCATCCAGTCCAACCCCATTCTGCCAAGAAGCAGGAATATTGCATTCAAATCACCCCTGACAGATGGCCATCCAGCCTCTGTTTAAAAGCTTCCAAAGAAGGAGCCTCCACCACACTCCAGGGCAGAGAGTTCCACTGCTGAACGGCTCTCACAGTCAGGAAGTTCTTCCTCATGCTCAGATGGAATCTCCTCTCTTGTAGTTTGAAGCCATTGTTTCGTGTCCTAGTCTCCAGGGAAGCAGAAAATAAGCTTGCTCCCTCCTCCCTGTGGCTTCCTCTCACATATTTATACATGGCTATCATCATGTCTCCTCTCAGCCTTCTCTTCTTCAGGCTAAACATGCCCAGCTCCTTAAGCCGCTCCTCATAGGGCTTGTTCTCCAGACCCTTGATCATTTGAGTCGCCCTCCTCTGGACACATTCCAGCTTGTCAATATCTCTCTTGAATTGTGGTGCCGAGATTCGTGTAGTGGTTTTTGAGTTCTGTTAATCCCACAAACCAATAATACATTTTTATTTATATAGGTACTAGCCATCCCCTGCCACGTGTTGCTGTGGCCCAGTCTGTGTATATGTGTTTTGTGTGTGCATATATTTGTGTATATTTATTTATTTTATTTATTTATTTGATGCACTTATTAACCGCCATTCTCAGCCCATACGGGCGACTCATGGCGGTGTACAGTACACATATAAAAGACAATTACAAAAGGCCAGTGTCAACAACATATAACTATACAACACTTACAGACTACACAAAATCCGCTTCGTCTCTTAGTGGAATCATAGCCAGTCTCATATTCCTTGTACCATTCCAGTTCTCATTACCATATTGTTTGTTGCTTAGCACTTAATTAAATGCCCTCTCGAACAGCCAGGTCTTAAGGCTTTTTCGAAAGGACATGAGGGAGGGCGCCGGGGGGCCACCACCGAGAAGGCCCTCTCCCTCGTCCCCGCCAAACGTGCCTGTGATGCAGGCGGGATCGAGAGAAGGGCCTCCCCAGACGATCTCAAGGTCCTCGTGGGCTCGTAGGCCAAGAAGCGGTCGGAAAGGTATTTTGGGCCGGAACCGTTTAGGGCTTTGTAGGCCAAAACCAGCACCTTGAATTGGGTCCGGTAGCAAATCGGCAGCCAGTGGAGCTGGGACAACAAGGGCGTTGTGTGCTCCCTGCCACCCGCTCCAGTTAGTAACATGGCTGCCGCGCGCTGAACCAGCTGAAGCCACATATATACACAAGCACACATGTGTATATATGTGTGCTTGTGTATATATGTGGTTTTGCGCGTGCGTTGTAATGTATTTTTTGGGGTTTTTTTTGGCTTTTTAAGTCCCTTCCACTGTGTTTTTCAGTTTTTTTTGTGAGTGATGGTCACTCGTTGGCCTGATAGGTGTCGTGTGTCTAAATTTGATGTCCAAACGTTCCGTGGTTTTTGATTTATGTTAATCCCACAAATGAACATTTATATATATATATCTATACACACACACACACACACACATACAAGCTGTCCCCTGCCAAGCGTTGCTGTGGCCCACATGGGGGTTCTGTGTGGGAGGTTTGGCCCAATTCTATCATTGGTGGGGTTCAGAATGCTCTGTGATTGTTGGTGAACTATAAATCCCAGCAACTACAACTCCCAAATGTCAAGATTCTCTTTTCCCCAAACTCCACTAGTGATCACATTTGGGCATATTGGGTATTCGTGTAGAGTTTGGTCCAGATCCCTCATTTTTTGAGTCCACAGTGATCTCTGGCTGTAGGTGAACTACAACTCCAAAACCAAAGGACCCTGCCCACCAAACCCTTCCAGTATTTTCTGTTGGTCATGGGAGAACTGTGGGCCAAGTTTGGTTCAATTCTATCATTGGTGGGGTTCAGAATGCTCTGTGATTGTAGATGAACTATAAATCCCAGCAACTACAATTCCCAAATGACAAAATCAATTTTTTGAGTGAAGGACACACATTGTGTTGTTAGGTGTCTTGTGTCCAAATTTGGTGTCAATTCGTCCAGTGGTTTTTGAGTTCTGTTAATCCCACAAACGAACATTACATTTATGGTTATGGTTATGGTTATGGTTTTGGTTGTGGTTGTGGTTGTGGTTGTGGTTGTGGTTATGGTTATGGTGATAGATAGATAGATAGATAGATAGATAGATAGATAGATAGACAGATTAAACTAAAAATAAATCATAGAGTCATAGTGTTAGGAAAATCCCCAAAGGCAGTCCAATTCCCTTCTGCCAGGCAGGAAGACACAATTAAAGCCCCCCTGAGAGATGGTCATCCAGCTTCTGCTTATGGTTATGGTTATAGATAGATTGATAGATAGATAGATAGATAGATAGATAGATAGATAGATAGATAGATAGATAGATTAAAATAAAAATAAATCATAGAGTCATAGTGTTAGGAAAAGCCCCAAAGCCAGTCTAATTCCCTTCTGCCAGGCAGGAAGACACAATTAAAGCCCCCCTGACAGATGGCCATCCACCTTATGCTTAAATGCCTTCAAAGGAGGCTCCACTGGACTCCAAGGCAAAAGCAGATTCCACTCTCTCTCTAACTAGAATCTCTTCTCCTCCTGCCATGGCAGGAAAAGTGAAATCCTAGCACTATAATTCCATAGTGCCGATTGGCCTTTGGATCAATCATGACTCTCCTACTCCATCTAAAAGCCCAGGAGGGTTCCTCTTCTTCACCTCACGTTCAGTGCCTGACCCCCATCTTTCTCTCTCTGCAGGTGATCAATGCCATTGAGCAAGACTATCGCCTGCCGCCACCCACGGACTGCCCTACCTCGCTGCACCAGCTGATGCTGGACTGCTGGCAGAAGGACCGCAACGCCCGGCCCAGGTTCGCCCAGATCGTCAACTCCCTGGACAAGCTCATCCGCAACCCGGCCAGCCTCAAGATCGTCTCGCGGGGCAACGGAGGGTGAGTGGCTCTTAGAATCCGAGCGTTGTGGAGGTCCCTCCAAGGGCCATCCAGCCCAACCCTCTTCTGCCAGGAAGGAAGACACCATCCAAGCCCTCCATTTCCGCTTACACGTCTCCAGAGAAGGAGACTGTCATTTTTGCCAGGGCTCTGCCTTATTTAGGTAGAGATGAATCAAACTCCCAGTTTCAACAAACAGTTTAATTAAAACAGCACTTACTTGCTGGCTGTTTTTATAGTCCAAAACACAAAACACAAAGATTTATTTTTTTATTTATTTCTCGTGTCAGGGCAGCCAGTCAGTTATATTACATTTCTAACAGAACAAAGCAAACAAACAGAGAAAATACAAAATATGTGAGTTTGGTAGTTGATTACATGTCCTTTGACCAGTATCTGGCCACTTGGAGTGCTTCTGGTGTTGCTGCAAGAAGGTCCTCCATGGTGCATGTGGCTGGGCTGAGGTTGCATTGCAGCAGGGGGTCAGTGGTTTGCTCCTCTCCGCACTCGCATGTCGAGGATTCCACTTTGTAGCCCCATTTCTGAAGATTGGCTCTGCATCTCGTGGTGCCAGAGCGCAGTCTGTTCAGCGCCTTCCAAGTCGCCCAGTCCTCTGTGTGCCCAGGGGGGAGTCCCTCATTTGGTATCAGCCATTGGTTGAGGTTCTGGGTTTGAGCCTGCCACTTTTGGACTCTCGCTTGCTGAGGTGTTCCAGCAAGTGTCTCTGTAGATCTTACAAAACTATGTCTGGATTTAAGTTGTTGACATGCTGGCTGATACCCAAACAGGGGATGAGCTGGAGATGTCTCCGCCTTGGTCCTTTCACAAAGATAACACTCGGGTACAGAATAAACAAAAACCGATAGCAAAAATAACTTCGTAGTCAAAGGGGTCCAATCCAATGGGCAAATGCTGAGAGTTCAATAAACAAAGTCCCGGGATCAAGAGTCTATACCGTAGTCAAAAGTCAGTCCAAAGGTTCAAGGTTCCAGGATTCCAAGATTACAGGAGACAAGCCAGGATACCGAAAAATCCAACAGACCTGGGGGGAAAACCAGCAGCATCCACCACCAAAGCAGACACTTTTCTCCCAAAGATCAGTCTCAAGGTTAGCTCCTTAAATATGCTCCTTTGCATATTTCATTCAACAATATCTGGGGCTGAGCTAGAACTAGTCGTTCTCAAAGGCTTCTTTAAACCACCTCTTACGAAAGGAGGGAAGGGATGAGGCCTGTCTTATTTCTCTAGGAAGGGCCTTATAGAGGCAGGGGGCCACCACCGAGACGGACCTCTCTCTCTCTCTTGTCCCCACTAATCGTGCTTGTGATGGTGGTGGGAGTGAGAGGAGGGCCTCCCCAGAAGATCTTAGAGTATTGTGCTGGTTCTTCAAGCTGTTACAAAAGGAGGGGAGGGATGGGGCCTGTCTTATTTCTCTAGGAAGGGCCTTACAGAGGCAGGGGGCCACCACCGAGAAGGCCCTCTCTCTCTCGTCCCTACTAATCGTGCTTGTGATGGTGGTGGGAGTGAGAGGAGGGCCTCCCCAGAAGATCTTAGAGTTTGCGCCGGTTCTTCAAGCTCTTACGAAAGAAGGGGAGGGATGGGGCCTGTCTTATTTCTCTAGGAAAGGCCTTACAGAGGCGGGGGGCCACCACCGAGAAGGCCCTCTTTCTCTCGTCCTCACTAATTGTGCTTGTGATGGTGGTGGGAGTGAGAGGAGGGCTTCCCCAGAAGATCTTAGAGTTTGCGCCGGTTCTTCAAGCTCTTACGAAAGAAGGGGAGGGATGGGGTCTGTCTTATTTCTCTAGGAAGGGCATTCCAGAGGCGGAGGGCCACCACCGAGAAAGCCCTCTCTCTCTCTCGTCCCCATTAATCGTGTTTGTGATAGTGGTGGGAGTGAGCGGAGGGCCTCCCCAGAAGATCTTAGAGTTTGCGCCGGTTCTTCAAGCTCTTACGAAAGGAGCGGAGGGATGGAGCCTGTCTTATTTCTCTAGGAAGGGTGTTCCAGAGGTGGGAAGCCACCACCGAGAAAGCCCTCTCTCTCTCGTCCCCACTAATCGTGCTTGTGATGGTGGTGGGAGTGAGAAGAGGGCCTCCCCAGAAGATCTTAGAGTTTGCGCTGGTTCTTCAAGCTCTTATGAAAGGAGGGGAGGGATGGGGCCTGTCTTATTTCTCTAGGAAGGGCCTTACAGAGGCAGGGGGCCACCACCGAGAAGGCCCTCTCTCTCTCATCCCCACTAATTGTGCTTGTGATGGTGGTGGGAGTGAGAGGAGGGCCCCCCCAGAAGATCTTAGAGTTTGCGCCAGTTCTTCAAGCTCTTACGAAAGAAGGGGAGGGATGGGGTCTGTCTTATTTCTCTAGGAAGGGCCTTCCAGAAGCAGGGGGCCACCACCGAGAAGGCCCTCTCTCTCTCTCGTCCCCACTAATCGTGCTTGTGATGGTGGTGGGAGTGAGAGGAGGGCCTCCCCAGAAGATCTTAGAGTTTGTGCTGGTTCTTCAAGCTCTTACGAAAGGAGGGGAGGGATGAGGTCTGTCTTATTTCTCTAGGAAGGGCATTCCAGAGGCGGGGGGCCACCACCGAGAAGGCCCTCTCTCTCTCTCTCGTCCCCACTAATCGTGCTTGTGATGGTGATGGGAGTGAGAGGAGGGCCTCCCCAGAAGATCTTAGAGTTTGCGCCAGTTCTTCAAGCTCTTACGAAAGAAGGGGAGGAATGGGGTCTGTCTTATTTCTCTAGGAAGGGCATTCCAGAGGCGGGGGGCCACCACCGAGAAGGCCCTCTCTCTCTCTCTCCTCCCCACTAATTGTGCTTGTGATGGTGGTGGGAGTGAGAGGAGGTGCTCCCCAGAAGATCTTAGAGTTTGCGTTCGTTCTTCAAGCTCTTACGAAAGGAGGGGAGGGATGGGGTCTGTCTTATTTCTATAGGAAGGGCCTTCCAGAGGTGGGGGGCCACCACCGAGAAGGCCCTCTTTCTCTTGTCCCGACTAATCGTGCTTGTGATGGTGGTGGGAGTGAGAGGAGGGCCTCCCCAGAAGATCTTAGAGTTTGCGCCGGTTCTTCAAGCTCTTACGAAAGAAGGGGAGGGATGGGGCCTGTCTTATTTCTCTAGGAAGGGCGTTCCAGAGGCGGGGGGCCACCACCGAGAAGGCCCTCTCTCTCTCTCGTCCCCACTAATTGTGCTTGTGATGGTGGTGGGAGTGAGAGGAGGGCCTCCCCAGAAGATCTTAGAGTTTGCGCCGGTTCTTCAAGCTCTTACGAAAGGAGGGGAGGGATGGGGCCTGTCTTATTTCTCTAGGAAGGGCCTTACAGAGGCAGGGGGCCACCACCGAGAAGGCCCTCTCTCTCTCGTCCCCACTAATCGTGCTTGTGATGGTGGTGGGAGTGAGAGGAAGGCCTCCCCAGAAGATCTTAGAGTTTGCGCCGGTTCTTCAAGCTCTTATGAAAGGAGGAGAGGGATGGGGTCTGTCTTATTTCTCTAGGAAGGGCCTTACAGAGGCAGGGGGCCACCACCGAGAAGGCCCTCTCTCTCTCTCTCTCTCTCTCGTCCCCACTAATCGTTCTTGTGATGGTGGTGGGAGTGAGAGGAGGGCCTCCCCAGAAGATCTTAGAGTTTGCGCCGGTTCATAGAGGGTTTATAGAGGGTTCATAGAATTGCATTTGACTTTTTAGCTGCTGCATCACATCAAATAAATATATTATTATGATCGTTAATGGCATCCTGCTATCATCTCTTAAATGAGACGCAAAGCAGCTAAATTGGTTCCCATCCTCTTCCCGACACCTTCATCTGCCCTTAAAATTAGGGGCCCTTTCATGCCCAGAAAGGAACCTTTGATTTTTGGGGAGACCAGATGGGTTTTGTGGGGGTGCCAGATGGTCCCAAGGCTTCATTTCTCATCCCACGTCCCTCCCATCTTGTCACCTTGCCTCCCTTTGTGCCTCCACCTGGACACAGGTAGAAACAACCTGGTTCTCTGTCTGTTTTCCTCCCTTCTGTCCGTCATCCTAGGCCGTCCCACCCTCTCCTGGACCAGCGCCTGCCCCACTATTCCTCCTTCGGCTCCGTCGGGGACTGGCTCCGCGCCATCAAGATGGGACGCTACGAAGAGAGCTTCGCCAACGCCGGCTTCACCTCCTTCGAACTGGTCAGCCAGATGTCCACCGAGTGAGTGAGCCAGATGGAAGGAAAGGGGGAAGGAGAAAGAGGGGTGGCGCTGCGTTGGACAGCCATTTTTCATTATTGCCGTAGCTGCATCCTGGGATTTTTGGTTTGGGGAAGCAAGTGGGATTCTCAGAGAAGTCTGATGTGTGTCCCCTGAACTATATTATTATTATTTAATACACAACAAGATGAGTCCACACCAAACAAGGTCACTCTGCTGGCTGTTGTGTTGGATCACACACCGTACAATTCCCAAGTGTCTAGGATTGTGTGATGTCTCTGTGAATAATGTGTGCAGATCCCAGCAAGCTGGCGTTTTGCAGCTGACAGCTGGTAATTTTGTCAGCGCCAATTGTTTTTTAAGTGCGTGCTACTGGTGTTTTCTCCTGAACTGTAATTCCCAAAGTACTTTGAGAAGGGGGATAGGGAAATGAATTGGGCTATGTTCTAAGAAATCTTGGGATATTTATTTATTTATTTATTTATTTATTTAACTTGTATACCGCTACTCCCAATTTGGCTCCGAGCGGTTTACAGAACCAGATTAAAACATCAAAGCAAAGGGTGGGACAAAGGACTCTTGTCTGCTGGAGCTAGGTGGGAATGTTTCAACTGATCAAATTGATTAGCATTTGATGAGCATTTGATTGCCTGGCAGTGCCTGGAGGAATCTTTTGTTGAGAGGTGATTAGATGTCCTTGTTTGTTTCCTCTCTGTTGTTGTGCTGTTCCCAAACAGGGGATGAGCTGGAGATGTCTCTGCCTTGGTTCTTTCACTATTGGCTGCTACTTCCTGGCGGATGTCAGGTGTTGCAATACCGGCTAAGCAGTGTAATTTCTCCCGTGGTGTAGGGCGCAGACACCCTGTGATAATGCGGCGTGTCTCATTCAGAGCCACATCCACTGTTTTAGTGTAGTGAGATGTGTTCCACACTGGGCATGCATACTCAGCAGCAGAGTAGCATAGCGCAAGGGCAGATGTCTTCACTGTGTCTGGTTGTGATCCCCAGGTTGTACCAGTCAGCTTTTGTATAATATTGTTTCTAGCACCCACTTTTTGCTTGATGTTCAGGCAGTGCTTCTTGTAGGTCAGGGCACGGTCCAGGGTGACTCCCAGGTATTTGGGTGTGTTGCAATGCTCCAGTGGGATTCCTTCCGAGGTCATCCTCAGAGCTTGGGGTGAAAGGCACATGTCTGTGTTTTAGATGGATTAGGGATCAGCTGGTTTTCCTTGTAGTAAGCGGTAAGGGCACCTAGAGCTTAGGAGAGCTTCTGTTCAACCATCTCAAAGCTCCCTGCTTGAGCGGTGACGGCACGATCATCAGCATAGATGAAGCTCTCTGTCCCTTCTGGCAGTGGCTGGTCATTTGTGTAGATGTTGAACATGGATGGAGCCAGCACGCTCCCCTGAGGCAGGCCGTTCTTCTGTTTCCGCCATCTGCTTCTCTGGCCCTGGAACTCAACAAAAAAGCTCCTGTTTTGTAGCAGGTTTCCTATGAGGCGGGTGTCCTTTGAAAACGACAGTTATGAAGTAGCAACAAAAGGAATTTTATGGTTGGGGGTCACCATAACATGAGTAAGTGTATTAAGGGGTCGCGACATTAGGAAGGTTGAGAAACACTGCTTTAAAGTAATATCAAAGTGGTATAACTCTGCAGTGCGGAGGGGCAAATGAGGGATGGACACAAACCCTTTCCTCTCTCTTTCCTCCGCAGGGACCTGCTCCGGATCGGGGTGACTTTGGCCGGGCACCAAAAGAAGATCCTGTCCAGCGTCCAGAACATGCAGCTCCCCAGCAAATCGGGACCCTCGGTTGGGCCCAAAGCCGGACATTACTGACCCGAGAGCCTGAAGGATGCGAATGGGATGTCGCCGGTTTCCCGGAGACTCTGCTGAACGGGAATCCTGTGGGGACGATGGCTGACGGCCCCCTCTCGCACTCTTCCGGCCTCCCTTTCCCCCCTTGAACCCCCTTTTCAGGATGAAGGGTCATTCCGGCCCATCCTTCCACCTCCTTCAAATGGCGGCAGAGATGTTTGACTCTCAAACGGGTGTGAAAAGAGCAGGAAAACAAACGGATCTTTCTGCTCAAAGACTGAAGGCAGTCCTCATTGTTTACTGTCCTTCAAGATGGCTGCCGCCCTTTGTGTTGACATCCAGGCGTCATATGTTAGGACTCTCCTTTCGGAGGGCCGTTGGGTCCCCGAAGGACCCCAACCCTTTCACGTCTTCCGAACCTTTCAGGAACCTGGAAATGCCAAAGATGGCCTCTCCGATGTCCACTTCCTGCACTGTGATTCTGCCCCAAATGGTCATTCTTCCCACGTTTGGGGTTCAACCAACGGAAATAATGAGTTCTTCCATGAATACGGGCATTTTGTGGACGCTGGGAATCCAAAATGGTGCCGCCACGCTTTGCCTCACTGTTGTGAGTGAAAATCACCAGAGGCCTTACTAAAAACTTTAGTTTTTTTACAAAGGGGTTTTGCCACCCTCTTGTCTCTTCAATTTTGGGAACGGGACGTTGTTCGATCCAAAATGGACGCTTTGGGAGAAGAGGGATGGGATTGGGGTCGCGGTATGCCTTGGGGGGGGGTCCTGTCGCCCCGACTTCCATAATCCAAGAGCCAAAGATGGAGTAAAAGTGGGCATTTTCATGACATATGTCCCACCTAAGAGTAGAACTTGCATATGATGTCATTAAGCAAAAATCAAGACGTGGTATGATGTCATCAGAGCAAGGATGTGACACCGTGCCCTCCAACCAATGAGAATGGAGTCACGGAGACAGGAAGTACTGTCGAAGGCTTTCATGGCCGGAATCACTGGGTTGTTGTAGGTTTTTCCGGGTTATATGGCCATGTTCTGGAGGCATTCTCTCCTGACATTTCACCTGCATCTATGGCAAGCATCCTCAGAGGTAGTGAGGTCTGTTGGAACTAGGAAAAAGGGTTTATATATCTGTGGAATGACCAGGGTGGGACAAAGGACTCTTGTCTGCTGGAGCTAGGTGTGAATGTTTCAACTGACCAGCTTAATTAGCATTTGATGGCTTGGCAGTGCCTGGGGGAATCTTTTGTTGAGAGGTGATTAGATGTCCCTGATTGTTTTCCCTCATAGAATCAAAGAGTTGGAAGAGACCTCCTGGGCCATCCAGTCCAACCCCAATCTGCTAAGAAGCAGGAATATTGCATTCAAAGCACCCCTGACAGATGGCCATCCAGCCTCTGTTTACAAGCTTCCAAAAAAGGAGCCTCCACTACACTCCGGGGCAGAGAGTTCCACTGCTAAACGGCTCTCACAGTCAGGAAGTTCTTCCTCATGTTCAGATGGAATCTCTTTTCTTGTAGTTTGAAGCCAGTTTTAAACCAGAGAAGGAGGGAATTTCCTGGCTTTGGCTCAAGCCAGAGAAGCCAGTTTCAAACCAGAGGAGGAGGGAATTTCCTGGCTTCGGCTCAAGCCAGAGAAGCCAGTTTCAAACCAGAGAAGGAGGGAATTTCTTGGCTTCGGCTCAAGCCAGAGAAGCCAGTTTCAAACCAGAGAAGGAGGGAATTTCCTGGCTTCGGCTCAAGCCAGAGAAGCCAGTTTCAAACCAGAGAAGGAGGGAATTTCCTGGCTTTGTCTCAAGCCAGAGAAGCCAATTTCAAACCAGAGAAGGAGGGAATTTCCTGGCTTTGTCTCACGCCAGAGAAGCCAGTTTCAAACCAGAGAAGGAGGGAATTTCCTGGCTTTGTCTCAAGCCAGAGAAGCCAGTTTCAAACCAGAGAAGGAGGGAATTTCCTGGCTTTGGCTCAAGCCAGAGAAGCCAGTTTCAAACCAGAGAAGGAGGGAATTTCCTGGCTTCAGCTCAAGCCAGAGAAGCCAGTTTCAAACCAGAGAAGGAGGGAATTTCCTGGCTTCGGCTCAAGCCAGAGAAGCCAGTTTCAAACCAGAGAAGGAGGGAATTTCCTGGCCTTGGCTCAAGCCAGAGAAGCCAGTTTTAAACCAGAGAAGGAGGGAATTTCCTGGCTTGGGCTCAAGCCAGAGAAGCCAGTTTCAAACCAGAGAAGGAGGGAATTTCCTGGCTTTGGCTCAAGCCAGAGAAGTCAGCTTCAAACCAGAGAAGGAGGGAATTTCCTGGCTTTGGCTCAAGCCAGAGAAGCCAGTTTTAAACCAGAGAAGGAGGGAATTTCCTGGCTTTGTCTCAAGCCAGAGAAGCCAGTTTCAAACCAGAGAAGGAGGGAATTTCCTGGCTTCGGCTCAAGCCAGAGAAGCCAGTTTCAAACCAGAGAAGGAGGGAATTTCCTGGCTTCGGCTCAAGCCAGAGAAGCCAGTTTCTAACCAGAGAAGGAGGGAATTTCCTGGCTTAGTCTCAAGCCAGAGAAGCCAGTTTCAAACCAAAGAAGGAGGGAATTTCCTGGCTTTGTCTCAAGCCAGAGAAGCCAGTTTCAAACCAGAGTAGGAGGGAATTTCCTGGCTTCGGCTCAAGCCAGAGAAGCCAGTTTCAAACCAGAGAAGGAGGGAATTTCCTGGCTTTGTCTCAAGCCAGAGAAGCCAGTTTCAAACCAGAGAAGGAGGGAATTTCCTGGCTTTGTCTCAAGCCAGAGAAGCCAGTTTCAAACCAGAGAAGGAGGGAATTTCCTGGCTTTGTCTCAAGCCAGAGAAGCCAGTTTCAAACCAGAGAAGGAGGGAATTTCCTGGCTTTGGCTCAAGCCAGAGAAGCCAGTTTCAAACCAGAGAAGGAGGGAATTTCCTGGCCTTGGCTCAAGCCAGAGAAGCCAGTTTCAAACCAGAGAAGGAGGGAATTTCCTGGCTTGGGCTCAAGCCAGAGAAGCCAGTTTCAAACCAGAGAAGGAGGGAATTTCCTGGCTTTGGCTCAAGCCAGAGAAGTCAGCTTCAAACCAGAGAAGGAGGGAATTTCCTGGCTTTGGCTCAAGCCAGAGAAGCCAGTTTTAAACCAGAGAAGGAGGGAATTTCCTGGCTTTGGCTCAAGCCAGAGAAGCCAGTTTTAAACCAGAGAAGGAGGGAATTTCCTGGCTTTGTCTCAAGCCAGAGAAGCCAGTTTTAAACCAGAGAAGGAGGGAATTTCCTGGCTTTGGCTCAAGCCAGAGAAGCCAGTTTTAAACCAGAGAAGGAGGGAATTTCCTGGCTTTGGCTCAAGCCAGAGAAGCCAGTTTTAAACCAGAGAAGGAGGGAATTTCCTGGCTTTGGCTCAAGCCAGAGAAGCCAGTTTCAAACCAGAGAAGGAGGGAATTTCCTGGCTTTGGCTCAAGCCAGAGAAGTCAGCTTCAAACCAGAGAAGGAGGGAATTTCCTGGCTTTGGCTCAAGCCAGAGAAGCCAGTTTTAAACCAGAGAAGGAGGGAATTTCCTGGCTTTGGCTCAAGCCAGAGAAGCCAGTTTCAAACCAGAGAAGGAGGGAATTTCCTGGCTTCGGCTCAAGCCAGAGAAGCCAGTTTCAAACCAGAGAAGGAGGGAATTTCCTGGCTTTGGCTCAAGCCAGAGAAGCCAGTTTCAAACCAGAGAAGGAGGGAATTTCCTGGCTTCGGCTCAAGCCAGAGAAGCCAGAAAACTATAAACCTATTTTCCTAGTTCCAACACACCTCACAACCTCTGAGGATGCTTGCCATAGATGCAGGCGAAATGTCAGGAGAAAATGCCTCCAGAACATGGCCATATAACCCGGAAAAACCTATAACAACCCACAGGAAGGACTGTTGTGGTGATGTAACCGTGCGACAATCAGAAAAAAACGGTGCACTTTCTGATGATGTCATTGTGATGATATCACAAAAGGACGAGTTGGGGAAGCAGAGCTTTGGATCTGCCTTTTGGAAACCATCTTGGAAGACTATTCCAAGCGCTGGCTTATGATGTCATCGGCTTGGGACTGTGAGAACCCGGCAGGGATGTTATTTATGATGTCATCTCTGCGCAGGTTCCTGCCGGCTTTGCAAAACGGTGCCGCGAGGGAGCGAAAAACGAACCTGGCTTCGAACGACATTGAAATCGTGTGCCTCCGCCGGGCGCTGATCGATGATGTCACAGGGTCGGACCCGTGATGTCATAAGCGCCGCTTCTTTTGTATTGTTCTTTAACCTTCATATTGAAGGCAGTGATGTTACTTTTTATTAAAAAAACAATTATGTATCATGTAAATCGAAAAGAAGGAAATGTTGCTGAGACATTTGGGGTACGTTGTTGCCAGGGAAAGAACTCTGTGCTGAAATTCTCCATCGTGGTCCCTGTGAAATTGCACATGTGGTATTTCCTACGCCTGCGCAGACACTTTTGGAGTAATAGAAAAGGCATGAGACACTTTAAGGCGCCCTCTCTCCCTATAGAATATATAGCCAGTGGGATGCAAAGAAATTCAATGAGAGCCGTTCAGCAGTGGAACTCTCTGCCCCGGAGTGTGGTGGAGGCTCCTTCTTTGGAAGCTTTTAAATAGAGGCTGGATGGCCATCTGTCAGGGGTGATTTGAATGCAATATTCCTGCTTCTTGGCAGAATGGGGTTGGACTCAATGGCCCATGAGGTCTCTTCCAACTCTTTGATTCTATGATTCTATGATTCAATCTGTGATTAGGGATAGGATGGAAAATATATATATACCCATTGTGCCTGGTGGCGCAGTGGGTTAAACCGCTGAGCTGCTGAACTTGCTGACCAAAAGGTTGGCGGTTCGAATCCGGGGAATGGGGTGAGCTCCTGCTGTTAGACCCAGCTTCTGCCAACCTAGCAGTTCGAAAACATGCAAATATGAGTAGATCAATAGGTACTTCTGCACGAAGGTAATGGTGCGCCATGCAGTCATGACCTAGGAGGTGTCTATGGACAAGGCCGGCTCTTCAGCTCAGAAATGGAGATGAGCACCAACCCCCAGAGCCAAGGTCAAGGGGAAACCTTTACCTTTACCTGTATATAAATTAAGGGTAATGTATATAAATTTAGGGTAATGTATATAAATTAATTCCAGGGGAGCGGCGTGAGCTTCCACTGTCAGCCCTAGCTTCTGCCAACCTAGCAGTTCGAAAACATGCAAATATGAGTAGATCAATAGGTACTTCTGCACGAAGGTAATGGTGCGCCATGCAGTCATGCCGGCCACATGACCTAGGAGGTGTCTATGGACAAGGCCGGCTCTTCAGCTCAGAAATGGAGATGAGCACCAACCTCCAGATCCAAACTCGGCTAGATTTAAGGTCAAGGGGAAACCTTTACCTTTACCTGTATATAAATTAAGGGTAATGTATATAAATTAATTCCGGGGGAGCGGCGTGAGCTTCCACTGTCAGCCCTAGCTTCTGCCAACCTAGCAGTTCGAAAACATGCAAATGTGAGTAGATCAATAGGTACTGCTCTGGCGGGAAGGTAACGGCGCTCCATGCAGTCATGCCTATGGCCACATGACCTTGGAGGTGTCTACGGACAACACTGGCTCTTCGGCTTAGAAATGGAGATGAGCACCACACCCCAGAGTCAGACACGACTGGACTTAATGTCAGGGGACAACCTTTACCTTTACTATATAAATTAAGGGTAATAATATAATATAGTATATTGTATATACATATAATATTTATTTATCTATATATATAAAAATGCTCCATGCATAATGAGTACCTTAAAAAAAAAAGAACCGATGAACGAAATCACACCAAATTTGGCAACAAAACATCTCACGACACAAGGAGTGACCATCACTCAAAAAAAATATGATTTTGTCATTTGGGAGTTGCAGTTGCTGGGATTTATAGTTCACCTACAATCAAAAAGCATTCTGAACTCCATCAACAATTGAATTGAACCAAACTTGGCACACAGAACATGTCCAACAGAAAATACTCGAAGGGTTTGGTGGGCATTGACCTTGAGTTTGGGAGTTGTAGTTCACCTACATCCAGAGAGCAAAGTGGACTCAAACAATGAAGGATCTGGACCAAACTCTACACGAATACTCAATAAGCCCAAATGTGAACACTTGTGGAGTTTGAGGAAAATAGAATCTTGACATTTGGGAGTTGTAGTTGCTGGGATTTATAGTTCACCTACAATCAAAGAGCGTTCTGAACTCCACCAATGATGGAATTGAACCAAACTTGGCACACAGAACTCCCATGACAGAAACAGAAAATACTGGAAGGGTTTGGTGGGCATTGACCTTGAGTTTTGGAATTGTAGTTCACCTACATCCAGAGAGCACTGTGGACTCAAACAATGATGGGCACTGGTGGAGTTTGGGCTAAACAGAGCATGACATTTGGGAGTTGTAGTTATTGGGATTTATAGTTCACCTACAATCAAAGAGCACTCTGAACTCTACCAACGATGGAATTGAACCAAACTTGGCAGACAGATTGGAAGGGTTTGGTGGGCATTGACCTTGAGTTTGGGAGTTGTAGTTCACCTACATCCAGAGAGCACTGTAGATTCAAACAATGATGGATTTGGACCAAACTTGACACGAATACTCAACATGCCCATATGTGAACACTGGTGGAGTTTGGGGGAAATAGACCTTGACATTTGGGAGTTGTAGTTGCTGGGATTTATAGTTCATCTACAATCAAAGAGCATTCTGAACCCTGATTGAATTGGGACAAAACCTACACAGAACCTCCATGCTCAACAGAAAATACTATGTTTTCTGATGGTCTTGGGCAACCCCTCTGACATCCCCTCGCGACCCCTCTGGGGGTCCCGACCCCCAGGTTGAGAAACACTGACTTAGATGAAGGGCTAGAAGTCATGCCACCAAATGGGGAGGGAGAGCCAAGACTCCAGAGGACAGGAGCAGGATTCAAAACGTTCTTGACAGATTAGAGAGATGATTGGCCAAAACTAACAAAATGAAGTTCAACAGGGACAAATGCAAGATACTCCACTTTGGCAGAAAAAACAAAATGCAAAGATACAGAATGGGGGACGATGATGCCTGACTTGAGAACAGTACATGTGAAAAAGATCTTGTAGTCCTTGTGGTCAACAAGTTAAACATGAGCCAACAATGTGATGTGGCGGCAAAAAAAGCCAATGGGATTTTGGCCTGCATCAATAGGAGCATAGTGCCTAGATCCAGGGAAGTCATGCTCCCCATGCTCTATTCTGCTCTGGTTAGACCACACCTGGAATATTGTGTCCAATTCTGGGCACCACAATTCAAGAGAGATATTGACTCTAAGCTGGAATGTGTCCAGAGGAGGGCGACTCAAATGATCAAGGGTCTGAAGAACAAGCCCTATGAGGAGCGGCTTAAGGAGCTGGGCATGTCTAGACTGAAGAAGAGAAGGCTGAGAGGGGATATGATAGCCATGTATAAATATGTGAGAGGAAGCCACAGGGAGGAGGGAGCAAGCTTGTTTTCTGCTTCCTTGGAAACTAGGACACAATGGAACAATGGCTTCAAACTACAAGAGAGGAGATTCCATCTGAACATGAGGAAGAACTTCCTGACTGTGAGAGCCGTTCAGCAGTGGAACTCTCTGCCCCGGAGGGTGGTGGAGGCTCCTTCTTTGGAAGCTTTTAAACAGAGGCTGGATGGCCATCTGTCAGGGGTGATTAGAATGCAATATTCCTGCTTCTTGGCAGAATGGGGTTGGACTGGATGATGGCCCAGGAGGTCTCTTCCAACTCTTGGAGTCTAGGATTCTATGAAAAAGCTTTCTTGCTTCCGGGAGGGTGGTGAAGCCTTTCCAGAGAACTGGGCTTAATTCGGTAGAGAGGTTTTGGAAAGCCCTGAATCAACAGAGGCTCAACCGCTTTCCGGTTTGCAAACTGGGAAGGCAAGTCCAAACCCTTCTCTGCAAGAAGCCGACCTGCTTAACCGGCTTGAAGTACGGAATTTGGAGGCATTTCTCTGCCTCTGTTGCAGAAACCATGGCCAGAACATGCAAGCGCATTGAGGCCCATACTGTGGCCATTGCATGCCATTGAACTGGCTTTCCAAATGCAATTAATGACAATGTGCAACCTTTATTGCACAAACTGTGGATTATGGGACATGCACGAGCACTAAGGCCTACACTGCAGCCATTGCATGATGCTTTCCCCCTCTTCTTTCTGTTCTTCTTGTCTGTCCTTTAATTCTCTTCCTTCCCTTCCTTCTCTTCTTTCTTCCTTTCTCTTCCCTTACTTCTCTTCTTTCTTTCCTTCCCTTCCTTCCCTTCCTTCTTTTCTCTTCCCTTCTTTCCTTCCCTTCCTTCTCTTCTTTCTTCCTTTCTCTTCCCTTCTTCCCTTCCCTTCCTTCTTTCTTTCTCTTCTTCCCTTCCCTTCCTTCTCTTCTTTCTTCATTTCTCTTCCTTTCTTCTCTTCCCTTCCTTCTCTTCTTTCTTCCTTTCTCTTCCCTTCTTTCCTTCCCTTCCTTCTCTTCCTTTTTCCTTTCTCTTCCCTTCTTCCCTTACCTTCCTTCTCTTCTTTCTTCCTTTCTATTCCCTTCTTCCCTTCCCTTCCTTCTCTTCTTTCTTCCTTTCTCTTCCCTTCTTTCCTTCCCTTCCTTCTCTTCCTTCTTCCTTTCTCTTCCCTTCTTTCCTTCCCTTCCTTCTCTTCTTCTTCCTTTCTCTTCCCTTCTTTCCTTCCCTTCCTTCTCTTCCTTCTTCCTTTCTCTTCCCTCCTTTTCTTCCCTTCCTTCTCTTCCTTCTTCCTTTCTCTTCCCTTCTTTCCTTCCCTTCCTTCTCTCCTTTCTTCCTTTCTCTTCCCTTCTTTCTTTTTCTTTCCCTCCTCCATTTCCCTTACATCTCTTCTTCCTCTCTTTTCCTTCTTTTCTCCCTTCCCTTGCTTTCCCTTATATACCTTCCCCCTTCTTTCCCCTTCCTTTCCTTCTCTCCTTTCTTCCTTTCTCTTCCCTTCTTTTTCTTTCCCTCCTCCATTTCCCTTACATCTCTTCTACCTCTCTTTTCCTTCTTTTTTTCCCTTCCCTTGCTTTCCCTTATATACCTTCCCCCTTCTTTCCCCCTTCCTTTCCTTCTCTCCTTTCTTCCTTTCTCTTCCCTTCTTTTTCTTTCCCTCCTCCATTTCCCTTACATCTCTTCTACCTCTCTTTTCCTTCTTTTCTCCCTTCCCTTGCTTTCCCTTATATACCTTCCCCCTTCTTTTCCCCTTCCTTTCCTTCTCTCCTTTCTTCCTTTCTCTTCCCTTCTTTTTCTTTCAATTCCTCTCTTTTCCTTCTTTTCTCCCTTCCCTTGCTTTCCCTTATATACCTTCCCCCTTCTTTTCCTCTTCCTTTCCTTCTCTCCTTTCTTCCTTTCTCTTCCCTTCTTTTTCTTTCCTTCCTCCATTTCCCTTACACCTCTTCTTCCTCTCTTTTCCTTCTTTTCTCCCTTCCCTTGCTTTCCCTTACATCTTTCCCCTCTTCTTTCTTTCCCTGCCCTTCTTTCTCTTTGTGGCACATTCTTTCCTTCCTCCCTTTCCCTCATATATCTTTGACTTCTCTCTCTTCTTCCTTCCTTTTCCCCTTGCTTTCCCTCATACACCTTTCCCCTCTCTACTTTCATTCATTCATTCCTTCATTCATTCCTTTGTCTTCCCTTTTTCTTTCTTTCTTCCCTCCCTCCCTTAATCCCTCCTTTTTCCCATTCTTTGTCTTCCCTTTCCTCTGATTCATTCCTTTGTCTTCCCTTCTTTTTCTTTCTTCCCTCCCTTCCTTAATCCCTCCTTTCTTCCATTCTTTTTCTTCCTTTTCCTCTCATTCATTCCTTTGTCTTCCCTTCTTTTTCTTTCTTCCCTCCCTTCCTTAATCCCTTCTTTCTTCTTTTTCTTCCCTTTCCTCTCATTCCTTGCTTCGCCTTCCCTTCTTTTTCTTTCTTCCCTCCTTTCCTTAATCCCTTCTTTCTTCCCTTCTTTTTCTTCCCTTTCCTCTCATTAATTCCTTTGCCTTCCCTTCTTTTTCTTTCTTCCCTCCCTCCCTTCATGCCTTATTTCTTCTGTTCTTTTTCTTCCTTCCTCTCATTCATTCCTTTGTCTTCCCTTCTTTTTCTTTCTTCCCTCCCTTCCTTAATCCTTTCTTTCTTCCGTTCTTTTTCTTCCCTTTCCTCTCATTCATTGCTTTGCCTTCCCTTCTTTTTCTTTCTTCCCTCCCTCCCTTCATGCCTTCTTTCTTCCGTTCTTTTTCTTCCTTCCTCTCATTTATTCCTTTGCCTTCCCTTCTTTTTCTTTCTTCCTTCCCTTCCTTAAACCTTCTTTCTTCCGTTATTTTTCTTCCCTTTCCACATACCTTTGTCTTCCTTCGTCTGGCCTTTTCTGGGAAGTCACACAGACACGGGAGCACATAGAAAACCCTCCAAAATATACATTCCTTATGGGATGGATGTCCCAATTGGCCTTCAAAGATTGCTTTTGCCTCATTGTATGGCTATTTTTCTTTATCAGTAGCTAATCCTTTCTATGTATATCCTGCCCTCTTGTGGTTCCATCGGAGCACTGCATACATGCATACATACCTAGGTAACCGGTAGCTAATCCTTTCTATGGGTTATTGTAGGTTTTTTAGGCTATATGGCCATGTTCTAGAGGCATTCTCTCCTGACGTTTCGCCTGCATCTATGGCAAGCATCCTCAGAGGTAGTGAGGTCTGTTGGAACTAGGAAAAAGGGTTTATATATCTGTGGAATGACCAGGGTGGGACAAAGGACTCTTGTCTGCTGGAACTAGGTATGCATACATACCTAGGCACCGGTATCTAATCCTTTCTATGGGTTGTAGGTTTTTTCATTTTTCAACTGACCTTGTTTAGCATTTCATGGCCTGGCAGTGCTTGGGGCAATCTTTTGTTGAGAGGTGATTACATGTCCTTGTTTGTTTTCTCTCTGTTGTTTTGCTGTTGTAATTTTAGAGTTGTTAAATACTGGTAGCCAGATTTTGTTCATTTTCATGGTTTCCTCCTTTCTGTTGAAATTGTCCACATGCTTCTTGTGGATTTTCAATGGCTTCTCTGTGCAGTCAGACATGGTGGTTGTTACGGACCCCCAAACGCAGCAGCATTGCCCAAACACGAATCAAGGAACATGAAAGGCACTGCAGACTCCTTCAGCCAGAGAAGTCAGCCATAGCAGAGCACCTGATGAACCAGCCTGGACACGGCATATTATTTGAGAACACAGAAATGCTGGACCACTCCAACAACCACCATGTCAGACAACACAGAGAAGCCACTGAAATCCACAAGAAGCATGTGGACAATGTCAACAGAAAGGAGGAAACCATGAAAATGAACACAATCTGGCTACCAGTATTTAAAAAACCTCTAAAATTACAACAGCAAAACAACAGAGAGGAAACAATCAGGGACATCTAATCACCTGTCAACAAAAGTTTGCTCTAGGCACTGTCAGGCCATCAAATGCCAAACAAGGTGGTCAGTTGAAACATGGAAAAACCTACAACAACCCATAGAAAGGATTAGCTACCTGTGCCTAGGTATGTATGCATACCTAGCTCCAACAGACAAGAGTTCTTTGTCCCACCCTGGTCATTCCACAGAGATATAAACCCTTTTTCCTACTTCCAACAGACCTCACTACCTTCAGATTGTTCAGGGGAAACAATCAGGGACATCTAATCACCTCTCAACTAAAGATTGCCCCAGGCACTGCCAGGCCATCAAATGCTTATCAAGGTAGTCAGCTGAAACATTCACACCTAGCTCCAACAGACAAGAGTCCTTTGTCCCACCTTGATCATTCCACAGAGATATAAACCCTTTTTCCTAGTTCCAACAGCCCTCACTACCTTCAGATTGTTCAGAGGAAACAATCAGGGACATCTAATCACCTCTCAACTAAAGATTGCCCCAGGCACTACCAGGCCATCAAATGCTTATCAAGGTAGTCAGTTGAAACATTCACACCTAGCTCCAACAGACAAGAGTCCTTTGTCCCACCCTGGTCATTCCACAGATATATAAACCCCTTTTCCTAGTTCCAACAGCCCTCACTACCTCTGAGAATGCTTGCCATAGATGCAGGCGAAACGTCAGGAGAGAATGCCTCTAGAACATAGCCATATAGCCCGAAAAAACCTACAACAACCCAGTGGTTCCGGCCATGAAAGCCTTCGACAATAAATCCTTTCTATTTTTTTTGGGGGGGGGGGCCCTCAGTCCAAAAATGGGGTGGATTTTGTAGTTCAAGCCCTGCCGTTCTTTTCAGCTGACTCGTGAAGGGTCTGCGTGCCAAGTTTGGTCCAGATCCATCAAGCCATGGCGGAGCCTTTGTAGTACAAGCCAACCAACCAACGTCCATACATACTTTGGCTTTGAGAGAGATATATATATGTTATTGCTTTCCCCTTCGAGTCAAATTTCCTGGACGTTGTTCAGTTCTGGGAACGAAAGAGCGCAACAAAGGAAAGATAATCTGGTGAACGCCCTTCAGAGAGAGAGGATTTGCCAGGAAGGAAGGAAGGAAGGAAAGAAGGAAAGAAGGAGGGAAGGGGAGAAGCCCCATTAAACCCCAAAGAAAGGGAAATGAAAGGTCAGAGGCATTATCCAGACACAATGGGGGAAAGAGGGAAAATAATCAGCTTTTTAATGGCCTTCAATGGAGTTGGGCCCATCCCTTTCGCTGGACTTCATAGAATCATAGAATCAAAGAGTTGGAAGAGACCTCCTGGGCCATCCAGTCCACCCCCATTCTGCCAAGAAGCAGGAATATTGCATTCAAATCACCCCTGACAGATGGCCATCCAGCCTCATAGAATCATAGAATCAAAGAGTTGGAAGAGACCTCCTGGGCCATCCAGTCCACCCCCATTCTGCCAAGAAGCAGGAAAATTGCATTCAAATCACCCCTGATGGATGGCCATCCAGCTTCTGTTTAAAAGCTTCCAAAGAAGGAGCCTCCACCACACTCCGGGGCAGAGAGTTCCACTGCTGAACGCCTCTCTCAGTCAGGAAGTTCTTCCTCATGTTCAGATGGAATCTCCTCTCTTGTAGTTTGAAGCCATTGTTCCATTGCGTCCTAGTCTCCGGTGCAGCAGTAATCAAGCTTGCTCCCTCCTCCTCCCTGTGGCTTCCTCTCACTTATTTATCCATGGCTATCATATCTCCTCTCAGCCTTCTCTTCTTCAGGCTAAACATGGCCAGCTCCTTGAGCCGCTCCTCATAGGGCTTGTTCTCCAGACCTTTTATCATTTTAGTCGCTCTCCTCTAGACACATTCCAGCTTGTCAATATCTCTCTTGAATTGTGGTGCCCAGAATTGGACACCATTGCAAAGCTTCCAGGCTCACTTTGGATAACAGCTCTCAAAATCCCCAAATTGAGCTGGGAGGAGTTGTATAGGAAGAGCAAAGTGTGGAACCAAACTCACAATTGCACCTTTTCTCTCCAAAAGTCACAAGGGTGACACTATGTGGTGAGTCAGGGTATGTCACCCTTCATAGACCTGTCAGTGGCTTATGATACTGTGAACCACCGCTACCTCCTCCTGAGAAAAATGTATAGTATCACAAAGGACGACCACCTCACCCGCCTCATAGGAAACCTGCTACAAAACAGGAGCTTTTTTGTTGAGTTCCAGGGCCAGAGAAGCAGATGGCGGACACAGAAGAACGGCCTGCCTCAGGGGAGCGTGCTTGCTCCATCCATGTTCAACATCTACACCAATGACCAGCCACTGCCAGAAGGGACAGAGAGTTTCATCTATGCTGACGATCGTGCCATCACCGCTCAAGCAGGGAGCTTTGAGATGGTTGAAAAGAAGCTCTCCGAAGCTCTAGGTGCTCTTACTGCCTATTACAGGGGAAACCAGCTGATCCTTAATCCATCTAAAACACAGACATGTGCTTTTCACCTTAAGAACAGACAAGCATCCTGAGCTCTGAAGATCACCTGGGAAGGAATCCCACTGGAGCATTGCAGCGCACCCAAATACCTGGGAGTCACTTTGGACCCTGCTCTTACCTACAAGAAGCACTGCCTGAACATCAAGCAAAAAAGTGGGTGCTAGAAACAATATCATACGAAAGCTGACTGGCACAACCTGGGGATCACGACCAGACACAGTGAAGACATCTGCCCTTGCGCTGTGCTACTCTGCTGCTGAGTATGCATGCCCAGTGTGGAACACATCTCACCACGCTAAAACAGTGGATGTGGCTCTGAATGAGACATGCCGCATTATCACGGGGTGTCAGCGCCCCACACCACTGGAGAAATTACACTGCTTAGCCGGTATCGCACCACCTGACATCTGCCAGGAAGTGGCAGCCAATAGTGAAAGGACCAAGGCAGAGACATCTCCAGCTCATCCCCTGTTTGGGTATCAGCCAGCGTGTCAATGACTTAAATTGAGAAATAGTTTCCTAAGATCTACAGAGACACTCGCTGGGACACCTCAGAAAGCGAGAGTCCAAAAGTGGCAGGCTCAAACCCAGCACCTCAATCCGTGGGTGATACCAAATGAGAGACTCCCCCCTGGGCACACAGAAGACTGGGCGACTTGGAAGGCGCTGAACAGACTGCGCTCTGGCACCACAAGATGCAGAGCCAACCTTCAGAAATGGGGCCACCAAGTGGAATCCTCGACATGCGAGTGCGGAGAAAAGCAAAGCACTGACCACCTGCTGCAATGCACCCTGAGCCCTGCTACATGCACAAGGGAGGACCTTCTTTCGGCAACACCAGAGGCACTCCAAGGGGACAGATACTGGTCAAAGGACATTTAATCAACTACCAAACTCACACATTTTGTATTTTCTCTGTTTGTTTGCTTTGTTCTGTTAGAAATGTCATACAATGGTCTGGTTGCCCCTGACACGATAACTAAATACCCTTACTTTAAAAAAATACTTGAATTTTGTAGGAAATGGTCCTTGATACTCATTTTCCATCAGTCTTTCTGTCTTGGTTTGCTTCTCATCCTCACTATCCCTTCTGCATGCCAACCGACACATGTTTGGCTGTGGAATGACTCAAGCGGTGCCTCTGAGCATGTGCGAGTGCAATAGACTCATAGAATCCTAGAGTTGGAAGAGACCTCGTGGGCCATCATCCAGTCCAACCCCATTCTGCCAAGAAGCAGGAAAATCACATTCAAAGCACCCACGACAGATGGCCATCCAGCCTCAGCTTGAAAGCCTCCAAAGAAGAATCCTCCATCACACTCCCAAGGCAGAGAGTTCCACTGCTGAACAGCTCTCACTGTTAGGAAGTCCTTCCTAATAATGTTCACGTGGAATCTCCTTTCCTGTCGTTTGAATAATAAGAGCTGCTCAGTCTGGGGGGAAAAACTACAGCATATTAGTCAGATCCCATACTTATTTAAGGAGTTAGGATCACCTCTCAACAAAAGATTGCTCCAGGCACTGCCAGGCAATCAAATGCTAATCTAGGTGGTCAGTTGAAAGATTCACACTTCCCTCCAACTGACAAGAGTCCTTTGTCCCACCCTGGTCATTCCACAGATATATAAACCCATTTTTCCTAGTTCCAACAGACCTCACTACCTCTGAGGATGCTTGCCATAGATGGAGGCGAAACGTCAGGAGAGAATGCCTCTAGACCATGGCCATATAGCCTGAAAAAACCTACAACCCAGTTAGTAAGTAGTGGCAAGAAGGCGTTCTGTACATGCACAGAGGTATCATTATATTTGTAGTAAAATAACTTCCACTGACATTTCAATTTGCACCGACGTCATATAATGCTTCACACACAGAGAACCAGATGCATTTTTATTTCAGTTGGGGGGAAGTCAGTCAGAAATAATTGCTTTTACACATTATTGCCAAAACACATATTCCGCTTGTTTACAAATAAAAGTTACCCTGTGAATTGGGATGGAGGTCCAGTTTGCACAACTAACACTTTGGCACCACTTTAATATCACTTTGACCTGGGTCCTGTATAATCCTGGAATTCGTAGTTTGGGGTTGGAATCAGATTATTCTGGAGAACTTTATTTATTTATTTACTGTATTTGTATACCGCCTTTCTCAGCCAATTGGCGACTCAAGGCGGTTTCCAGCAAATCAGTATACATAAAACCTAATAGATAAAAACATTATAAGAACATCACAAAAACAATAAAGCGACATCATCAGCGTCTCATTATTCTCAAGCATTGTCCAATTCCATTGTCAGGTCATTCGATTTCCTATATTAGCTACTCTGTATTTGTAAACGCTTGCTCAAATAGCCACGTTTTAACGTCAAGAGGGAGGGAGCAGATCTGATCTCCCTAGAGAGGGCGTTCCATAGCCGAGGGGCCACCACTGAGAAGGCCCTGT
The DNA here is from genome assembly GCF_037176765.1 of Anolis sagrei. NCBI lineage: Eukaryota > Metazoa > Chordata > Lepidosauria > Squamata > Anolidae > Anolis > Anolis sagrei. The sequence goes on from NC_090026.1 coordinate 3,104,419, forward strand.
CTCTCGTCCCCGCCAAACATGCTTGTGACAAAGGCGAGACCGAGAGCAGGGCCTCCCCAGATGATCTTAAAGTCCTCCATGGTTTGTAAGGGGAGATACGTTCGGACAGGTAAGTTGGGCCAGAACCGTTTAGGGCTTTATAGGCCAAAGCCAGCAGTTTGAATTGGGCCCGGTAGCAAACCAGCAGCCAGTGGAGCTGGTGCAACAAGAGGGTTGTATGCTCCCTGAGTGCCACTCCTGTTAACAACCTGGCTGCCGTTCATTGGACTAGTTGAAGCTTCCGGACCGTCTTCAAAGGCAACCCCACGTAGAGAGCGTTGCAGTAGTCTAAACGGGATGTAACTAGAGCGTGGACTACCGTGGCCAAGTCCGACTTCCCAAGGTACGGGCGCAGCTGGCGCACAAGCTTTAGCTGTGCAAATGCTCCCCTGGTCACCGCATTTAGCTTTAAGGGATGCAACTACCTAGTCAAATTCATATCAGTCTAACTGTCTTTGTGCAGAACTATAGATTAATGGCATTTGTAGTTTCATAAGTTCTTCACCTTCCTCTGCCAAAAAGGACTGGGGCCTCCCCAAACTCTAAATCCCAGGATTCCATAGGCAAAAGCTACTGTGGCATTTAAAGTGACATTGAAGTGCTATCTTAACATAGTGCAGATTCCTTCCAGGTGAGATGCTCGGTTTTCCAGAGAGAGAGAGAGAGAGAGAGAAAATTGTGACTCTGAGCCAGAGGAGAGTTCTAGTTTTCAGTGAAGAAGGAGGAGGACTTGTTCCACTGCTGAATCCTTGCAAGCACCTGGGTGCTTTTGTCTTGATGGAGTTGTTCAGCCCCAAAGGAGCATCGTCAAGGGAGGAAAATCTGCAAGAAAGAGAAAACCATCATGGCTTTGTTTATCTACGTCTAGCAAAAGAGGGCCCCTCTTGGCATTCCCTAGGCTTCCGGCACACCTCTGGGGCATTCTTATGCCAGAGGCCTGACATTTCAATAGGGTTTGCTGTAATCTGTGGCTTCACGTCTCCAGGTGAAGTCTGGAAGTGTATTCCCTAGCCAGGGGCGGCTCATCTGTTACGCAAAGTAAGCGGTCGCAGAACACTTTTGTTTTGCCAGGGGTGCAGAGGCGCCTCTGTAAATGCCCCTCGACTGCCACTTGAGGAGCGCCCCCTCAGCTCACAACAGCCCTAGCAGTTTGGGGGGAGCCTCAGCTTTCTTGCCGCACTGCCGGGCGATCCTCTTCCCAAAGGGGCCGGGCCCTTGAGCCTCGCCTTGCCCCTCTTGTTCCTGCTCCACCTGGCCAAGGGTGCGCGAGTAGAGCCGGCGCTCAATCGTTCTCCATGTTCGATCCCTTCCTCATGACCGGCTCCCTTTCCCGATCCCCTGGCGCTCCACCTGCCTCCCCTCCTCTCCCCAATCCGCGGGTGGGCCAAAGGGCAGAGCCACCACGCCTGGCCCGCTTCTGGTCTGGAGGCGTGTCTGAAGACCCCAGCGTGCGCACCAAAAGTCGCCTCTTCTCCTGACTTTCTCTTCAGCCATTGGGACCAAGAGAGAAAGAGAGAGAGAGCCCCTCCGGCTGGAGGTATCTCCCACCTCCGCTCCCTCCTTTGTTTTTGGGCCTACCTTCAGGAAAGGTGGGCATCTCCACCTCTCTCTCTCTCTCTCTTGGTCCCAATGGCTGAGGAGAAAGTCAGGAGAAGAGGTGACTTTTGGTGCACACGCCGGGGTCTTCAGGCACGCCTCCGGACCCAAAGTGGACTAGACAAGGGAGCAAATGCGGCAAGTGTAGTTACTGGGATGTATAGTTCACCTACAATCAAAGAGCATTCTCAACTCCACCAATGATGGAAGTGAACCAAATATGGCACACAGAACTCCCACGACGAACAGAAAATATATATATCAATGATTGGTTTGGGGGGGGGGGGGACGCCAAAATACTGTTTGCTTACCATTGAAAATTACCTAGGGCCGCCTCTGTCCCTAGCACATCATATAGTCAGAACAAATACAAGGATAACATTAAATTAAAGCTTTCCTTACTCGAAATGCTTGGGATCAGAAGTGTATTGAATTTGGGGGGTAGGGTTTTGGAATATTTGCATACACAGAGATTTTTTTAAAAATTATAATAATATATATCTTGGAAGTGAGACCCTTCCTTCCTTGTCATCTCTTCACTCTACCACCACTCCTTTATTCTCTCCTTTTCAGTCTCTCCTTTCTTCCTCCCTCCCTCCCTCCCCTTCTCTCACTTCTTTTCAGTTTCTCCTTCCTTCCTTCCTTCCTTCCTTCCTTCCTTCCTTCCTTCCTTCCTTCCTTCCTTCCTTGTCATCCCTTTGCTCTACCGCCACTCCTTTATTCTCTCCTTTTCAGTCTCTCCTTTCTTCCTCCCTCCCTCCCCTTCTCTCACTTCTTTTCAGTTTCTCCTTCCTTCCTTCCTTCCTTCCTTCCTTCCTTCCTTCCTTCCTTCCTTCCTTCCTTGTCATCCCTTCACTCTACCGCCACTCCTTTATTCTCTCCTTTTCAGTCTCTCCTTTCTTCCTCCCTCCCTCCCCTTCTCTCACTTCTTTTCAGTTTCTCCTTCCTTCCTTCCTTCCTTCCTTCCTTCCTTCCTTCCTTCCTTCCTTCCTTCCTTGTCATCCCTTCACTCTACCGCCACTCCTTTATTCTCTCCTTTTCAGTCTCTCCTTTCTTCCTCCCTCCCTCCCCTTCTCTCACTTCTTTTCAGTTTCTCCTTCCTTCCTTCCTTCCTTCCTTCCTTCCTTCCTTCCTTCCTTCCTTGTCATCCCTTCACTCTACCGCCACTCCTTTATTCTCTCCTTTTCAGTCTCTCCTTTCTTCCTCCCTCCCTCCCCTTCTCTCACTTCTTTTCAGTTTCTCCTTCTTTCCTTCCTTCCTTCCTTCCTTCCTTTGTTCCCATTCATCCATCCATCCCTGCTCCATCACCTCTCCTTCTTTCCTATCTTCCTACCTATTTTTTCCTCCTTTCCAGCCTCTCCTTCCTTCTTTACCATCCTCCCAATGCTAATGCTGCTAAGAGAACCTCCCAACTGGACAGAGGACGAGGAGCGGAAAGAACACGTCAAATGGAGCTTTTTACAAAACCAGAGGCCCCCAAAACCAACCATCTTATTCCAGACTCACAGCTAGCAGCCGAGGCCGCTGAGGGTCCCGATCCGGTCCAGCTTGATGCCGAAGCAGCCTTGCTGGCCCATGGTCACCTTCTTGGGCCGCCACCGAAGGCTCTTCTGGGACTTGAGGAGGTCGCTCAGGAGATGGGCCCAGGCTTCGGGAGGGAGGGCCGGGGTGGGGGGCTCCTGGGAGGCAGGGCGATGCCGCTTCAAGAGCCGGGAGACTAGGTCCTGGGGGAGCAGAGTGGGGCTCCCCTCCCGCTCAGAGAGAAGGGCCTCCAGGTCTTCCCCCAGAAGCTCCAGCAAAGCCTAAACGGGGGGAACAGGGAAACATGGGGGTCAAGGTCACGGCAGTCAAGTGGATGCACCTCCAACATATTCTGAGTCTCCCATCCCTTCCTCTTCACCTTCCTTCCCATTTGTGTTTCCTTCTCGGTTCCTCTCTCTTGCCTTCCTTTTCTCTTCCCCAGTTTTCCCCCTTTCCTCTCCATATTTCCATCCTTCCATCATTTTTCTTTCCTTCTCATTCTCTCCATTATTCTTGCATCCCTTCATTTCCTTTTTTCAGTTTCTCCTTCCTTCTTTCCCTTTTCTTTCTATCCATCCTCCATCCTTTCTCCTTCCTTCCTTCCTTCCCCCTCCTTTTCTTTCCTCTTCCACTACTGTGTCTTCCTTCCTTCAATCCATCCATTCCATCCATCCTTCCCTCCTTCTCCTTCTCCTTCTCCTTCCTTCCTTCCTTCCTTCCTTCCTTCCTTCCTTCCTTCCTTCCTTCCCCCTCTCTTTCTTTCCTCTTCCACTATTGTGTCCTCTTTCCTTCAATCCATCCATTCCATCCATCCTTCCCTCCTTCTCCTTCCTTCCTTCCTTCCTTCCTTCTTTCCTTCCCCCCTCTTTCTTTCCTCTTCCACTATTGTGTCTTCCTTCCTTCAATCCATCCATTCCATCCTTCTCCTTCTCCTTCTCCTTCTCCTTCTCCTTCTCCTTCTCCTTCTCCTTCTCCTTCCCCTTCCCCTTCCTTCCTTCCTTCCTTCCTTCCCCCTCTCTTTCTTTCTTCTTCCACTACTGTGCCTTCCTCCCTTCAATCCATCCATCCTTCCCTCCTTCTCCTTCCTTCCTTCCTTCCTTCCTTCCTTCCTTCCTTCCTTCTTTCCTCCCTCCCTCCCTCCCTCCCTCCCCTTCCTTTTTTCCTCCTCCATTACCCTTCCTGTCCTTCCCTCCTTCTGTTTTTCTTCATTCCTTATTTCCCACAAGTCTTCCTTCCCTCCTACTCTTCTTCCTTCTTCTCTTCTTCCTTCCTTATGTCCCATTTGTCCTTCCCTCTTTCTCGGCCTCTCTTTCCTTCATTCCTTTCATTCATCACCTCCATTCAGTACTCCTTTTTCCTTCCTTCCTTCCTTCCTTCCTTCCTTCCTTCCTTCCGTCCTTCCCCCTCTTTCTTTCCTCTTCCACTATTGTGCCTTCCTTCCTTTAATCCATCCCTCCCTCCCTTCCTTCCTTCCTTCCTTCCTTCCTTCCTTCCTTCCTTCCTTCCTTCCTTCTTTCCTTCCTTCTTTCCCTTCCCTTCCCTTCCCTTCCCTTCCCTTCCCTTCCCTTCCCTTCCCTTCCCTTCCCTTCCCTTCCCTTCCCTTCCCTTCCCTTCCCTTCCCTTCCCTTCCTTTTTCCTCCTCCATTACTCTTCCTGTCCTTCCCTCCTTCTGGTTGTCTTCGTTCCTTGTTTCTCACAAGTCTTCCCTTCCTTCCCTCCTACTCTTCTTCTTCCTTCCTTCCTTATGTCCCATTTGTCCTTCCCTCTTTCTCAACCTCTCTTTCCTTCATTCCTTTCATTCATCACCTCCATTCAGTACTCCTTTTTCCTTCCTTCCCTTCCTTCCTTCCTTCCTTCCTTCCTTCCTTCCTTCCTTTTCTTCCCTCATTTCCTCCCTTCCTGGGCCTACCTGGTGGGAGCGGAGGGGGCTCTGGGAGGCGGCTGGCAGGAGGATGAGGAAGAGCAAGGGGGGCAGAGCCTTCATCCTGGCCCAATGGGTCAGCAGCTTGTATGTGGTGGGGGTTCTCTTTGGGGTCCCAGCGGAAGGAAGGGTCTTGCTGTGGCCTGGAGGGAGGATGGGGTGGTGGTCGTGTCTGGTGCCTCCTGGCCTCCACTCGGCCCACGCGGCCCCTCTTATAGGGCTGCCCGGTCCATTGCCTGGGCAACAGAGCCCACCTCCCAACACCATCCAAGGGAGGGGTGCCCTTCTGCTGGGGTGCCCCAAAGAAAGGCACCCGTTGCCCAGGGGATGGGTTACGGGAAGTGTAAGAGAAAGAAAGAAAGAAAGAAAGAAAGAAAGAAAGAAAGAAAGAAAGAAAGAAAGAAAGGGCAAGAGAGAGGAGGGAGAGAAGAAGGAGAAGAAGGAGATGCCAACGGGTTGGGTGATGGATGGGCAGAGTCAAGGAGTAAAGGAATGAGAAGAGGAGAAGAGAAGAGAGGAGAGGAAAGCAATATCCATCCATCTTCCCACCATCTGTCCATCCCTCTATGCTCCATCTGTCTTTCTCTTTCTCTCTCTTCTTCCTTCCTTCCTTCCATTCATCCATCCGTCTGTCTTCCTATCCTTCCATGTTATTCCTTTCCTTCTCCATCCACACATCCAAACTTTTCTTCATCTTCCCTTCTTATCCTACTATACTCTTTAATCCAGTGCTTCTCAACCTGGGGGTCAACCTGGGGGTCGGGACCCCTAAGGGGGGGATCACCAAAGACTATCAGAAAACACAGTATTTTATATTGATCATGTGGGTTCTGTGTGGGAAGTTTGGCCCAATTCTTTCCTTGATGGGGTTCAGAATGCTCTTTGATTGTAGGCGAACTATAAATCCTAGCAACCACAACTCCCAAATGTTTATTTTCCCCAAACTCTACTAGTATTCACATTTGGGCATACTGAATATTCCTGCCAAGTTTAGTCCAGATCCATTATTGTTTGAGTCCACAGTACTCTCTGGATGTAGCTGAACTACAACTCCCAAACTCAAGGTCAATACCCACCAGGGGCGGCTGAAGCCAGGCCCGTAGCCAGGATTTCGTTTCGGGGGGGGGGGGGCTAAAAAAATTTCAGGGGGGGGTTTCGGGGGGGGGCTGAGTTTCGGGGGGGGGGCTGAGTCTGAGTGAAAGAGGGTGTAGCCTAGCAAACCTTTTGTATCATTACCCCAATACCCCCATACATATGGGATATATTGAGAATGGTGATCAAATCATGATATTAATAAACATAACAGTTTAAAAATGCACCAGTAAGGCCTTTTCGCGAACCACCATGAGAATTTCGGGGGGGGGCTGAAGCCCCCCGAGCCCCCCCCCCCCCCGGCTACATGCCTGGCTGAAGCAATAGGCAAGATACGCATTTGCGTATAGCGCAAATCCCTGAGGGGCACTCTTGAGGTGCCCCCAATATCCACCAAACCCCTCCATTATTTTCTGTTGGCTCGTGGGAGTTCTGTGAGCCAAGTTTGGTTCAATGTCATCATTCGTGGAGTCCAGAATGCTCTTTGATTGTAGGTGAACTATAAATCCTAGCAACCACAACTCCCAAATGTTTATTTTCCCCAAACTCCACCAGTATTCACATTTGGGCATAGTGAGTATTCGTGCCAAGTTTGGTCCAGATCCATTATTGTTTGAGTCCACAGTGCTCTCTGGATGTAGGAGAACTACAACTCCCAAACTCAAGGTCAATACCCACCAGGGGCGGCTGAAGCAATAGGCAGGATACACATTTGCGTATAGCGCAAATCCCTGAGGGGCACTCGAGGTGCCCCCAATATCCACCAAACCCCTCTATTATTTTCTGTTGGCTCGTGGGAGTTCTGTGAGCCAAGTTTGGTTCAATGTCATCATTCGTGGAGTCCAGAATGCTCTTTGATTGTAGGTGAACTATAAATCCTAGCAATCACAACTCCCAAATGTTTATTTTCCCCAAACACCACCAGTGTTCACATTTGGGCATAGTGAGTATTCGTGCCAAGTTTGGTCCAGATCCATTATTGTTTAAGTCCACAGTACTCTCTGGATGTAGGTGAACTACAACTTCCAAACTCAAGGTCAATACCCACCAGGGGCGGCAGAAGCAATAGGCAAGATACGCATTTGCGTATAGCGCGAATCCCCGAGGGGCACTCATGAGATTCCCCCGATATCCACCAAAGCCCTCCATTATTTTCTGTTGGTTTGTGGGAGTTCTGTGTGCCAAGTTTGGTTCAATGTCATCATTGGTGGAGTCCAGAATGCTCTTGGACTGTAGGTGAACTATAAATCCCAGCAACTCCCAAATGACAAAACCAATCCCTCCCCAACCGTACCAGTATTCACATTTGAGTGTATTGGGTATTTGTGGCAAATTTGGTCCAGTGAGTGAAAATACTTACTTAGGCAATCCCTTGTAGTCTGAGGATGATAGTCCTCCAAGTGTCGTGTCCTGGCAGTGGGTCCATAGGTGACTATGGAGCCCTATTCTTGACCTGCATCTTCTCCCGCAGGGAGGGCATCGCTTTCCAGGTGGAAGGCAGTCCCGGTCAGGTTTGGCTTTACACACCTTCCTCTTGGCACATTTCTCTCTTTCGCCCTCCATTCATTCCTCTTCAAATTCTGCAGCACTGCTGGTCACAGCTGACCTTCAACTGGAGCGCTCAAGGGCCAGGGCTTCCCAGAATTTTTAAGGTTGGCTTTGAGTCCGTCTTTAAATCTCTTTTCCTGCCCACCAACATTCCATTTTCCATTCCTGATTATCAGATATTAACGTTTCTTTCTTTCACCCTCCATTCGTGCCTCTTCAAATTCTGCAGCACTGCTGATCACAGCTGACCTCCAACTGGAGCCCTCAAGGGCCAGGGCTTCCCAATTCTCAGTGTCTACTCCAGAGTTTTTAAGGTTGGCTTTGAGCCCGTCTTTAAATCTCTTCTCCTGCCCACCAACATTCCATTTTCCATTCCTGATTATCAGATATTTACATGACGACTCATAGCAGTTGCAAAATGACAGTTATGAAGTAGCAACGAAAATAATGTTATGGTCGGGGGGGGGGGGTCACCATAACATGAGGAACTGGACTAAGGGGTCCTGGCATTAGGAAAATTGAGAAACACCAATACAGGTTCTTGTGGGTTTTTTTCGGGCTATAGGGCCATGTTCTAGAGGCATTTCTCCTGACGTTTCGCCTGCATCTATGGCAAGCATCCTCAGAGGTTGTGAGGTCTGTTGGAAATAGGAAAATGGGTTTATATATCTGTGGAAAGACCAGGGTGGGACAAAGAGCTCTTCTCTGCTGGAGCTAGGTGTGAATGTTTCAGCTGACCACCTTCATTAGCATTTGTAGGCCTGGCTGAGCCTGGGGGAATCTTTTGTTGAGAGGTGTTAAGATGTGCCTGGTTGTTTCCTCTCTGCTGTTTTGCTGTTGTAATTTTAGAGTTTTTTTTAATACTGGTAGCCAGATTTTGTTCATTTTCATGGTCTCTTCCTTTCTGTTGAAATTGTCCACATGCTTGTGGATTTCAATGGCTTCTCTGTGTAGTCTGACATGGTGGTTGTTGGTGTGGCCCAGCATTTCTGTGTTCTCAAATAACATGCTGTGTCCAGGCTGGTTCATCAGGTGCTCTGCTATGGTTGACTTCTCTGGTTGAAGTAGTCTGCAGTGCCTTTCATGTTCCTTGTTGTGTGTTTGGGCAATGTTGCTGCGTGTGGTGGTCCCTCTGTAGACTTCTTGTCCACATAGCTGCATGGTACACGGTAGACTCCTTCAGAGGTGAGAGGATCCCTCTTGTCCTTTGCTGAACGGAGCATTTGTTGGATTTTCTTGGTGGGTCTGTAGATTGTTTGTATGTTGTGTTTCCTCGTCAGCTTCCCTATGCGATCAGTGGTTCCCTTGATGTATGGCAGGAACACTTTTCCTCTGGGTGGATCTTCGTCTTGACTCTTGTGGCTTGTTCTTGCCATAGATGCAGGCGAAACGTCAGGAGAAATGCCTCTAGAACATGGCCCTATAGCCCGAAAAAACCCACAAGAACCTAGTGATTCCAGCCATGAAAGCCTTCGACAATGCATTGAACACCAATCTAATCCATCCTTTTCCCCCACCACTTCCCTTTTCTCTTCTAAAATGCAGTTAAAATGCAGAAGTTGAACAGACAGCGAGGTTTTTGGTTGTGTCTTAAATTTTGACAGCTCATTAAACTGCTGTGGGGCCCCTTCCTTTGGCAGGTCCTGACCCAGTCTTCTTGGGGCTTCCTGTCACACCCCTTAATCCTTCCTTCCTCTTCATTTTCTCTTCCTTATAGAATCATAGAATCATAGAATCAAAGAGTTGGAAGAGACCTCATGGGCCATCCAGGCCAACCCCATTCTGCCAAGAAGCAGGAATATTGCATTCAAAGCACCCCTGACAGATGGCCATCCAGCCTCTGCTTAAAAGATTCCAAAGAAGGAGCCTCCACCACACTCCGGGGCAGAGAGTTCCACTGCTGAACGCCTCTCTCAGTCAGGAAGTTCTTCCTCATGTTCAGATGGAATCTCCTCTCTTGTAGTTTGAAGCCATTGCTCTATTGCGTCCTAGTCTCCAGGGAAGCAGAAAACAAGCTTGCTCCCTCCTCCTCCCTGTGGCTTCCTTTCACATATTTATACATGGCTATCATATCTCCTCTCAGCCTTCTCTTCTTCAGGCTAAACATGCCCAGCTCCTTAAGCCGCTCCTCATAGGGCTTGTTCTCCAGACCCTTGATCATTTGAGTCGCCCTCCTCTGGACACATTCCAGCTTGTCAATATCTCTCTTGAATTGTGGTGCCCAGAATTGGACACAATATTCCAGATGTGGTCTAACCAAAGCAGAATAGAGGGGTAGCATGACTTCCTTAGATCTAGACACTAGGCTCCTCTTGATGGAGGCCAAAATCCCATTGGCTTTTTTGCCGCCACATCACATTCCTGGCTCATGTTTAACTTGTTGTCCACGAGGACTCCAAGATCTTTTTCACACGTACTGCTCTCGAGCCAGGCCTCATCGTCCCCCATTCTGTATCTTTGCATTTCATTTTTTCTGCCAAAGTGGAGTCTCTTGCATTTGTCACTGTTGAACTTCATTTTGTTAGTTTTGGCCCATCTCTCTAATTCCTTAATCCTTCCTTCCTTCATCATTCTTCCTTCTTATTCCTGCTGTATTCCTTCACCTCTCCTTCCTATTCTCTTTCTCCTCCTTAATCCTTCCTTCTCGTCTTATCAATTTCCCATTCCTCCTTTCCTTTCATCCTCCCTAGCTTTTCACTTTCTTTTCTTCCTTCCTTTCCACCTTTCTTTGTTCCTTTCCTCTGCTGCAATCCTTCCTCTCCCCCTCCTTTCTTTCCAGGGGGTTTGAGGACCATGGGGAGATTTGGGGGTTCAAAGCAGCACATTGGGATCAATGGTCCCATTCACCCCCTGTTTGGGCAGCACAGAGAGGTCCCTGGGTGACGTCAACCCGGGGACGCCTGAATGCAAAGGTTGGCCTGGGAGACCCCCAGCCGGTGCCAAGAATGCACCCCGTGCCCCTCTCTCATTCGGGGAGGATTTCCATCCCTTTGCCCAGGGAAGGGGGTCAAGGGGCTTATTTTTAGCCCAGGCCTCGAGTCGGAGGCACCTTTCTTGCAGGACCTACGTCATCCCCAGCCTCTCTTTTGTCCCATGGGTTGGGATGGAGAGAGTTTGGGACGTCCAAGTATGTGGGGGTCTCAATTCCCATGCCATGCCCCCCTGAAGTCTCCTCAAAGAGTGAAAAGTTCAGGGAAAGCGCACACTCATTTGCTAACATTGCTCTGGGGGAGGTCTGCCAATCCCAGAATCCCCCAACTAGAAGCTCGCAAGAAGCTTGAGTTGCCTAAGGGCTGAGAAAAGCGGTATAGATTGAAATCAATCAATCAATCAATCAATCAATCAATCAATATAAGCATCTGCTGAGAAAAAAAAGCTGATTTTCTCATTTTTTGTGGTGGTGGTGGTGGGGGTCACAAATCCCAATGTTTGGCAGACCAAAAGAAAAGGAACTCACAAGGGTTGATTTTTTATTTATTTATCGTGTCAGGAGCAGACCAAAGAGTTGCGTTGCATTTTTTTAACAAACAAACAAAACACAAAGTTTGCAAGCTTGGTAGTTGATTAAATGTCCTATGACCAATATCTGGCCACTTGAAGTGCCTCTGGTGTTGCCACAAGGAGGTCCTCCATTGTGCACGTGGCAGGGCTCAGGGTGCATTGCAGCAGGTGGTCAGTGCTTTGCTCCTCTCCCCACTCGCGTGTCGTGGATTCCACTTTGTGGCCCCATTTCTCAAGGTTGGCTCTGCATCTCGTGGTGCCAGAGCGCAGTCTGTTCAGTGCCTTCCAAGTCACCCAGTCTTCTGTGTGCCCAGGGGAGAGTCTCTCATTTGGTATCAGCCACTGGTTGAGGTTCTGGGTTTGGGCCTGCCACTTTTGGACTCTCGCTTGCTGAAGTGTTCCAGCGAGTGTCTCTGTAGATCTTAGAAAACTATTTCTAGATTTAAGTCGTTGACGTGCTGGCTGAGACCCAAACAGGGGATGAGCTGGAGATGTCTCTGCCTTGGTCCTTTCACGATTGGTTGCTACTTCCCGGCGGATGTCAGGTGATGCAATACCGGCTAAGCAGTGTAATTTCTCCAATGGTGTAGGGCGCAGACACCCCGTGATAATGCGGCATGTCTCATTAAGAGCCACATCCACTGTTTTAGCGTGGTGAGATGTGTTCCACACTGGGCATGCATACTCAACCGCAGAGTAGCATAGAATCATAGAATCAAAGAGTTAGAAGAGACCTCCTGGGCAAACATCCAGTCCAACCCCATTCTGCCAAGAAGCAGGAATATTGCATTCAAATCACCCCTGACAGATGGTCATCCAGCCTCTGTTTAGAAGCTTCAAAAGAAGGAGCCTCAACCACACTCCGGGGCAGAGAGTTCCACTGCTGAACAACTCTCACAGTCAAGAAGTTCTTCCTCATGTTCAGATGGAATCTCCTCTCTTGTAGTTTGAAGCCATTGTTCCGCGTCCTAGTCTCCAAGGAAGCAGAAAGGAAGCTTGCTACCTCCTCCCTATGACTTCCCCTCACATATTTATACATGGCTATCATATCTCCTCTCAGCCTTCTCTTCTTCATGCTAAACATGCCCAGCTCCTTAAGCCGCTCCTCATAGGGCTTGTTCTCCAGACCCTTGATCATTTTAATCGCCCTCCTCTGGACACATTCCAGGTTGTCAATATCTCTCTTGAATTGTGGTGCAGATGTCTTCACTGTGTCTGGTTGTGATCCCCAGATTGTGCCAGTCAGCTTTCGTATTATGTTGTTTCTAGTGTCCACTTTTTGCTTGATGTTCAGGCAGCGCTTCTTGTAGGTCAGAGCACGGTCCAGAGTGACTCCCAGATGTTTGGGTGCGCTGCAATGCTCCCGTGGGATTCCTTCCCAGGTAATAATCCTCAGAGCTGGTGATGCTTGTCTGTTCTTAAGTTGAAAAGCACATGTCTGTGTTTTAGATGGATTAAGGATCAGCTAGTATTTCTTGTAATAGGCAGTAAGAGCACCTAGTGCTTCGGAGAGCTTGTGTTCAACCGTCTCAAAGCTCCCTGCTTGAGCGGTAATGGCACGATCATCAGCATAGATGAAACTCTCTGTCCCTTCTGGCAGTGGCTGGTCATTTGTGTAGATATTGAACATGGATGGAGCAAGCACGCTCCCCTGAGGCAGGCCGTTCTTCTGTTTCCGCCATCAGCTTCTCTGGCCTGGGACTCAACAAAAAAGCTCCTGTTTTGTAGCAGGTTTCCTATGAGGCGGGTGAGGTGGTCGTCCTTTGTGATATTCTACATTTTTCTCAGGAGGAGGCAACAGTGGTTCACAGTCTCATAGGCTGCTGACAGGTCTATGAAGACAGCTCCTGTGATCTGCTACCTTTCAAAGCCATCTTCTATGTGCTGAGTCAGGTTCAGCACTTGCGATGTGCAGCTTTTGCCTTTCCTGAAACCTGCTTTCTTTGGAATCAGAAATGGGTCTGTTTTTTTCCATAATTCTATGCAAAATAGAAGGGTTGATGAAGGAAAGGCTTCCTTTGGGATGGGGTGGGTGGATGACTGCAAACCCCACAATCCCCCAACAAGGAAAATGTGGAACGCCTCTGCTTAGGAAAGGTTTATTTTCTCACCTTTTTTTTTTGGATCACAAATCCCAATGTTTGGAGAATATGGGATATGTAGTCCAGAAGAAAAAGGATTATTTTCTGACTTTCTTTGGTGCATAAATCCCAATGTTTGGAAATGTGGGGAATGCAGCCCATAAGAAACGGAACTTGGAAAAGTTTATTTTCTCTTCCGTTGGATCACAAATCCCAGCATTTGGGAAACTTGGGATGTGTAGTTTAAAATAAAAGAGATAGCTTCCCCCTTGGGAAAAAGTTCATTCTGGAGGAAAATATAAAACCCAGAATGAGGGGATTGTGGTGTTTGTTGACCAAAAAAGTACTGTATTTTCTATTTTTTTCAAATAATTACAGATCCCAGCATCCGCCAAACAGGAAACTGTAGTGTCTTTCTGCTTAGGAAGATTTTTCTTTGCTAGTTAACAAGCCCATTATTTTGGGGATTATGGGTTTTGTGGTACAAATAATAGGACTTTGAGGGGAGTTTTCTGTACAAAAAGTTATAATTTTTTGCACAGAATTCAAGTGCAGTGGCCTTCTTCACAAAGGGCTGCTTAAAAACCAGAGATCTGGCGGCAAGGAGAGGCTGGCTGAATGGGGAAATGCCACATTCTTGTCTCTCTCTATCCCGCAATGCCTCTCCGTTGGCCATGGCTTGCCATTCTGGCTCCCAGCCCCAGCTCCAAAAGGGCCGCCTGATTTACAGCCAGCGTTTAGGGGAAAGCCATAAAGCACTTTTTACAGTAAAGGCAGACAAAACCCCGATCGGCCAAAGAGAAGGTCAGGGAGAAAGAAAGTGCCCACTTGCCAGGCCAGAGGCCTATCTCCCTGCCAACCTCGCCAGAAAACATTATATATTTTGGATTTCCTAAGGATTGTGTGTGCGTGTGATTGTGTCTGTATACTGATATGTGCCTGCCTGCCTGCCTATCTAGGGGTTGGACTGGATGGTCCTTGGGCCATCCTTTCAACTCTATCTGTCTGTCTGTCCGTCCATCCATCTATCTATCTATCTATCTATCTATCTTTTTATCATCTCCCCCCTCTCCTGTCTGTCTGTCTATCTATCTATCTATCTATCTATCTATCATCTATCTATCTATCATCTTTCTTTCTTTCTTTCTTTCTTTCTTTCTTTCTATCATCTCCCTCTCTCTCCTATCTATCTGCCTGTCTATCTATCTATTTGTTTGTCTATCTGTCTGTCTATCTATCTGTCTATCTATCTATTTATCATCTATCTATCTATCTATCTATCTATCTAGGGGTTGAACTGGATGGCCTTTAGGCCATCCTGCAACTCACCTATCTGTCTGTCTGTCAGTTGATCTATCTATCTATCTATCTATCTATCTATCTATCTTCTATCTATCATCTCCCTCTCTCTCCTATCTATCTGTCTGTCTGTTTATCTTTCTGTCTATCTGTCTGTCTGTCTATCTGTCTATCTATTTATCTATCTATCTAGGGGTTGGACTGGATGGCCTTTAGGCCATCCTTTCAACTCACCTGTCTGTCTGTCGGTTGATCTGTCTATCTATCTATCTATCTATCTATCTATCTATCTATCTATCTATCTATCTATCTAGGGGTTGGACTGGATGGCCTTTAGGCCATCCTTCAACTCACCTATCTGTCTGTCTGTCAGTCAGTTGATCTATCTATCTCTATCTATCTATCTATCTATCTATCTATCTATCTATCTATCATCTCTCTCATCTATCTATCTATCTATCTATCTATCTATCTATCTATCTATCTAGGGGTTGGACTGGATGGCTCTTGTGTGGCCCTTTTAACTCTATTATTCTATTATCTATCTGTGTCTATCTGTCTATCTGTCCATTCTGTTGTACTGGATGGTCTCTGAGTAGCCCTTTTAACATATGGCTGATAGATAGATAGATAGATAGATAGATAGATAGATAGATAGATAATAGAGTTAAAAAGGCAACTGAGGGACCATTCAGTCTAACACTGACTGACGGACAGACAGACAGACAGACAGACAGATAGATAGATACTGTAATACTGTAATAAAATAATGGAATTAAAAGGGCCATTGGCATCCAGCCCAAACCCTAGGTTGGTTAGTCGGTCAGTACATTCATTCTGTCTATCTATCTATCTATCTATCTATCTATCTATCTATCTATCTATCTGTGGGTTGAACTGGATGGCCCTTAGGCAACCCCTTTAACTCCATTATTCTATTATCTGTCTATCTATCTATCTATCTATCTATCTATCTATCTATGTATTTTCTAAGATAGCTCCCACCTTCAGAGAGCAATGTAAACCCCATGGGTAGTGGAACTGGACCAAACTTGGCTCACAGCCCCCACCCACCCATGACCAACAGAAAACACAGGAGGGGGTGTGTGTGATACTGGATGATGGGAGTTGTAGTTTAACCTACATCTTGGGAGGACGTCCACAAAGCCCCGTGGACCCCACTGACGATGGATTGAGACCATACGTGCTTCACAGACCCCTCATAGAATCATAGAATCAAAGAGTTGGAAGAGACCTCCTGGGCCATCCAGTCCAACCCCATTCTGCCAAGAAGCAGGAATATTGCATTCAAATCACCCCTGACAGATGGCCATCCAGCCTCTGTTTAAAAGCTTCCAAAGAAGGAGCCTCCACCACACTCCGGGGCAGAGAGTTCCATTGCTGAACAGCTCTCACAGTCAGGAAACCAACCTAAGCTAGTATGTGTGTGTGTTTATATGAGGCATGGGCAAATTTGGGCAAACTTGGGCCCTCCAGGTGAAAGGAATTAGACCAAAACACTTGGAGGGTCCAAGTTGGCCCATATCTGCTATAGGTAAAGGTAAAGGTTTTTCCCTGACATTAAATCCAGTTGTGTTCGATTCTGGGGGTTGGTGCTCATCTCCATTTCTGAGCTGAAGAGCCGGCGTTGTCCGTAGACTCCTCCAAGGTCATGTGGCCGGCATGACTGCATGGAACACCATCCATGCCTGCTATAAAGCCACCTTTTCCCAGCTCAAATTGAACAATTTCCTCTAAAAGTAAGGAGGGGTTGTGATATAAGGGACGGGCACTAGATGGCAGCTTGAGCCTTTGGTAAGGAAAATCAAAGGGCGGTCAAAAATCAGGAATCCCTGGGCTGACAGCAGAGTTAGGGTTCCTACGTCACCTTTAAGGGAATGGCTTTCACCACAACTGAAATGTACAATTCATTTTGAGTTGTGCCCAATGGTTGGGCCTGGCACATGCTTCGTTTTCTGTCAGTTTACCCCAAATATAGTTATTGACATGATAGATGACTCAAAATGAAAGGGTCTTTGAGTGAAATTTCCAAATGTTAAACAAGGTACTTTGAATGAAATTAACAGCAAAAGAGAGCTATACCCTTTCTCTGTAGAAAAGGAGCAACACAGAAGAAAATGTTTTTAAGAAACAAGATGTGTCATGTAGAGGTCATACAAAGTTCAAGCCTACATAAGAAGTAGTTGTGTTATGGTTAAGTTCAAAGGTTGTGGTTAAGCGCAGAGTCTGCAGGTACAAGAAGGTACTTTCCATCAAAAGGTCAAGGTAGAGGGGCTGGAAAGAGAGTACTTTCCATGACCAAAAAAATGTTCTTGTTTACTTGAGTATAAAAGTCATCAGAAACAGAGGAGGGGCGCGGCAGTCTGAAGGGTAGCATCTTCGTATGCTGCCAGGCTGTCCGTCTTCTTCATGAAGAAACTAAAATAAACCTTGTTTTTTGATCTTTTTTTGGGACTGTCTCCTTCCTTACATGTTCCCATGATGTGGACCTAAGAAGACCCAATTTAGGGTCTCTAACAAAAACACAAAGAAACCATTTGAACAGTGGCTAAATATGAGGTAAGAATGACCCGTCTCTGTCATGGCGAAATCAACCGGAGGCCATTTTGTCTCCTTTTACCAGCCATCTTGATGTCCAACGGCTTGAAGGGAATTGGACCATTTCTGAAATGGCCAAAAAAAAAAAAAAAAACCCCAAAAAAACACACACATATAAACCCACAAGATTTCATTTACTCTTTGACTGATTCTTGATATGAAAATGACCAAATAATGGCTTAATATGAGGTAATAATGATCAGTTTCTGTCATGGCGAAGTCAACCAGCAGCCATTTTGTCTTCCTCACTCAGCCATCTTGATGTCAAATTGTGTGAAGGGACCTGGGCCATTTATGAAGTGGTCATTAATCACAAGAAATGGCTCTTGGTTTCAACCAAAATAATTGAATGAACACGACTTAATTGTGGCTTAATATGAGGAAATAATGATCCGTTTTTGTCAATCAGCGGTCATTTTGTCTTCCTCACTCAGCCATCTTGATGTCAAACTGTGTGAAGGGAACTGGGCCATTTATGAAGTGGTCATTACATATAATCACAAGAATTTGCTCTTGGTTTCCACCAAAATAATTAAATGAAAATGACTCAATTGTGGCTTAATATGAGGTAAGAATGATCCGTTTCTGTCATGGCAAAGTCAGCCAGCGACCATTTTGCGTTCCTCATTCGGCCATCTTGACGTCAAAGGGACGTCAAGATGGGACGTCATGAAGGGAACTGGACCATTTATGATGTGGTCATTACATATAATCACAAGAATTTGCTCTTGGTTTCAGTCAAAATAATTAAATGAAAATGAATTAATTATGACTTAATATGAGGTAATAATGATCCATTTCTGTCACCAAGCGGCCATTTTGTCTTCCTCACTCAGCCATCTTGATGTCAAACTGTGTGAAGGGAACTGGGCCATTTATGAAGTGGCCATTATATATATATATCACAAGTATTTGCTCTTGGTTTCAGCCAAAATAATTAAATGAAAATGACTGAACTGTGGCTTAATATGAGGCAATAATGATCCGTTTCTGTCATGGCAAAGTCAATCAGTGGCCATTTTGTCTTCCTCACTCAGCCATCTTGACATCAAACTGTGTGAAGGGAACTGGGCCATTTATGAAGTGGTCATTATATATATATATATATATTCACAAGAATTTACTCTTGGTTTCAGCCAAAATAATTACATGAAAATGACTCAATTGTGGCTTAATATGAGGTAATAATGATCCTTTTCTATCATGGTGAAGTCAACCAGTGGCCATTTTGTCTTCCTCACTCAGCCATCTTGACGTCAAACTGTATGAAGGGAACTGGGCCATTTGTGAAGTGGTCATTAATCACAAGAATTTGCTCTTGGTTTCAGCCAAAATAATTACATGAAAACGGCTTAATTGTTGTTTAATGTGAGGCGCTCCATGCAGTTAGACTGGCCGCATGACCTTGGAGGTGTCTACGGACAACGCTGGCTCTTTGGCTTAGAAATAGAGATGAGCACCACAGTCCCAGAGTCAGACACAACTGGACTTAATTTCAGGGGACAACTTTTACCTTTACTATGAGGTTATAATGAGCCGCCTCTGTCATGGCACAGTCAACCGGCGGCCATTTTGTCTACCTCAGTCAGCCAACTTGATGTCAAATTGCCTGAAAGGAACTGGGCCGTTTATGAAATGATCATAACTAATATATATGTTTTAAAATCACAAGAATTTGCTCTTGGATTCAGCCAAAATAATGACAAAAAATGTCTTCATAGTGACTTAATACGAGGTAATAGTGACTTAATATGAGGTAATGGTGGCCATTTTGTCTCCTTCTGTCAGCCATCTTGATTTCACACTTCCTGAGGGGAACTGGACTGTTTATGAAATGGCCCAAAACTAATATTTTTAAAAGAAAGAATCCCCCCACTGCCTCTTGATTTCACCCAGAATAAAGATTCTAGACATGATGGCTTATTGGTAGCGAAATGAGAGGTAATAATGAGCCGTCTTTGACATGGTGCAGCCAACCAGTGGCCATTTTGTCTCCCTCAGTCAGCCATCTTGATGTCAAACAGCCTGAGGGAACTTGAACCATTTACGAA
Organism: Anolis sagrei; assembly: GCF_037176765.1. Lineage (NCBI taxonomy): Eukaryota > Metazoa > Chordata > Lepidosauria > Squamata > Anolidae > Anolis > Anolis sagrei. The sequence goes on from NC_090026.1 coordinate 3,123,687, forward strand.
AGGCCATAGCTGGTATTTTTTAGTATCAAACGAAGCACAACTTCGGTCTTTTCCACAATTCTGTTGTCGTTTAATTATTGCGAGGTAAATATGAGCCGTCTTTGACATGGAACATCCAACTGGCGGCCATTTTGTCTCCCTCAGTCATCCATCTTGATGTCAAACCGTCTGAGGGAATTTGAACCATTTACAAAAGGCCATAGCTGGTATTTTTTAGTATCAAACGAAGCACAACTTCGGTCTTTTCCACAATTCTGTTGTCGTTTAATTATTGCAGGGTAATAATGAGCCGTCTTTGACATGGAACAGCCAACTGGCAGCCATTTTGTCTCCCTCAGTCATCCATCTTGATGTCAAACCGTCTGAGGAAATTTGAACCATTTACGAAAGGCCATAGCTGGTATTTTTTAGTATCAAACAAAGCACAACTTCGGTCTTTCCCACAATTCTGCTTCTTGTTGTCTTTTAATTTGAGAGCCTTTTAAAATGGTTTCTCTGTGTGTTGAGTCCTCGTCAAATGCTTCTTGTGTTCCAAAATGAAAGTCAATTAGAATGCACTAAATGTTGATGTTCAGCCTGAACACTCTGAAAGAAAACAGGAGTGAGAATGGATGTATCTGCACTGCACAGTTGTACCAGTTTTGTGACAGTTAGAGACCCTAAATTGGGTCTTCTTAGGTCCACGTCGCGGGAGCATGAAAGGAAGGAGACATTCCCAATGAAAGATAAAAAAAAACCAAGGTTTTATTTTTGATTTCTTCATGAAGAAGACGGACAGCCAGGCAACATGCGCAAATGTTACCCTTCAAGTGACTGCCGTCCCCCTTGGCTTTTGACCACCAAATATATAACCTCAAGTAAACAAGAACAATTTTTTGTCATGGAAAGTAGTCTCTTTCCAGCCCCCTCTCTTGACCTTTTGATGGAAAGTACCTACTTATACATGCGGCCTCTGCGCTTCAAAAACAACCTTTGAAGTTAACCACAACGCATCCTATCACATCTTGTTTCTTAAAAACATTTTATTCCATACTGCTATTTTTCTACAGAGAAGGGTTTGTCTCTCTTAATTTCATTCAAAGCCCCTTACTTAATTTCACTCAGAGACCCTTGAAGCCTCCTTCAACACCTTTAACTGTCATGGCCCCACATTTCTGTGGAATCCTGGGAATTATAGTTTTATGAAGAAGTTGGTGTTTCTGGTGCTGGAGTTCCAGATATACAAATCCCATAGGTTAATGTGGCATAAAACTGAGGTGCAGATGTCCTCTCATGAGAAATAGACATTTTGATTCTAATTGTAAATAAATTATGTGTGTTTTTAAATAAATAAATAAACATAAGAAGGAAGTGGGTACCAAAACACCCTATTTTTTTGCTTCTATTAAATTTGGGTTCTATTAAATTTAGAATTCAAATTCAGCCCAGGCGGGACTCGAACCCGCAACTCTAAAGGAAGAAGCCCCGCCCCCTTTTGGCGGATAATAAGGGAAAGTGAAGCAAGGAGAGGCGGGCTGGCGTCTTTGATTGGTCCATTCAATAAAGTAGGCGGGGTCACAACCAGAGGAATCCTGGCCCCGCCCCCAATCCTCAGGGGAGGCCACTTGTTTCTCCTCATAAATAACCGCCTTAGCAATTCAGACCGACTGGCCAATCAAGACCGAGCAAGGCCCGATTTGTGGGCGGGGCTTTTCATGCCATTAGTGCTTTCAATGACGGGGGCGGGGCTCCTCCAAAATTACGACCCTTTGAGGATGGAAAAAAAGAGGGCGGGGCGTCCAGAAGCCCTATGGGAGGGGCTGAAAGAAGTCGAGTCAGGATTGGTTGCAAAGGAGCCAGGAGTACTTTCACCATTGGTCGGTCCCCCTTCTGCGCCTGCGCCTTTAAGAGCGGGGTGGGGGTAAAAAAAAAAAAAACCTCGACTATGATTGGCATGTTGGAAGAAGGCGTTCCTATTGGTTGTTAGCGGGGGAGAGAGAAGGGGAGGAGACACAAGGGAGTGGGAGGAGCCTAAATAAGGGCAAGCCCCGCCTCTTTGGCAGATTCAGTGCCTCTCATTGGCTCACATCGCCTAGAAAGACCTGTGATTGACATGATGGGGGAAGGCATCTCTATTGGTTGTTAGCGTTGGAGAGAGAGAGGGCGTGAGGAGAAACAAGGGAGTGGGAGGAGCCTAAATAAGGGCAAGCCCCGCCTCTTTGGCAGATTCAGTGCCTCTCATTGGCTCACATCGCCTAGAAAGAACTGTGATTGACATGATGGGGGAAGGCATCTCTATTGGTTGTTAGCGGGGGAGAGAGAGAGGGCGTGAGGAGAAACAAGGGAGTGGGAGGAGCCTAAATAAGGGAAAGCCCCGCCTCTTTGGCGGAATGAGCGCCTCCCATTGGCTCACATTTCCTAGAGAGAACCATGATTGACATGCTGGAGGACGGCGTCCCTATTGGTTGTATGGGTACGTGAGGAGAAACAAGGGAGTGGGAGGAGCTGAAATTATGGCAAGCCCCGCCTCTTTGATGATTGACATGTTGGAGGACGGCTTCCCTATTGGTTCTTTGCGTGCGTGAGGAGAAACAAGGGAGTGGGAGGAGCTGAAATAAGGGTAAGCCCCGCCTCCTTGGCGGAATCAGTGCCTCTCATTGGCTCACATTTCCTAGAGAGAACTGTGATTGACACTTTGGAGGCCGGCGTTCCTATTGGTTGTATGGGTACGTGAGAAGAAACAAGGGAGTGGGAGGAGCTGAAATAAGGCTAAGCCCCGCCTCCTTGGCGGAATGAGCGCCTCTCGTTGGTTTATATTTCCTATGATTGACATGTTGGAGGACGGCGTCCCTATTGGTTGTATGCGTGCGTGAGGAGAAACAAGGGAATGGGAGGAGCTGAAATAAGGCTAAGCCCCGCCTCCTTGGCGGAATGAGCGCCTCTTATTGGCTCACATTTCCTAGAGAGAACTATGATTGACATGTTGGAGGAAGGCTTCTCTATTGGTTGTTAGCGGGGGAGAAAGAGGAGGCGTGAAGAGAAACAAGGGAGTGGGAGGAGTCTAAGAAAGGGTAAGCCCCGCCTCTTTGATGATTGACATGTTGGAGGACGGCGTCCCTATTGGTTGTATGGGTACGTGAGGAGAAACAAGGGAGTGGGAGGAGCTGAAACAAGGCTAAGCCCCGCCTCCTTGGCGGAATGAGCGTCTCTCATTGGCTCACATTTCCTATGATTGACATGTTGGAGGACGGCGTCCCTATTGGTTGTATGAGAAGAAACAAGGGAGTGGGAGGAGCTGAAATAAGGCTAAGCCCCACTTCCTTGGCAGAATGAGCGCCTCTCATTGGCTCACATTTCCTATGATTGACATGTTGGAGGACGGCTTCCCTATTGGTTGTATGAGAAGAAACAAGGGAGTGGGAGGAGCTGAAACAAGGCTAAGCCCCGCCTCCTTCGCGGAATGACTGCCTCTCATTGGCTCACGCTGACGAGAAAGGGGGCGGGGCCGAATGGAGTAGGCGTGGCCTGAAGGGGGAAAAAGAAGGCAAGCGTCTTCCGGCTCGACGCATGCGCGGACGGAGGGGCGGGGCCATGCATGCGCATTCTCAAGCTGGCTCTGTGAGGGGAGGACGGACTCTCCGGCTGGCGGAGGCGAGGGAAGGGAGGCGGCAGGCCAGAGTGGGGGAGGCTCCGGCCTGAAGGCACCGGTCACGGTGGCGGACCCGGGGGAGGAAGCCGGGCCTCGCCCTCCGGCCCCAATCCCCCCGCCTTCCCCCTTGGCGGCCTCTTCCTCCCCGGCGTCGCCTTCGGGCCCCATGGAGGGCCTCTCCGTGGAAGTGCGCGGCTCCAACGGGGCCTTCTATAAGGTGAGTAGGCCGCAGAGCGTTGCCAAGGAGACGGGGCATGGGCGGGGCCCCCGCGGTTGCCATGGAGATGCGGCCTAGCCTCCCAACTCTCTCCAACTCCCAGGAGGCCTAGGCCCCTCGAGGATTCTGGGAGTTGGAGTCCAGGGCTTTGGGTGGAAAGGTCACAAACATACCTCTGAGGAGTTCAAAGGAGGCAGGGAGGCTTGTTGGGGAAGAAAGGGACCTCGAAGGCTTTGTAGGCCTCAAGCTGAATGGGAATCAAGCTATAGATTGCATCAAAGGAGGCATGGGCAAATTTGGGCCCACCCTCCAGGTGTTTTGTGACTTCAACCCCCACAATTCCTGGCCTCAAACCCTTTCCTTTTCCCCCTGGCCTCACTCCAGGTGTTTTGGGACTTCAACTCCCACCATTCCTGGCCTCAAACCCTTTCCTTTCCCCCCTGGCCTCCCTCCAGGTGTTTTGGGACTTCAACTCCCACCATTCCTGGCCTCAAACCCTTTCCTTTCCCCCTGGCCTCCCTCCAGGTGTTTTGGGACTTCAACTCCCACAAATCCTGGCCTCAAACCCTTTCCTTTCCCCCCTGGCCTCCCTCCAGGTGTTTTGGGACTTCAACTCCCACAATTCCTGGCCTCAGGCCCTTTCCTTTTCCCCCTGGCCTCCCTCCAGGTGTTTTGGGACTTCAACTCCCACCATTCCTGGCCTCAAACCCTTTCCTTTCCCCCTGGCCTCCCTCCAGGTGTTTTGGGACTTCAATTCCCACAATTCTTGGCCTCAAACCCTTTCCTTTCCCCCCTGGCCTCCCTCCAGGTGTTTTGGGACTTCAACTCCCACCATTCCTGGCCTCAAACCCTTTCCTTTTCCCCCTGGCCTCCCTTCAGGTGTTTTGGGACTTCAACTCCCACAATTTCTATCCTCAGGCCCTTTCCTTTCCCCTCTGGCCTCCCTCCAGATGTTTTGGGACTTCAACTCCCACAATTCCTGGCCTCAGGCCCTTTCCTTTTCTCCCTGGCCTCCCTCCAGGTGTTTTGGGAAAAGGAAGGGGCCTGAAGCCAGGAATTGTGGGAGTTGAAGTCCCAAAACACTTGGAGGGAGGCCCCAAGTTTGCCCATGCCTGATTAAGAGGAAACAAGAGAACAAGGCCTAGCAATCCCACTCTTTTGCTTGGGATAACACCGTTCTGGGCAAAACAATTCAAAGAGACGGACTTTTAAGTTGGAAGATGGCCAGGGTGTTTTGGACTTCAACTCCCACAATTCCTTACAGCCAATAGGCTGAATTATGGGAGTTGAAGTCAAAGGCTGTTCGGAATTATAGGAGTTGAAGTTCAAAACACCTAGAAGTTCCAAAGTTTACCTATAGAATCATAAAATCAAAGAGTTGGAAGAGACCTCCTGGGCCATCCAGTCCAACCCCATTCTGCCAAGAAGCAGGAATATTGCATTCAAATCACCCCTGACAGATGGCCATCCAGCCTCTGTTTAAAAGCTTCCAAGGAAGGAGCTTCCACCACACTCCGGGGCAGAGAGTTCCACTGCTGAACGGCTCTCACAGTCAGGAAGTTCTTCCTCATGTTCAGATGGAATCTCCTCTCTTGTAGTTTGAAGCCATTGTTCTGCGTCCTAGTCTCCAGGGAAGCAGAAAACAAGCTTGCTCCCTCCTCCCTGTGGCTTCCTCTCAAATATTTATACATGGCTATCATGTCTCCTCTCAGCCTTCTCTTCTTCAGGCTAAACGTGCCCAGCTCCTTAAGCCGCTCCTCATAGGGCTTGTTCTCCAGACCCTTGATCATTTTAGTCGCCCTCCTCTGGACACATTCCAGCTTGTCAATATCTCTCTTGAATTGTGGTGCCCAGAATTGGAGACAATATTCCAGGTGTGGTCTAACCAGAGCAGAATAGAGGGGTAGCATGACTTCCCTGGACCTAGACACCATGCTCCTATTAATGCAGGCCAAAATCCCATTGGCTTAAATCAGGCATCCTCAAACTATGGCCCGGGGGCCTGGATATGGCCCCCCAAGGTAATTTACCCGGCCCTCACCCAGGGTCAACCTAAGTCTGAAACGACTTGAAAGTGCCCGTTCTACAAGGATATCCATGCCAGACTTATCTTACCTCTGTTATACAAGCACCCACGCCGTTCAGGACAATTTTATACCTCCATGCTACTTGCAGATATTAATTCAGCTACAACCTACAATGTTGCAAAGCATACAAAATCCATCAGGGATTTTTTTTTTTTGGTCGTGTCAGGAGTGTCCTGTTGTGAGAGAATTGGCCGTCTGCAAGGACGTTAGTCCCAAATGTTAACTGTGTGTCCAGTAATCTTCTTCTTTGAATCTACAATTTGGTGATGGATCTGGGCATTGCATGTTTTTACCCTGTTTCCCCTTCTTTTCCGCTCCCTCACCCATATTGTGCTTCAGTAGTTATATTTATATTTTTAATGTACCAAACATACCAAGTTTGTATGAAAATGTGACTCTTATTTCCTGTGCTAGTCAGTGACCGAAATAAATGATTTGATTTGACTTGAAAGCACGCAACAACAACTATCCTATCTCATCAGCCAAAAGCAGGCCCACACTTCGCATTGAAATACTAATAAGATTATATTTGTTAAAATTGTTCTTCATTTTAATTATTGTATTGTTTTAAAATGATTTTTGCACTACAAATAAGATATGTGCAGTGTGCATAGGAATTCAAATTACTTTTTTTTTTCAAATTATAATCCGGCCCTCCAACAGTTTGAAGGACTGTGACCTGGTCCTCTGCTTTAAAAGTTTGAGGACCCCTGACTTAAATGATCTGTAACATTCAGAAACTGGCCAGACCATGCCCTAAAGTGGAATATTGAAGCCTGCCCAGCATTTGTCCGATGCAACAGACCTTTGAGTTTCAAAAAAACTTCCCACTTGAGATTGCATTCTGTGGATTCGAAATACAGCACCAGAGGGAGGGCTGAAGTTTGGTCCTTCTCCACCTCAGTTGAAGGAAAAGAGAGCACGTGAATCCGGAAAATTAGAATAAATTAGCAGTAGGAGGTCATAGAATCCTAGAGTTGGAAGAGACCCTAAAGGCCATCCAGTCCAACTTATTTTTTCTAGGAAAGAGGAAACAGTCAAAGCCTTCCCAGCAGATGGACACTCAAGTTCTACTTGGAAATGATAATAATAATAAAACTTTATTTATATCCTGCTACCATCTCCCAAGGGACTCAGTGTGGTTTACATGAGGCCGAGCCCACAATACATCCATACAAGCAATAGCAATTACAAATCTCTACAGAAGGAGACTTCACCAGACTCCCAGGCAGCAGTTCATTACCAAACAGGTCTTTACTGTCAAGAAATACTCCCTAATGTGTAGATGGAATACCTTTTCCTAATTGGAATGAGCTGTTGGATCTCCCCTCTAAGTGTCTCGGTGATTTCCTCACCCTTTTTAAAGGACAGGGTTAATATAATAACATTAATAACACAACTCCATGCAGTCATGCTGACCTCATGACCTTGGAGGTGTCTACGAACAATGCCGACTCTTCAGCTTAGAAATGGAGATGATGATGATGATGATGATAATAATAATAATAATAATAATAATAATAATAATAATAATAATAATAATCTTTATTTATGCCCTGCCACCATCTCCCCCAACGGGGACTCTGAGCGGCTTACATGGGGCCAAGCCCGAACAACATGAGCACCAACCCCCAGAATCAGACACGGCTAGACTTAATGTCAGGGGAAACCTTTACTTATAATATGGGAAACTTCGAGGAGTGGGGTTTCCCATATTAACTCAAATTCTTATGGGATTGGCTGTGTTCAAGGTGGGATGGCAAGAAAAGGAATGGCAGTTGAAACATGGGAGGCTGTGTTGCGCTGCTGAGTCAGATCCTTGATGGTCAGATCCATCAGGTCTACTGACTGGCAGCTGCAGCTTTTCAGGGATTGTTTCCTAGCAGATTCCTAGGATTCTCTCCTGCCTCCCTTTGCAGTCCTTTCCAGGCCCAACCCTCTCTTGCTTTGCACCCAAAACGAGACAGGAACAGGTGTGTCCGGGGTGGTATGCTGCTATTCCTGGAAAGAAACAGAGAACTGGGGGAGCAGCCAGTGGAATCCACAGAAGAAATTGGAGGCTGGCTGCATGTAACCCTGAATGGGGCCTGAGCATAAGTAGAAACATTAGTCAAGGCTTTTGACCAGTAAAGCAACCATCTTTTGAGCATCTTGAGAGATGTCTACATTTTCTCCTGTGATAGTCCTGGGACCACAAATGCGAGCTGATGGGAGTGCTCGTGGAAGTTTGACATGACTGCCAATAGAGATCAGATCATTTTTAATTTTGTGATGTTGTCAATATGTTGAATTCTGCTCTGTCTTTTTATAACTTGGTTGACATTTAACGCTAAGCCCTTCCTCCCTCAGGCCTGAAGGTTTAAGAGCAACTGGATTGGGGTCAGTGGGGCAGTCACTGGTATGCTTTCCAAAGGCGGTTAGTTGTACCAGTGTCTGCAGGGTAAGGTCCTCAGAGTCCACAAGCCTCAATAGAATCATAGAATCAAAGAGTTGGAAGAGACCTCATGGGCCATCCAGTCCAACCCCATTCTGCCAAGAAGCAGGATTATTGCATTCAAAGCACCCCTGACAAATGGCCATCCAGCCTCTGTTTAAAAGCTTCCAAAGAAGGAGCCTCCACCACACTCCGGGGCAGAGAGTTCCACTACTGAACGGCTCTCACAGACAGGAAGTTCTTTCTCATGTTCAGATGGAATCTCCTTTCTTGTAGTTGGAAGCCATGGCTCCATTGCATCCAGGGAAGCAGAAAACAAGCTTGCACCCTCCTCCCTATGACTTCCCCTCACGTATTTATCCCAGGCACTCATCATGTCTCTTCTCAGCCTTCTCTTCTTCAGGCTAAACATGCCCAGCTCTTTAAGCCGCTCCTCATAGGGCTTGTTCTCCAGACCCTTGATCATTTGAGACGCCCTCTTCCTCTGGACACATTCCAGCTTGTCAATATCTCTCTTGAATTGTGGTGCCCAGAATTGGACACAATATTCTAGGTGTGGTCTAACCAAGGCCGAATAGAGGGGGAGCATGACTTCCCTATATCTAGACACTATGCTCCTATTGATGCAGGCCAAAATCCCATTGGCTTTTTTTGCCGCCACATCACATTGTTGGCTCATGTTTAACTTGTTGTCCACTTCTGTACCAACTCTGGCATTGGAGACAGTTTGCCCCAAAGTACCAGTTCTGGGATCCATGGCATCGGGCTGCCATTTGCCTTTGTGCCCCGACTCTTGTGGGCTTCCCCATACAGGCTGTCAGATTGCGGGAAGTCTTGCTCTGTTCCATGAGACACCTCTTTGGGAGCACATGAGAGCACACACTCTGACTGGACTCCAGGTGATCTTGCAAAAGGAGTGTCACACCCCTTTTACTGACTTTGTCCATTTTAGCTCCTTCATTGGGCAGAAGGATCATCTGAATTTTTCGCGCTTTGCATATCCCAAAAAGGGTTTTCCTCGCCAGGTCTCCCCTCTTAACGTGAGCCGCCGATAGCAGCTCTGAGCTGCATTAGTCAGCAGCCATCCGCCAGGCCAGCAGTATATTTATATCCCGGTGCCGTCAAGTTTCGTGTTCCTTTATTGTGTAAGGAAGCAAGGATGGGAGGCCTAGTAACTGTATCTGCTCACTCCTTGATTGGCACAGACACATGTCCCTCTCGACTGCTCTCGCTCGCTCTTTCTCAGGCAGCTTTATCACCACCTGGGTGCTGTGCGCGCTTGAGCTTTACTCTTTGCAGTGACGCACCGTCATCTGAACTACCTTCTTGCCTTGTTTGGGTTGTTAAGAAACAAGGACTCTTAGGCAGGGTGGACAGTAGGGTGGGATCTATGGACCAATATCTGAATGTATTGTCGAAGGCTTTCATGGCTGGAATCACTAGGTTTTTGTGGGTTTTTTTGGGCTAAATGGCCATGTTCTAGAGGCATTTTCTCCTGACGTTTCGCCTGCATCTATGGCAAGCATCCTCAGAGGTAGTGATGCTTGTCATAGATGCAGGTGAAACGTCAGGAGAAAATGCCTCTAGAACATGGCCATATAGCCTGAAAAAACCCACAAGAACCTAGATATCTGAATGATTTACAGTTGGGATTTCTAGCTGCTTAACACTAGCAGGAGCTAAAATGTTTGCTCCCCCAAAGGAACATGGTTTGTGAGTGGCTTTAGGTTCTGGTAATAAAATCCACTTTCTGGATGGAGCTTGTGTCCAGAACCATTACTAAGAATCAAAGAGTTGGAAGAGACCTCATGGGCCATCCAGTCCAACCCCATTCTGCCAAGAAGCAGGAATATTGCATTCAAAGCACCCCTGACAGATGGCCATCCAGCCTCTGTTTAAAAGCTTCTAAAGAAGGAGCCTCCACCACACTCTGGGGCAGAGAGTTCCACTGCTGAACAGCTCTCACAGTCAGGAAGTTCTTCCTAATGTTCAGATGGAATCTCCTCTCTTGTAGTCTGAAGCCATTGTTTTGCGTCCTAGTCTCCAGGGAAGCAGAAAACAAGCTTGCTCCCTCCTCCCTGTGGCTTCCTCTCACATATTTATACATGGCTGTAATTTCTCCTCTCAGCCTTCTCTTCTTCAGGCTAAACATGCCCAGCTCATTAAGCCGCTCCTCATTGGGTTTGTTCTCCAGATCCTTGATCATTTTAGTCGTCCTCCTCTGGACACATTTCAGCTTGTCAATATTTCTCTTGAATTGTGGTGCCCAGAATTGGACACAATATTCCAGGTGTGGTCTAACCAAGGCAGAATAGAGCATGGGGAGCATGACTTCCCTAGATCTAGGCACTATGCTCCTATTGATGCAGGCCAAAATCCCATTGGCTTTTTTTGCCGCCACATCACATTGTTGGCTCATGTTTAACAAGGACTGCAAGATCTTTTTTACACGTACTGCTCTCGAGCCAGGCCTCATCGTCCCCCATTCTGTATCTTTGCATTTTGTTTTTTCTGCCAAAGTGGAGAAAAACCACTTTAACCATCTCCTCGAGGCATCTTTTTCCATCTGACAGTGGACCTTTGGGCTCTAATGAAAATTAAAGTAGATTGCTTGAGATAGAGAGCACACATTTTTCTTGGCCAATGCCTTGTCCCAGTGGTAATGGAGAAGTGTTGCAGGAAGAAAATGCCAGGAGCAGTGACTGTCATTGGTAATTGGGGGAGGCCCTCAGGCAGCATAGTAAGGAAGAGCTCTGATGGAGAAGGGAGACCAGACCTGCTTGACCCATCCATGGTGCCCTCCACATGTGCTGGACTGCAGCTCCAAGAGACCCCCAGCCAGCTATGGGATCTGTAGTCCAGAGCATCCAAATGCCAGAACTTGTGGAAGTCTGGAAGGGAGAATCTGGAGGAGATGAGCCAGCAGTTTGACTTTGTATGAGGCAACTTTTTTTCTGTGTTGCAAGGGAAGTGGAATTGGGAGTTCACTCCTATTAGTAGTCTCCATGTCAGGATATTTCTTTACATGATCCCGGTTCATTATTTAATGCTGGGGGAATCCTTTGTCAGCAAGACAGGGAGGAGGGAGCAAGCTTGTTTTCTGCTTCCTTGGAGACTAGGACGCAATGGAGCCATGGCTTCAAACTACAAGAGAGGAGGTTCCATCTGAACATGAGGAAGAACTTCCTGACTGTGAGAGCCGTTCAGCAGTGGAACTCTCTGCCCCGAAGTGTGGTGGAGGCTCCTTCTTTGGAAGCATTGAAACAGAGGCTGGATGGCCATCTGTCAGGGGTGATTTGAATGCAATATTCCTGCTTCTTGGCAGAATGGGGTTGGACTGATGGCCCATGAGGTCTCTTCCAACTCTTTGATTCTATGATTCTATGATCACAGTTCATTATTTAACACTGGGAAATCCTTGGTCAGCAAGACCTGAGTCTGGTGCAGAGTTTGACCTCACAACCTCTGAGGATGCTTATTATTATTATTAACTTTATTTGTACCCACTAACATCTCCCAAAGGACTCGATGCGGCTTACAAAGGCCAAGGCCTCAAAAACAACAACATAACAATACACATAGCATTATAAAGCAAGTCAAACATCAAGCAGTAACAGTAAACAATAAAACAATACACCATGATACAATAAAAATAGGGCCGGCTGAATGTAATGGGTACAGGTTAAAAAGTGCTGAGTATGACAGGTAATATAGGATTTTGGGTAAGTGCAATGTGCAGACAATCTTAACTTTCTGATAAAGTGCTGCTGGGACATATTGCTGGGGTTTCCTATTCTGGAAAAGCACCGGAACAGCCAGGTCTTCAAACTCTTCCTAAAGACTGCCAGTGTAGGGGCTTGTCTGATGTTCTTGGGGAGGTGTTCCAAAGTTGGGGGGCCACCACAGAAAAGGCCCTGTCCCTTGTCCCCACTAAACGCGCCTGTGACGCAGGTGGGATCGCGAGCAGGGTCTCTCCGGATGAACGAAGGGAACGCGTGGGTTCATAGACAGAGATGCGGTCACGCAGGTAGGGAGGTCCCAAACCGTTTCGGGCTTTGTAGGTAAGCACCTGCACCTTGAATTGCTTGCCACAGATGCAGGCGAAACATCAGGAAAGAATGCTTCTAGAAGATGGCCATACAACCCGAAAAACCTACAACAACCCAAAGTTTGACTTGTTTCTCAGGTCTGAGACTCCTTCTGGCTTCTACTTCTGCTCACACAGTCAAATGAGCTCAATTGTGTCTGTCTTATGCTCAGGTGACATCTGGGATTTTTCAACACAGAGCTGGGACACATGTCATAGCAAAGGCCTTTCATGCTTTTGGTGTGGCTTCTTGAATTTGTATTTAAAAAGAGTTCTGCCTCCTTCTGCCTGTTGAAAGGAGCAGCAATTAGTTTCTTTTTTTCTATGAGCGAGGACATTTAGTACATTCTCTGCACTCAGATGCAGAGCATCATCTGCGAAGAATGCCTGATGCCACATAGTGGTGTGTTCTTTGCAGATGATACACATCTGCTTAGTTGCTAGATGATCTACAGCTTCATGGGTGATAGTACGGTTGCCCTCATTACTATTCACTTTGAACTCTGCCTTTCCCCCAAACTAAGACTCACAGCACAGTCAGGACTGGGGCCCCAGCCTGGGTCTTTCTCCAAAACATTGGACCTTGGCTGGGGGTGATGAACAGTGTAGTGCAGTACATGCGGAGAACCTTGGCTTGGGAAGGGCTGTATTTATTTATTATTTATTTTGGTTTCTTCTACCCCGCCCTTCTCACCCCGAAGGGGACTCAGGGCGGCTTACAAAGGCACAATTCGATGCCAGCATCACATAACAGTAGTAAAACGAAATAACATCAATTAAACAGTTGAACAGTTAAACAACAATTCCTGCATTACAACCCTAAAACCAATAAAACAATACAAACCCAATTACTCCTAGAATCATAGAATCTAAGAGTTGGAAGAGACCTCATGGGCCATCCAGTCCAACCCCCTGCCAAGAAGCAGGAACATCGCATTCAAATAACCCCCAACAGATGGCCATCCAGCCTCTGTTTAAAAGCTTCCAAAGAAGGAGCCTCCACCACACTCTGGGGCAGAGTTCCACTGCTGAACGGCTCTCACAGTCAGGAAGTTCTTCATAGACAGTCAGTGTTCGCTATCTCATAGTCCAATTTCCAATTCCACATTGTCAGTCCTAGTCGTTTGACTGTCCTTATCTAGTTGTCAGATTGCCCAAAGGCCGTCTTTACTTTCCTCCTGAAGGAGAGGAGGGATGTTGATGCCCTAATTTCTCCCGGAAGTGAGTTCCACAGGTGAGGGGCCACCACCGAGAAGGCCCTGCTCCTCGTCCCCACCAACCTCACTTGTGATAGCGGTGGGGTCGAGAGCAGGGCCTCCCCAGATGATCTCAGACTCCGGGGTGGGATGTTCGGACAGATACACTGGACCGGAACCATACAGGGTTTTGTAGGTCAAAACCAGCACCTTGAATTGTGCTTGGAACTGAACCGGCAGCCAGTGGAGCTGACACAGCGGGGGGGGGGGTGTGCTCCCTGTATGACGCTCCGGTGAGTAATCTGGCTGCCGCTCGCTGGACCAGTTGAAGTTTCCGAACAGTCTTCAAGGGCAACCCTACGTAGAGTGCGTTGCAGTAGTCTATTCGGGATGTAACAAGAGCTTGGACCACCGTGGCCAGATCAGACTTCCCAAGGTATGGGCGCAACTGGTGCACAAGTTTTAATTGTGCATAAGCTCTCCGGCGTCATGATGGCAAACAGACAAGCAAAGAAAGCAAGAGATGTTGAATTGTGCCAGGCTTGAGTAGATCAGGGGAGAGAGCGGTTTCGTTTCACTAGAATCTATGGTCGTCGTCATAAGGCAAGGAGGGCTCCCTTATTGGCAGGGCCTCACCTGAGCCCAGCTTTTCAGGTGCTCCTTGCCCCCAAAGTGAGGTAAGACAAACATAGCAGCAGCGGGGTATTGTATTTGCTGCTAATTTTAGTCTTCCCACTTTAAAATGGAGTCATAGAATCATAGAATCAAAGAGTTGGAAGAGACCTCTCATGGGCCATCCAGTCCAACCCCCTGCCAAGAAGCAGGAATATTGCATTCAAATCACCCCTGACAGATGGCCATCCAGCCTCTGCTTAAAAGCTTCCAAAGAAGGAGCCTCCACCACACTCCGGGGCAGAGAGTTCCACTGCTGAACGGCTCTCACAGTCAGGAAGTTCTTCCTAATGTTCAGTCAAACAAATGAGGTTCTGGATTGAAAGTGGCCTCGAATCAAAGATACAGAAATCTTTCGCGGGATACGTTTTGGCTTTCAGCGTGGAGTGAGTTATTTTGGGCCTCTTTGCATGCCCTTTTGCTGTGGCATCTCCCCACATTCTTTATCAAGGAAGTTATTTTTAGACACATTTTATAACCCACCCACCCCATCCCAAAACATTTATTGCCAGCTATATCTCCACTCCTCCTTCCCCACCATTGTGTTGGATGTCCTCAAAAGACTCTCAGTCTGAGAAACAGGTTACCGAGAATCTCAAGTATGGGTTGTCAACTATGGCCCAGTGGTAGAGTGCATAGTTGCAGCACATTCCAGGTGGAACCACAACTTCCTTTGCCACCCCGTTATTCTGAAACTAAGCAGAGGTAGCCTTGCTTGGTGTTTGGATGGGAAATCAACATGGGGCTGTCATAGAAACCTCTAGATATGACTAGCAGAGAATCTGGCCTGAGAGCCTAGAGCAGTGTTTCTCAACCTGGGGGTCGGGACCCCTGGGGGGGTCGCAAGGGGGTATCAGAGGGGTCACCAAAGACCATCAGAAGACACAGTATTTTCTATTGGTCAGGGGGTTCTGTGTATGAAGTTTAGCCCAATTCTCTCATTGTTGGAGTTCAGAATGCCCACCAGACCCTTCCAGTATTTTCTGTTGGTCATGAGAGTTCTGTGTGCCAAGTTTGGTTCAATTCCATCATTTGTGGAGTTCAGAATGCTCTTGGATTGTAGGTGAACTATAAATCCCAGCAACTACAACTCCCAAATGTCAAGGTCTATTTTCTCTAACCTCCTCCAGTATTCACATTTAGGCATGTTGAGTATTCATGCCAAGTTTGGTCCAGATCCATCATTGTTTAAGTCCACAGTGCTCTCTGGATGTAGTTGAACTAGAACTCCAAAACTCAAGGTCAATGCCTATCAAACCCTTCCAGTATTTACTGTTGGTCATAGGAGTTCTGTGTGCCAAGACTGGTTCAATTCAGTCATTGGTGGAGTTCAGAATGCTCTTTGATTGTATGTGAACTATAAATCTCAGCAACTACAACTCCCAAATGACAGCATCCATCTCCCCTTCAACCCCAATAGAATTCAAATTTGGGCGTATCAGGTATTTGTGCCGAATTTGGTCCAGTGAATGAAAATACATCCTGCATATTAGATACTTACATGACAATTCATAACAGCAGCAAAATTACAGTTGTGAAGTAGCAACAAAAATAATGTTATGGTTAGGGGTCACCACAACAAGAGGAACTGTATTAAGGGGTTGCGGCATTAGGGAGGTTGAGAACCCCTGGCCTAGAGAGTTGAGACAGAGGAAGGGGCTGCCCTTGTTGTGGCAGCTTCCTGTGTGAAGGAAGTCACACGTCCAATTCTGTTGGTATCGTCAGGTCAGCCATAGAGAAGAATCCTTCCTGGACGCTGGGTGGCTGTGGCTGCCAGTCAGTTGGCAGCATGTGGCTTGCTGGACTTTCCCCCAGAATGTGACTCAGCACAAGGCAGATTCTGATGTTCCCATCAAGAGATCCAGGCTGAGGCCAATGAGAGTATTCTTTTCCAGCCAGTGCGAGGCAAGGTAGACCAGATCTCTTTTTTCGATAGAGTGACAAGCTGGGTAGATGTGGGGAATGCCGTGGATGTAGCGTACCTGGATTTCAGGAAGGCCCATGACCTTCTGGCAAGGAAACTAGTCCAGTGTGGGCTAGGCAAAACTACAGTGAGGTGGATCTGTAATTGGTTAAATGGACGAACCCAGAGGGTGCTCACCAATGCTTCCTCTTCATCTTGGAAAGAAGTGACAAGTGGAGTGCCGCAGGGTTGCATCCTGGGCCCGGTCCTGTTCAACATCTTTATTAATGACTTAGATGAAGGGTTTTATTTGTCGTGCCAGAGCAACCAGTCCATTATATATTACATTTCTAACAGAACAAAGCAAACAGACAGAAAAATACACATCTTGTGAGTTTGGTAGTTGGATTAAATGTCCTTTGACCAGTATCTGGCCACTTGGAGTGCTTCCGGTGTTGCTGCAAGAAGGTCCTCCATGGTGCATGTGGCAGGGCTCAGGTTGCATTGCAGCAGGTGGTCAGTGGTTTGCTTTTCTCCACACTCGCATGCCGAGGATTCCACTTTGTAGCCCCATTTCTGAAGGTTGGCTCTGCATCTCGTGGTGCCAGAGTGCAGTCTGTTCAGCGCCTTCCAAGTCGCCCAGTCTTCTGTGTGCCCAGGAGGGAGTCTCTCATTGGGTATCAGCCATTGGTTGAGGTGCTGGGTTTGGCCCTGCCACTTTTGGACTCTCGCTTGCTGGGGTGTTCCAGCGAGTGTCTCTGTAGATCTTAGAAAACTATGTCTAGATTTAAATCGTTGGCGTGCTGGCTGATACCCAAACAGGGGATGAGCTGGAGATGTCTCTGCCTTGGTCCTTTCACTATTGGCTGAAGATGAAGGGTGAGAAGGCGGGATCATCAAGTTTGCAGACGACACCAAATTGGGAGGGAGAGCCAAGACTCCAGAGGACAGGATCAGGATTCAAAACGATCCTGACAGATTAGAACGATGAAGGGCCAAAACTAACAAAATGAAGTTCAACAGGGACAAATGCAAGAGACTCCACTTAGGCAGAAAAAACGAAATGCAAAGATACAGAATGGGGGACGATGCCTGGCTTGAGAGCAGTACGTGTGAAAACAATATTGGAGTCCTTGTGGACAACAAGTTAAACATGAGCCAACAATGTGATGTGGCAGCAAAAAAAGCCAATGGGATTTTGGCCTCCATCAATAGGAGCATAGTGTCTAGATCTAAGGAAGTAATGCTACCCCTCTATTCTGCTTTGGTTAGACCACATCTGGAATACTGTGTCCAATTCTGGGCACCACAATTCAAGAGAGATATTGACAAGCTGGAATGTGTCCAGAGGAGGGCGACTAAAATGATCAAGGGCCTGGAGAACAAGCCCTATGAGGAGCAGCTTAAAGAGCTGGGCATGTTTAGCCTGAAGAAGAGAAGGCTGAGAGGAAACATGATAGCCATGTATAAATATGTGAGAGGAAGCCACAGGGAGGAGGGAGCAAGCTTGTTTTCTGCTTCTTTGGAGACCAGGACGTGGAACAATGGCTTCAAACTACAAGAGAGGAGATTCCACCTGAAGATGAGGAAGAACTTCCTGACTGTGAGAGCCGTTCAGCAGTGGAACTCTCTGCCCCGGAGTGTGGTGGAGGCTCCTTCTTTGGAAGCTTTTAAACAGAGGCTGGATGGCCATCTTTCAGGGGTGATTTGAATGCAATATTCCTGCTTCTTGGCAGAAAGGGGTTGGGCTGGATGGCCCATGAGGTCTCTTCCAACTCTTTGATTCTATGAGAACGTGATCTCCCTTTGGGACCGTAGCCCCCAGCCAGCAGGGCCAGTTGTCCTCATGGAGCTCTGATCTGAAAAAGGTAACTTTTCCAGGCTCAGGTTGGTAGAAGACTGTTTGCCATTAAAGATTATCCCACATTGTAGGCACCCCCCCTCTGGTTGGGCCGGTCTCCGCTGGGTCGCAGCTGCTTAAGTATCTCTGGTGGTTGCTAAATCTGCCCCAGAGAATACAGGGGAAGCTGATCGAGCAGAAAGGAGGAATGTTCTCTCCCGGCCAAGCCTTTGGTAGAAAGGTATTAGCTATGTGGACAGCGTTAAAAGCAGCACTTATTGCTGGGAATGGCATCCTTTATGATCACATCCCTAAATGGGGGGCAAGTCAGCTGCTTTTCAGGTGGAAGTGGCTGCATTCTGTTTCCTCAGCTCTTACGGTGCCTCTTTGGAGCTCTGTGTGGCTCCTGTGGGACCAGAGACTTATTCACTTGGGTTTTCCTGGGCTTTGTGGAGGTTTCCTTAGGTGGACTTTTTGAAAAGGGAAGGGAAGGCAGGGGAGCAAAGGCTGGTCTGCTCATTAGAGTTGTGAGAGATAAAAGCAGT
Source organism: Anolis sagrei (assembly GCF_037176765.1). Lineage (NCBI taxonomy): Eukaryota > Metazoa > Chordata > Lepidosauria > Squamata > Anolidae > Anolis > Anolis sagrei. The sequence continues at coordinate 3,142,296 of NC_090026.1, forward strand.
AGGTTACAGAATGCCAGGGGAATGCTCCAGTGGCAGGGCTAGTTCCTCAACGAAATGCCACTGGTGCTTCCAGTTGCAGCTCTTTCTGATATGTGAGAATAATTTTACTGAGCTGGTCTTCCTGGAAGAAGTTTGCTGGCATGGAAGCAAAATACAAGGGGTATTTTTTAAGTAAGGTCCGTTGGAACATAAGTACACAACGAAAGTTTATTTCAAAAAAGTAAATTTATTTTCAGAAAGTACATACTTCACTCTATTTTTCGACATAGTTGCCAAGTTTGTTCAAACACTTATCATACCTCTGAACCAATTTTAAAATACCCTCTTCATAAAAACTTGCTGCCTGCTCCGATAACCAAAACGTCTGTAATCAAAGAAGGGTGACCGGAGCAGTCCTCATCATGGACGTTGACACGGCCATTTTTGAATTGTCGTACCCACTTACGCACTTTGCTTTCACTCATAACAGTATCACCGTGTTGTTGTTGTTCATTCGTTCAGTCGTCTCCGACTCTTCGTGACCTCATGGACCAGCCCACGCCAGAGCTCCCTGTCGGCCATCACCACCCCCAGCTCCTTCAAGGTCAGTCCAGTCACTTCAAGGATGCCATCCATCCAACTTGCCCTTGGTCGGCCCCTCTTCCTTTTGCCTTCCACTTTCCCCAGCATAATTGTCTTCTCCAGGCTTTGCTGTCTCCTCATGATGTGACCAAAGGACTTCCGCTTTGCCTCTAGTCTCCTTCCCTCCAGTGAGCAGTCGGGCTTTATTTCCTGGAGGATGGACTGGTTGGATCTTCTCTCAGTCCAAGGCACTCTCAGCACTTTCCTCCAACACCACAGCTCAAAAGCATCGATCTTCCTTCGCTCAGCCTTCCCTCAGGTCCATCTCTCACATCCATAGGTGACTACAGGGAATACCATGGCTTTGACTAGGCAATGGATCTTTGTTGCCAGTCTGATGTTTCTACTCTTTACTATTTTATCGAGACTGGACATTGCTCTCCTCCCAAGAAGGAAGCGTCTTCTGATTTCCTGTCCACAGTCCGCATCTGCAGTCATCTTTGCACCTAGAAATACAAAGTCTGTCACTGCCTCCACGTTTTCTCCCTCTATTTCCCAGTTGTCAATCATTCTTGTTGCCATAATCTTGGTTTTTTTGACGTTTAGCTGCAACCCGGCTTTTGCGCTTTCTTCTTCCACCTTGATTAGAAGGCTCCTCAGCTCCTCCTCGCTTTCGGCCATCAGAGTGGTGTCATCTGCGTATCTGAGGTTGTTAATGTTTCTTCCAGCAATTTTCACCCCAGCTTTGCATTCATCAAGCCCCGCACATCCTCGCATGATGTGTTCTGCATACACATTAAAAAGGTTGGGTGAGAGTATGCAGCCTTGCATCACCTTGTATCACCATACACTTCACAAATCTGTCGATGAATTTCTGCAGCAGGCAGGTTCCTCGCTGACAAAAACCGTATCACTGCCGTATCACTGAGCAAACCTCACATGCAGAGGGTGAGTTGATAGTCTTAAACATTTTTAAAGCACAGAACAGAACCGTACAGGTTAGCTACAGAGCGGAAACTGAGCACAGTTGTTCTCGAGGTATGCCGGTACACGTTGCGGTGTGTGCACGAACTACTAGTGTCTACAACAAAACGGACCTTACTTAAAAAATACCCCTCGTAGTAGCAGCAGCATCCACTTGTATGTATGGCCACACTGTCCCAGCTATGTCATAAGCAGCAATAGGAAACTTTATCGGGCCAATTAGATTTGACGCAGATGACCAAGGCGGTTTTAAACAGTGTATGTTAATATTGAGATAGATGTTTTTAATGTTTATGTATGCATATAATGAATTCTTGACCCGGCATTGAATGTTTGCCGTATATATCCTGTGCTCTGCCCTGAGTCCCCTTTGGAGTGAGAAGGGTGGAATATAATTTTTTAAAATAAACAAATAATAAATAATCCACCCCTCATACATATCAATGTTATTTTTTTATTTTCCGTTCATTTGATTTATAGCCAGCATAGGTAGAAAGGTGTCTGTGGCAAGTTAGAAGATGAAGGGCTTTCTAAAACAAAACTTATTTGTATTGTCGAAGGCTTTCATGGCCAGAATCACTGGGTTGTTGTAGGTTTTTTCAGGCTATATGGCCATGGTCTAGTTCATTCTCTCCTGACGTTTCGGCTGCATCTATGGCAAGCATCCTCAGAGGCAGTCACTACCTCTGAGGATGCTTGCCATAGATGCAGGCGAAACGTCAGGAGAGAATGCCTCTAGACCATGGCCACATAGCCCGAAAAAACTTACAACAACCCAAAAACTTATTTTCCTGCTGTTGAAAAGAATGCACCAAGGAAACTGTCTCCTAAATGCAGGCATCGTAATGGGGAGAAGAGAAAGCCCTCCATTGAAAACCTTAAAACCTAGGCAGGCTTGACTTGTCCCTGAAAATGGACTGGTAAGCAGAAGAGCTGTTAGAATCGTGGAATTGGAAGAGACCACACAAGCCATCCAGTCCAACCCCCTTCCACCAGGCAGGAAAAACACAATCAGAGTGCCCCAAAAGAGGACCATCCATTTTCCTGCTTCTTGGACTGGATGGCCCATGAGGTCTCTTCCAACTCTATGATTCTGTTTGAAAGCCTCCAGGAAGGAGCTACCACTACACTCTGAAGCCCTGAATGGTTTGGGGCCTTCCTACCTACGTGACCCCATTTCTGTGTACGAAACCCACACAATCTCTTAGATCATCTGGAGAGGCCCTACTTGCGCTCCCACCTGCATCGCAAGCACGATTGGTGGGGACGAGAGAGAGGGTCTTCTCGGTGGTGGCCCCTCGACTCTGGAACTCACTTCCTAAGGACGTCAGGCATGCCCCATCTCTGGCAGTCTTTAGGAGAAGCTTGAAAACATGGTTGTTCCAGTGTGCCTTCCCAGAATAATGAACCCTCAGCATTATGTCCTCTAAAAGCACTTTGTTCTGATTTAAGACTGCCTGTACGTTTCCACCAATGCCCCATCTCCTCTTTATTGTTCATGCCCAGCATTATTTTTTAAACTTCAATTACATTTGGCCCAGCCATAGTTTTTTAAATGTGCATTGTGTTTTTGTTTATGTTTATGCTATTTGTGTATGAGATTTATTTTAATTGCTTTGCTTTGTATTGTGATTGTTATTACTTGTGTTGATGTATTGTGGGCTCGGCCTCATGTAAGCCGCACCAAGTCCCTTGGGGAGATGGTAGCGGGGTATAAATAAAGTTTTATTATATTATTATTATTATTATTATTATTATTATTATTATAGAGAGTTCCACTGATAAACAGCTTTTACAGACAGGAAGTTTTCCAGGGGGAATCTCCTTTCCTGCAGTTTGAGCCCATGACTCCATTGAGTCCTAATCTCTAGGGCAGCAAAGAACGAACCTCCCTCTTCATGACATCCTTTCACATATTTAAACATGACTCATGTCTCCCCTCAACCTTCTCTTTGTGACAAGGGACTCTTGTGTGCACCTCCACCAGCTCCAAGTAGCAATCCAGCTGCAACATCTGGGATCTGTTGAAGTTTCCAGGTGTTTCCCAAAGGCAGCCCCATTCCTACTGATGATGGTGCCAGATTGAGAGCGTCCCTGGTGCTTCTTGTCATCCATTGGCACTTGAGATTCAAACTTCTTTTCCCAGAATGGAGCTGGGGCTATTTGGGGCACATGGCTGTGAAAACCTGGCTGTTCCAATGTGCCTTTTCAGATTAGGAATTCTCCCAGTACCAAATCCCAGAAGCACTTTAGTACCAAAATCACCGCACACTGCACACCGCACTTATATCATAATCCCACACCCCTCCGACACATCAGCACTTTTAACCTTGTACCCCTACTTCGGCCGACTCAGTTTTTAATAATGTCTTGTCGTATTGCCATTGTTATTGTTTTTCTGCTTAACTGTTTTTATTTGCTAGATGTTGTATTGTTGTATTGTGTTGGGCTTCGGCCTATTGTAAGCCGCATCGAATCCTTCGGGAGATGCTAGCGGGGTACAAATAAAGTTATAATAATTATAATATCTTCTCCCATAAGCAGTAGTGCTGGTGGAAAGCTTTACAACAATGAGCACTGTTTTGACATCAAAGATTGAGTGGATAATAGAAGGAAGGCTTGCTGAACCCCAGGAAGAAGCACGCTGTGCTGAGAAGCTTTTTTATGCAGAGGTGTGCCACAGGCACAGCGGTTATCTGTGAATTCCTGAGCCCCAGGGGGTGTGCAAATGAATGGGAGCAGCACAGCAGCCTTGGGGCTCTTCCTTACCTCCTTTTGCACCCGGCCTCTCTCGGATACAGGGAGCCAGGTGCAGCTGAATAAGGCACCCTGAGATGCACCCACGTGGTGCCAGGAAGTGGGGCCAATCTCTTATGCAGCAGCCCTTTTGATTTTTAGCCCTGACAGTGTGACCAGAGGGGAAGGTGGGGCCCTGCCTGCAGTTGGGGGACGTGGGGAATGGAGATGTTCCTGTGTGTTTTCCTCATGGCATGGTCTGGATAGAGGAATGAAAAATGAGAGGCTCTTCCTGGCCTGGGGACGGATATAGCTGCAGGCGGAGCAGAGGCCGAAAGGGGAATCTTGGAGCAGAGGGGGCAGTGGTGGAGCAGCAAGCAAGGATTGGGACCCTTTTCAATTTTACAGTGCAGAGCGGGGTTTGGATGGTTTCCCCCATTTGCTTCCAAGATCTGTGTGTCTGATCCATTCCAGGTTTGGAATGCAAGGCAGACGTCTTTAATGTCTCGGCCAGTAGGATGTGACAGGGAGGGTGGAAGACTCAGGAGGCTTCTCTTAGTGTTGAAATGTTGGTTGGCCCTCTCCTCCAGTATTGGGACCCATCTATCTGTCTAGCTCCCTCCCTCCCTCTCTGTATTGTCCTTCTGTCTAGCTATCCTTATCATGTCTGTCTATCTGTCTGTCCATCTATCTGTCTATTATCAGACTATTAAAAGGTAAAGGTTGTCCTCTGACATTAAGTCCAGTCATGTCCGGCTTTGGGGTGTGGTGCTCATCTCCATTTCTAAGCCGAAGAGCCGGCGTTGTCCGTAGACACCTCCAAGGTCATGTGGCCAGCATGACTGCGTGGAGCGCCATTACCTTCCTGCCGGAGCGGTACCTATAGATCTACTCACATTTGCATGTTTTTGAACTGCTAGGTTGGCAGAAGGTAGGGCTGACAGTAGAAGCTCACACCGCTCCCTGGAATCGAACCTGCAACCTTTGAGTCAACAAGCTCAGCAGCTCAGCGCTTTAACTAGGCTTGGGCAATCCATGGTTCTAAATGGTTCTAAAGTACTTACAAAACTAAAGTTCTGGTGGTGAAAATTTCAGAACTCTAACAAAACTTTCAAAATTTAATTATTATTTCATTATTGGTTATTTTAATGACAGAACCAATTAGGAACTGTCATTTATTATGAAATTTTGAAAGTTTTGTTAGAGTTCTGAAATTTTCACCACCAGAACTTTAATTTTGTAAGTACTTTAGAACCATTTAGAACCATGGATTGCCCAAGCCTAGCTTTAACCCACTGCACCACCGAGGGCTCCACCAGACTATTACACAGCCCAAAAACAACAACAAAAATTCTTGGTGTCTTGGGTTTTGGATCTGTTCCTGGGATCCTTTGGGGCTCTGATTCAAAAAACTGCATTGGATAGACCGCATCAGCTCTAGTTTTAGATTGGGTTGTGGTAGTTTTTTGTGGATGGACAAATGAAGAGTGGCATATGGCATATGCTCTGTGTCCCAAATCCAGGGCTCATAAGGGAAAATGGGTGCCATTTTTGAAATCTGTAGGTCAGATATACCCAGAAACAGGGCTAACATCTGAGGCACCAAAATGTATGTTGGCCAGTGTTATCCACCCACCCACTCTCTGCTTCAGGCATGGCCAAACTTTGGCCCTCCAGGTGCTTTGGTCTGTTAAGGAATTATGGGAGTTGAAGTCCAAAATACCCAGAGGGCTAAAATCTGCCCATGCCTGATTAAGAGGAATCAAGAGAGGAAGGCATTGAACCGCATTGAGTCGCCTGATTGGGCTGAAAAATGCGGTATAGAAATAAAGCAAATAAAATAAGGCCTAGAAGTCCCACTTTCTTTTGCTTGGAATAATAATAATAATAATAATAATAATAATAATAATAATCTTTATTTATACCCCACCACCATCTCCCCAATGGGGACTCGGTGCGGCTTACATGGGGCCAAGCCCGAATAACATATTACATCAAGATAAAACCAAAACATAAACAACAAGCAACATCATCAAAATTACATGGAAAAAAATACAATAACAAAATAACATTACAATAAACAAAAAACACAGTCGCAGTAACAGTGGGCGGGCCACATGCACAAGATAAATTGTTAAAAACTCTAATGAGATAAAAATAGGAGCAAATTATTTGCCGGGAGCTCATAAAGATACACAGGGTTGTGAAACTAAACTTCCCATTTTTGGGGGGGGGGGGGGGGGGGTTGTACTCCAGTGACAGAAGCGTTGAAGAGAGCAATAATGTCATGTTGTGCACCTATTTGTCCAAGACACAGCAGAAGAGCCAGGTTTTAAGGTTCTTTTTAAATGTTTCTAGTATAGGGGCTTTCCTGATCTCTCCAGGTAATGAGTTCCAGAGTCGGGGAGCCACAGAGGAGAAGGCTCTCTCCCTTGTGCCCACAAGCCGAGCCTGTGAGATTGGCAGGGGCGAAAGGAGGGCCTCCCCCGATGATCGAAGGGTTGCTTCATGGAGAGAGATACAGTCACGAAGGAATAACACTGTTCTAGGCAAAACAGTTCAAGGCGACTAAAATGATCAAGGGTCTGGAGAACAAGCCCTATGAGGAGTGGCTTAAGGAGCTGGGCATGTTTAGCCTGAAGAAGAGAAGGCTGAGAGGAGATATGATAGCCATGTATAAATATGTGAGAGGAAGCCACAGGGAGGAGGAGGGAGCAAGCTTGTTTTCTGCTTCCTTGGAGACTAGGACGCAAGGGAGCAATGGCTTCAAACTACAAGAGAGAAGATTCCATCTGAACATGAGGAAGAACTTCCTGACTGTGAGAGCCGTTCAGCAGTGGAACTCTCTGCCCTGGAGTGTGGTGGAGGCTCCTTCTTTGGAAGCTTTTAAACAGAGGCTGGATGGCCATCTGTCAGGGGTGCTTTGAATGCAATATTCCTGCTTCTTGGCAGAATGGGGTTGGACTGGATGGCCCAGGAGGTCTCTTCCAACTCTTTGATTCTATGATTCTATGGAGTATGGTGGAGGCTCCTTCTTTGGAAGCTTTTAAACAGAGGCTGGATGGCCATCTGTCAGGGGTGAGTTGAATGCAATATCCCTGCTTCTTGGCAGGATGGGGTTGGACTGGATGGCCCAGGAGGTCTCTTCCAACTCTTTGATTCTATGATTCTATGGAGTATGGTGGAGGCTCCTTCTTTGGAAGCTTTTAAACAGAGGCTGGATGGCCATCTGTCAGGAGTGATTTGAATGCAATATTCCTGCTTCTTGGCAGAATGGGGTTGGACTGGATGATGGCCCAGGAGGTCTCTTCCAACTTTTTGATTCTATGATTCTATGACTTACGCTGGAAGGTGGCCAGATGAAGCAGGCATGGGCAAACTAGGGCCCTCCCTTCAGGTGTTTTGGACTTCAACTTCCACAATTCCTAACTATTTCTAAAGAGAGGGCCAGGTCCTATGAAAGAGCAAGAGTTTTGCAAAATAGAGTGCCCAGCCCAGAACAGTGTGAGATACATCAGGCAGGTTCTTGAGAGGAAGCCTCTCTCGTGGGCTTTGCAGAGTCCCAACTTCTCTGGACTCAAGGTACCAAGCCTGGGAGGTGGCACCTTGCCACCACCTTGAACCAGGTCTTTGACTCATGCAGAAGCTGGGCCCAGGATGGTGGTGGGACTTGTGCCGGTGCCTGGATGGATTGGAAATACAGGATGGATTGGAAATGGCGCAGCACATGCGGCCGCCTTGTTGCTTGTTCTTGCAGCTGGCAGAGAAGGTCTCCCTGTCCCCCCGCAGCACCTGTTCTCCCTGTCACCCTTTGGACATGCAGGACATGGTAACCTGACTTCATCACGCTCCAAACTGGGAATGCATGCCTGCTGCCCTCCTTCCCTTGGTGGCTGCCCAGCAGCTGCTCTCTTTTTCCCCTGGCAGTGCCAGCGCCTGAGAGCCATTGGGAGGAAGGAAGAGAAGAGAGACTTGCCACACTCGCATTTCAGACTTCCTCTGATTCTTTCTATTGATAGGTAGCTGGGGGGTTATACTGCCTAAATGTATCCTGGCCTAAATGTGCAGCAATCTTTGTAAAGCGTTTTGTCTGGCTTGTAAGGGAATCAAATATTTTTTTATTTATTTCTCGTGTCAGGGCAGCCAGCCTGGACTTTGAGATCTTCCGGGGAGGCCCTGCTCTCGATCCCACCAGCTTCACAAGCACGGCTGGCTGGGACGAGAGATAGGGCCTTCTTGGTGGTGGCTCCCCGGCTGTGGAACGCCCTTCCCACAGACATTAGGTTAGCGCCATCCCTAATGATATTCCGCAAGAAAGTAAAGACCTGGTTATTTCAGCAGGCGTTCGAATAATTAGTGCAGTGACTGGTAATGACATAGGAATGGAGCAATGGATGATGAATTTGGATCGTGTTTTTAGTGATGAGATGCTATTGATGTTTATTATAGTAAATTGTGTATTAACTGTGTATTGATTAGGTTGTTAACTGTTTTTATATTGGTGTACTGAATTTCTCTGTTTTCTGTGTGTTGTGAACCGCTGTGAGTCGCCTTCGGGCTGAGAATAGCGGTATAGAAGTAAAGTAAATAAATAAATAAATAAATTATATTACATTTCTAACAGAACAAAGCAAACAAACAGAGAAAATACAAAATATGTGAGTTTGGTAGTTGATGAAATGTCCTTTGACCCGTATCTGGCCACTTGGAGTGCTTCTGGTGTTGCCGCAAGAAGGTCCTCCATTGTGCATGTGGCAGGGCTCAGGGTGCATTGCAGGTGGTCAGTGGTTTGCTCTTCTCCACACTCGCATATCGAGGATTCCACTTTGTGGTCCCATTTCTGAAGGTTGGCTCTGCATCTCATGGTACCAGAGCACAGTTTGTTCAGCCCCTTCCAAGTTGCCCAGTGTTCTGTGTGCCCAGGGGAGAGTCTCTCATTTGGTATCAGCCATTGGTTGAGGTGCTGGGTTTGAGCCTGCCACTTTTGGACTCTCGCTTGCTGAGGTGTTCCAGCGAGTGTCTCTGCAGATCTTAGAAAACTATTTCTAGATTTAAGTCGTTGACGTGCTGGCTGATACCCAAACAAGGGATGAGCTGGAGATGTCTCTGCCTTGGTCCTTTCACTATTGGCTGCTCCTTCCCGGCGGATGTCAGGTGGTGCAATACCGGCTAAACAGTGTAATTTCTCCAGTGGTGTAGGGCGCAGACACCCCGTGATAATGCGGCATGTCTCATTAAGAGCCACATCCACTGTTTCAGCGTGGTGAGATGTGTTCTACACTGGGCATGCATACTCAGCAGAGGAGCACAGTGCAAGGGCAGATGTCTTAACTGTATCTGGTTGTGATCCCCAGGTTGTGCCAGTCAGCTTTCGTATGATATTGTTTCTAGCACCCACTTTTTGCTTGATGTTCAGGCAGTGCTTCTTGTAGGTCAGAGAATGGTCCAGAGCAATCTCTGTAAAGTGGAGTAAGGCCTCTTTGAGAATTTTCTTGGTTTAAGGGAAGCAAACAAATAGCCCAAAGAAAGCAGCAGTGATCTTGCTGAATGAAGCCTGGAGTGCCATTGCTGTGAGAGTCTGATGTTGGTTAGTCAATCCTTTGTACTGTGCCAAAGTGGGCATAGTTGTATGAGAAGGAGGGTGGTGGTTGTGAGTTTCTGCCCTCCTTGAAGCTGCTGCCTGATAGGGGTCTTTTGCCTAGGGTGGTATTTTGCTGTTTTCCAAGTACACATAATAATAATAATATCATCATCATCATCATCTATATCAGTGTTTCTCAACCTGGGGGTCGGGACCCCTGAGGGGGTCATGAGGGGGTGTCAGAGGGGTCGCCAAAGACCATCAGAAAACACAGTATTTTCTGTTGGGCATTGGGGTTCTGTGTGAAAAGTTTGACCCAATTCTATCATTTGTGGGGTTCAGAATGCTCTTTGATTGTAGATGAACGCCAAATCCCAGCAACTACAACTCCCAAAAGTCAAGGACTATTTCCCCCAAACTCCACCTGCGTTCACATTTGAGCATATTGAGTATTCGTGCCAAGTTTGGTTCAGATCTGTCATTGTTTGAGTCCAGAGTGCTCTCTGGATGTAGGTGAACTACAACTCCCAAACTCAAGGTCAATGCCCACCAAACCCTTCCAGTATTTTTCTGTTGGTCATGGGAGTTCTGTGTGGCAAGTTTGGTTGAATTCCATTGTTGGTGGAGTTCAGAATGCTCTTTGATTGCAGATTAACTATAAATCCCAGCAACTATAACTCCCAAATGACAAAATCAATCCCCTCCATCAATCCCACCAGTATTCAAACTTGGACGTATCGGGTATTTATGCCAAATTTTGTCTGGTGAATGAAAATACATCCTGTATATCAGATATTTACATTATGATTCATAACAGTAGCAAACTTACAGTTATGAAGTAGCAACAAAAATAATTTTATGGTTGGGGGTCACCACAACATGAGGAACTGTATTAAGGGGTCGCACCATTAGAAAGGCTGAGAACCACTGATCTATATAAATAAAAATGTAATGTTCGTTTGTGGGACTAACAGAACTCAAAAATTACTGGACGAATTGGCACCAAATTTGGACACAAGACACCTAACAACCCAATGTATGTCCTTCACTCACAAAAGATTGATTTTGTCATTTGGAACTTGTAGTTGCTGGGATTTATAGTTCACCTACAATCACAGAGCATTCTGAACCCCACCAACGATGGAATTGAACCAAACTTGGCACACAGGTCTCCCATGACCAACAGAAAATACTGGAAGGGTTTGGTGGGCAGTGTTTTGGAGTTGTAGTTCACCTATATCCAGAGATCGCTGTGGACTCAAACAATGATGGATCTGGACCAAACTCTACATGAATACTCAATATGTCCAAAAGTGAACACTGGTGGAGTTTGGGGAAAATAGAATCTTGACATTTGGGAGTTGTAGTTGCTGGGATTTATAGTTCACCTACAATCACAGAGCTTTCTAAACCCCACCAACGATAGAATTGGGCCAAACCTCCCACACAGAACCCCCATGTGGGCCACAGCAACGTGTGGCAGGGGATGGCTAGTAATAATAATAATAATAATAATAAAAACTTTATTTATATACCGCTCCATCTCCCCGAGGGGACTGAGAGCGGTTCCCAAGTAATATCACAAAACATACAAAGTAAAAAACAACATAACCATAAGATTAACAACACAAAATATAAACATTAAAATTGTCGCCATAACACACGTATTAAAAGAATCCTGCCTGTTCAAGGCATTTTAAAAAGGTTGGGCCAAGATTTGTGCAAGCCCAAAAATTCTAGGGAGGCCAGGAATTAAGTGCAATGCTATGGCAGGCAACAATAATACTAAGTATGGGTCTGTGGCTGTTCATTCCGGGACCGATTAGCGGAAATGATCTGGGTAATTGGAAGGAAGAATAAGGCCGTATTCGACAATGTGTAGGGCTGAGTTAGAACTGGTCATTTTCAAAGGCTTGTCGAAACCACCAGGTCTTCAAGCTCTTACGGAAGGAGGGGAGGGATGGGCCCTGTCTTATTTTCCTTGGAAGGGAGTTCCAGAGGCGGGGAGCCACCACTGAGAAGGCACCTCTCTCTTGTCCCCACCAACCGTGCTTGAGATGGTAGTGGGACCGAGAGGAGGGCCTCTCTGTGTCTGGATATTCCTTGCCAGACCAAGAGTTAAGCAGGTGAGGGTACTTTGGTTACACCTGCAGCTTCCAAGCATTCACGTCCAGGCCTTTGGGGTCTTGCTGGTGCTTCCAACAGCCACCTATGATACCTACAACTGCTCCTTCTGCCTTTGCAGTCAGCTGATTGATTGGCCTGGAGCATAAGTTCATATGTTTCCCTTCGGTGCGTCCCTGCCTCCACTCTGCTACTCCTAGTTGGTTGCTCACTTTTTCAGGCCCAGTTGATTGTGTTGCTCGCTCTGTGTTGTTTGTGTTGCTCGCTCTGATGTTAATGCAGTGTCTCTTGTCTCTCTTCCTCTTCTGCAGGGTTTCGTTAAAGATGTCCACGAAGATTCGGTCACGATATCCTTTGAAAACAAGTAAGTCTCTGCCAAGATGCTGCCTGGTGGTCCCTCCTCCTTTGCCCCTCTTGTCAGAGAAGGCATGGTGAGAATGGTCATGGCATAAACCAGTCTGAAAGAGAGGGATATGCAACCCTTTCAACTGATGTTGGCCTCCAACTCCCATCCCTCAGTGCTGGCCAAGCTGGCTATGGCTGATGGAACTGGCAGAGGGGGATATTTTCATTTTGAAAGACTCTGATACAGGTTAAGTATCCCTTATCTCAGGCATGGGCAAATTCTGCCCCCCCCCCAGGTGTTTTGGACTCCAACTCCCACCATTCCTAACAGCCTCAGACCCCTTCCTTTTCCTATTGACTGTGCCAAAGTGGGCGTATTTGTGTGAGAAGGGGGATGGTGGTTGTGGGTTTCTGCCCTCCTTGAAGCTGCTTATTTATTTATTTGTCGTGTCAGAACAACCAGTCTAACAGAACAAAGCAAACAAACAGAAAAATACACAACTTGTGAGTTTGGTAGCTGGTTAAATGTCCTTTGACTAGTATCTGGCCACTTGGAGTGCTTCCGGTGTTGCTGCAAGAAGGTCCTCCATTGTGCATGTGGCAGGGCTCAGGTTGCATTGCAGCAGGTGGTCAGTGGTTTGTTCTTCTCCACACTCGCATGTCGAGGATTCTACTTTGTGGCCCCATTTCTGCAGGTTGGCTCTGCATCTCGTGGTGCCAGAGCGCAGTCTGTTCAGTGCCTTCCAAGTCGCCCAGTCTTCTGTGTGCCCAGGAGGGAGTCTCTCATTTGGTATCAGCCATTGGTTGAGGTGCTGGGTTTGAGCCTGCCACTTTTGGACTCTTGCTTGCTGGGGTGTTCCAGCGAGGGTCTCTGTAGATCTTAGAAAACTATGTCTAGATTTAAGTCGTTGGCGTGCTGGCTGATACCCAAACAGGGGATGAGCTGGAGATGTCTCTGCCTTGGTCCTTTCACTATTGGCTGCTTGAAGCTGCTGCCTGATAGGTAAAAGACCACTTCGGTCACTGAGAGCGTTTCCTTTGTCCTGGCCTCCATCTATCTTGCCAGCATGCTATGTCCTCCTCCCCGAGACATGGCTCTTGTGTTCTCTGGCCCTATCCTCACCTCTCTTCAGCCCGAGGGCCTTTGCAAAGTCAGCCTGGCCCATCATTTTGAATCCAGACCTGGAAGGGATTGTTCTCTGCTTCAGTGGCTCAGCCGCCTCCCTCCCTTCCCCAGTCTGTCTGCCAAGGATCCCGCGGAAGAAGAGGCTGTGTCACCATGCTCCATTAGCAGTCCCCACCCCCAAATGTAGGAATGACACAGCACTGGAGGGAATACGTCTGTGATGCTGCGCATATCATGCCAGAATTGGGCCGGAGCTGTGCCTCTGTCACTCTCTGAACAGCCCTAGAATCATACAATCCTACAACATCATACAATGTTCAATATTTGAAACTATTGAACATGGCTGCCATGTCCCCTGCCTGAGCCTCTTGGGGGGGCGTCTTATTTGTTTATGTATTTATTTAAAACATTGATATTCTGCCCTTCTCACCCCGAAGGGAACTCAGGGCGGAGCACAGCATATATAGGGCAAAAAGTAAATACTGGGACAAAAAATCCTTATAAATATTATATAAATATTATAAATACTCTTATAAATATACAAATTCTTATAAATACATAAACATTAAAAACATTTATCAAAATTGTCGAAGGCTTTCATGGCTGGAATCACTGGGTTGTTGTAGGTTTTTTCAGGCTATATGGCCATGTTCTAGAGGCATTCTCTCCTGACGTTTTGCCTCCATCTATGGCAAGCATCAGGGTGGAATATGCTGTGTCTCCTTCTCTGGAGGGTTTTAAGCAGAGTCTGAATGGCCATGTGTGAAAAAGATCTTGGAGTCCTCGTGGACAACAAGTTAAACATGAGCCAGGAATGTGATGTGGTGGCAAAAAAGCCAATGGGATTTTGGCCTGCATCCAGAGGAGCCTAGGGTCTAGATCCAGGGAAGTCCTGCTCCCCATGCTCTATTCCGCCTTGGTTAGACCACACCTGGAATATCGTGTCCAGTTCTGGGCACCACAATTCAAGAGAGATATTATTTATTTATCGTGTCATCAGCAACCATTGTATTACAATTCCAACAGAGCAAAACAAACACAGAGATTAAAAAGAAAAAGAAAAAAAAGAAAAAAAAAGAAAGAAAAAAAAACCACACAGATTTTGTAAATTTGGTATTTGGTTAAATGTCCTTTGACCAGTATCTGTCCACTTGGAGTGCCTCTGGTGTTGCCGCAAGAAGGTCCTCCATCGTGCATGTGGCAGGGCTCAGGGTGCATTGCAGCAGGTGGTCAGTGGTTTGTTCTTCTCCGCACTCGCATGCCGAGGATTCCACCCTGTAGCCCCATTTCTTAAGATTGGCTCTGCATCTCGTGGTGCCAGAGCGCAATCTGTTCAGCGCCTTCCAAGTCGCCCAGTCTTCTGAGTGCCCAGGGGGGAGTCTCTCATCTGGTATCACCCATGAATTGAGGTGCTGGGTTTGGGCCTGCCACTTTTGGACTCTCGCTTGCTGGGGTGTTCCAGCGAGTGTCTCTGTAGTTCTAAGAAAACTATGTCTTGATTTAAGTCGTTGACGTGCTGGCTGATACCCAAACAGGGGATGAGCTGGAGATGTCTCTGCCTTGGTCCTTTCACTATTGGCTGCTACTTCCCGGCGGATGTCAGGTGGTGCAATACCGGCTAAGCAGTGTAATTTCTCCAGTGGTGTGGGTCGCAGACACCCCGTGATAATGCGGCATGTCTCATTAAGAGCCACATCCACTGTTTTAGTGTGATGAGATGTGTTCCACACTGGGCATGCATACTCAGCAGCAGAGAGATATTGACAAGCTGGAATGTGTCCAGAGGAGGGTGACTAAAATGATCAAGGATCTGGAGAACAAGCCCTATGAGGAGCGGCTTAAGGAGCTGGGCATGTTTAGCCTGAAGAAGAGAAGGCTGAGAGGAGATATGATAGCCATGTATAAATATGTGAGAAGAAGTCACAGGGAGGAGGGAGCAAGCTTCCTTTCTGCTCCCCTGGAGACTAGGACGCAATGGAACAATGGCTTCAAACTACAAGAGAGGAGATTCCATCTGAACATGAGGAAGAACTTCCTGACTGTGAGAGCCGTTCAGCAGTGGAACTCTCCTCCCTGGAGTGTGGTGGAGGCTCCTTCTTTGGAAGCTTTTAAACAGAGGCTGGATGGCCATCTGTCAGGGGTGATTTGAATGCGATATTACTGCTTCTTGGCAGAATGGGGTTGGACTGGATGGCCCATGAGATCTCTTCCAACTCTAGGATTCTATGATTCTATGAGTGGTTTGGATGCGAGTTGGGAATGGAAGCCTCGAGGCAGGAAAGAAGGAGATGGACAGGATGGGAGGTGTCCAGAGAAGGGTGACCAAATGGATCAAAGGTCTAGAAGCCATGAATCTCTCTGAGGATCAGATTTGGGAACTGTGGATGTTTAGCTTGAGAGAAGGGGACATGAGAGCCATGTTGAAATATTGGGAAGGGTGCCATATCTAGGAGGGGACCAACTTGTGCTTTGCTGCTCTGAAGACTGGGACACAATGGAGCCTTGCAGTCAAATTGCAGGAAAGGGGATTCCACCTCAACATTGGGAAGAACTTCCTGATGGTGAGAGTGGTTTGGCAGCGGAATATGCTGTGTCTCCTTCTCTGGAGGGTTTTACGCAGAGTCTGAATGGTCATCTGTCAGGAGGGCTTAGATCAGTGTTTCTCAACCTTCCTAATGCTGCGACCCCTTAATACAGTTCTTCATGTTGTGGTGACCCCCAAATATAAAATTATTTTCATTGCGATTTCATAACTGTCATTTAGCTCCTGTTATGAATCGTAATGCAAATATCTGATAACGCAGGATGTATTTTCATTCACTGGACCAAATTTGGCACAATTTTGCCAAATTTGGGGAGGGGGGTTGAGAGGTTGATGTTGTCATTTAGGAGTTGTAGTTGCTGGGATTTATAGTTCACCTACAATCAAACGTGCATTCTGAACTTTGCCAGCAATGGAATTGAACCAAACTTGGCAAACAGAATTCCCGTGACCAACAGAAAATCCTAAAAGGGTTTGGTGGGCACTCACCTTGAGTTTGGGAGTTCACCTACATCCAGAGAGCACTCTGGACTCAAGGAATGATGGATCTGGACCAAACTTTGCATGAATACTCAATATGCCCAAATGTGGATACTGGTAGAGTTTGGGGAAAACAGACCTTGACATTTGGGAGTTGTAGTTGCTGGGATTTATAGTTCACTTACAATCAAAGAGCATCCTGAACAACACCAATGATGGAATTGAACCAAACTTCTCACACTGAACACCCATGACCAACCGAAAATACTGGAAGGATTTGGTGAGCATTGACCTTGAGTTTTTGGAGTTGTAGTTCACCTCCATCCAGAGAGCACTGTGGCCTCAAAAAATGATGGATCTGGACCAAACTTGGCACTGATACTCAATATGCCCAAATGTGAACACTGGTGGAGTTTGGAGGAAACAGACAATGACATTTGGGAGTTGTAGTTGTTGGGATGTATAGTTAACCTACAATCAAAGAGCTATCTGAACCCCACCAATGATAGAATTATACCAACATTGGCACACAGAGCTCCCACGAACAACAGAAAAGACTGTGTTTTCTGATGGTCTTTAGTGACCCCTCTGACCCCCCCCCCCTCGCGACCCCTCCAGGGGTCCTGACCCCCAGGTTGAGAAACATTGGCTTAGATGGTGTCTTCCTGCCTGGCAGAAGGGGTTTGCACCAAATGGCCCTGGGGGTTCTCTTCCAAGCCTGTGATTGTGTGTTGCCAGCAGCAGGCCAGGAGTGAGCCTGTGGCGAGGGGAGGGGAGCGCGAGAGAGTCCGTCTGCTCTCAAAGGTCACTCCCGGACAGAGTGGCCGACATGTGGCTCTCTGGAACAGCTGCCCAAGAGACTGAAGCCAGCCTGGCTCCGAGCCACCGCCAATGATGGAGGCTGGTGCCGGCTTCCATGGTATTGCTCACCGTTTACTCACAGCAGATGAGCTTGGGGTTCGGCTCATCTGACAGAAGAAGAAAGAGAGAGAGAGAATGGAGATGGGAGCCTGGCAGTGGGCCAAAGGCAGTGTCTGCCTTCCTGTCTGTCGTCCCCATTCCCCCTCCCCTCCC
Source organism: Anolis sagrei (assembly GCF_037176765.1). Taxonomy (NCBI): domain Eukaryota; kingdom Metazoa; phylum Chordata; class Lepidosauria; order Squamata; family Anolidae; genus Anolis; species Anolis sagrei. Next base: position 3,159,849 of record NC_090026.1, read on the forward strand.
GTCCCACAGCAGCCGCATGCAAATCCCAGCTAATTCCTCTACTCTTAATGAGGCCGCCTTCCAGCACCATGGCCAGTTCCTCAGAGTTTCTCTGGACTGGACTGGAAGGGAAGGAGGGCCCTCGCTAAATAACCAGGCTGGACACTGCTAGGTGAGCCTGTCCCCCAAAACCTCAAACCAAGCCTCCTTTCGGCGCTTCTTGAGACCGGTAGCAGGGCAGGGGGTGCTTTCCGTCTCCCTTGTGTTGGCACCTGCCAAACCCTTGAAGCTTTTGCTTTCCGAGGCTTGTTGCACTTCAGGTTTGGGGGACACGTGGCTCCCCCAAACCTGAAGATCTTGGAGTCCTCGTGGACAACAAGTTAAACATGAGCCAGGAATATGATGCGGCAGCTTAAAAAGCCAATGTGATTTTGGCCTACATCAATAGGAGTCTAGTGTCTAGATCCAGGGAAGTCATGCATAATATCAGTACTATATATCACTACTAGCCATCCCCTGCCACACGTTGCTGTGGCCCATTCTGTGTATATGTGTTTTGTGTATGCATATATCTGATTATGTGTGTGTATATATTAGTGTATATGTGTGTGTTTGCGTGTATATGTGGTTTTGCACATGCGTTGTAATGTAATTTTTATTTTTTGGCTTTTTAAGTCTCTTCTGCTGTATTTTCAGTGTTTTTATGAGTGATGGTCACTCGTTGGCCTGATAGGTGTCTTGTGTCCCAATTTGGTGTCAATTCATCCAGTGGTTTTTGAGTTATGTTAATCCCACAAACGAACATTACATTTTTATTTATATAGATCTTGTACTATAACATTATACTGTAATATTTATTAGTAATATTACATTGAATATAAAATATATAATTATATTATCTTATTTTATTGTATTACATTATAATATTATCAATATTATATGTGTATACAATATATTATCTATATTATACTATACTATATTATATTATATGCACAGTGCAGGAGACAAGATGGAACTGCCTTCATGGCCCCTTTCTTCACTCTGATCTCAGAGCAGCAGTTGGTGCTGGGGGGGGGGGGGGAGGGCAGAGAGATATTGACAAGCTGGAATGTGTCCAGAGTAGGACGACTAAAATGATCAAGGGTCTGGAGAACAAGCCCTATGAGGAGCGGCTTAAGGAGCTGGGCATGTTTAGCCTGAAGAAGAGAAGTCTGAGAGGAGACATGATAGCCATGTATAAATATGTGAGAGGAAGCCACAGGGAGGAGGAGGGAGCAAGCTTGTTTTCTGCTTCCCTGGAGACTAGGACACAATGGAACAATGGCTTCAAACTATAAGAAAGGAGATTCCATCTGAACATGAGGAAGAACTTCCTGTCTGTGGGAGCTGTTCAGCAGTGGAACTCTCTGCCCCAGGAGTGTGGTGGAGGCTCTTTCTTTGGAGGCTTTTAAGCAGAGGCTGGAAGGCCATCTGTTGCGGGTGCTTTGAATGAGATTGTCCTGCTTCTTGGCAGAAAGGGGGTTGGACTGGATGGCCCATGAGGTTTCTTCCATATACTTTTTAAAAAAATACTTTATACTTTTTTTCCTATGTAATTTTGATGATGTTGCTTGTTGTTTATGTTCTGGTTTTATTTTGGTGTAACATGTTGTCTGGGCTTGGCCGCTCCGAAACCCCATGGGGAGATGGTGGCGGGGTATAAATAAAGTATTATTATTATTATTATTATTATTATTATTATTATTCCAACTCTGTGAATAACAAGCATATCTCTTCTGTCTTGATTATTTGGGGCCAGCTCCCATCTTTATTGGGGACAGGGGCTTGAATCAGTTCAGCTGGAAAGTAGATTTCCCTCTGAACGGGAGGCTGTTGACGTATCCGTCAGATCTGACCCAGATCATCAGGGCGAACTACTTGAGGCTGGTCTGGGTGGAATGTGTGTCCCAAATTATCTTTGGCTTTGCTCAGTTACCGTGTCGTGGCATACAATAAGAGTGAGAGAACCTTATCGCTTTTCACGTTGGACGGTGCCTTGGCTCGTGGTCCTGTGGATCTAGGGGCCTGGCATTCTTTCCAGCCTCCGTCACTGGGAGGGACAAAGCCCTGCTGCTGGCAGCACGCACAGAAGGAAGGAGGGAGGAATCCGCCACTCAAGTCCTTGGAGGCCTGGCCACCCAACCCTTGATTCAAGAAGCTTCCAGCGAAGGGAACCCTGCCCCTTTCCACAAGAGTATAATACATAGGCACAATGACATGGGACATGGAGTGAATCATTCCGATTGCTTCATGCTCCTTAAGACAGGCATGGGCAAACTTGGGTCCTCCAGGTGTTTTGGACTCCAACTCCCACCATTCCTAACAGCCTCAGGCCCCTTCCTTTCCCCCCTGGTATAGATGCACCTTAGGTAAACGCCAGGTATGACTGTTTGCCGTGTTCATTCTCTGTTACTTTTTCTGGCTTGTGATCCCACCAGTTCTTTGTCGCAGGCAGATGGTGTTTGGGACACAAGTTCCAATGAATCATCTGAGCAATGGTGTTATGCCTCTGCTTGGAGTCTGTCTGCACGATCTTCTTGCAGCAGCTGAGGATGTGATTAGAATCATAGAATCATAGAGTCAAAGAGTTGGAAGAGACCTCATGGGCCATCCAGTCCAACCCCATTCTGCCAAGAAGCAGGAATATTGCATTCAAATCACCTGTGACAGATGGCCATCCAGCCTCTGCTTAAAAGCTTCCAAAGAAGGAGCCTCCACCACACTCCAGGGCAGAGAGTTCCACTGCTGAATGGCTCTCACAGTCAGGAAGTTCTTCGTCATGTTCAGATGGAATCTCCTCTCTTGTAGTTTGAAGCCATTGTTCCGCGTCCTAGTCTCCAAGGAAGCAGAAAACAAGCTTGCTCCCTCCTCCTCCCTGTGGCTTCCTCTCACATGGAGAAGGGAGCAAGCTTGTTTTCTGCTTATTATTATTATTATTATTATTATTATTATTATTGCCTTCCCTTTGGGCCTCTCTGCCCTCCTTGTCTCACCTGGAATCTCTCCCTCTGCTTTCCTAGCTGGCAGCCCGAGAGGCAGATCCCCTTTGGGGATGTCCGGCTCCCTCCCCCTGCGGACTACAGCAAGGAGATCTCGGAAGGGGATGAGGTGGAGGTGAGCCGCTGCTGGATCGGGATCCCTTTGCTCTGAGCGGGAGGTGGGAGGCCTTTGGGACCTGGAGCCTGGCAGACCCAAATATACTTTTCCCCTCCCTCAGGTTTATTCCCGCGCCAACGAACAGGAGCCCTGTGGCTGGTGGCTGGCCAGGGTCCGGATGATGAAAGGAGATGTAAGTTTTGGGATGGAGTGAGCCAAGCCAGAGGGGGGCTTTCATTCAAGTCAGATCCGGTCCCTGCAAATGCCCACCTCTGGAGCTCCACAGGGGCCTCGGGGTGGTTCTGAGCACCTCTCTCCCCTTGCCTTCTCCCTCCTAGTTCTACGTCATCGAATATGCCGCTTGCGACGCCGTCTACAACGAAATCGTCACGCTGGAGCGGCTGCGACCCGTCAACCCCTGCAAAGTGGCCACCAAGTGCAGCTTCTTCAAAGTCACCATCGCTGTGCCGGAAGACCTCAAAGAGGCGTGAGTGTCGCCCTGCGGGAATCCCTTGACCCCTGCCCCACTCCTCTGCCAGGGCTGAGCTTCAAACTGGTGCAAGATGAAGAAGCAGGAACCCCTAAACAAAAAAGCTTTCTGCCTTAAAACACAGTTAGAATGGTAGTTTATGCTGATCTGGCCGGGGTGGTCCACGCCTTGGTCACCTCTAGAATGGATTACTGCAATGCGCTCTACGTGGGGCTGCCCTTGAAGACGGCTCGGAAACTTCAATTGGTCCAGCGGGCAGCAGCTAGGATGCTAACTGGAGCTCATTATCAAGAGAGGTCTACCCCTCTGTTTAAGGAGCTCCACTGGCTGCCATTTATTTTCCGAGCCCAATTCAAGGTGCAGGTGCTCACCTACAAAGCCCTGAACGGTTTGGGACCACCCTACCTGCGTGACCGCATCTCCATCTACGAACCCACACGCTCGCTCCGGTCCTCTGGGGAGGCCCTGCTCGTGATCCCGCCTACGTCGCAAGCGCGCTTGGTGGGGACACGGGACAGGGCCTTCTCTGTGGCGGCCCCCCGACTCTGGAATGCCCTTCCAAAAGAGCTTCGTCAGGCCCCTACTCTAGCAGTTTTCAGAAGGAACCTAAAAACTTGGCTGTTCCGATGTGCCTTCGCAGATTAGGAATCCCCATCCCAAGTCCTAGAAGCACTTTAGCACAACCAATGTTGCTGCACACAGCACTGTTAATCCTACGTTCCTCCTGCCATCTCAGCACTTTTAACCCTGTACCCCATTGCGCCGGCCAAACCAGTTTTAATAGTGTCTTGATGTTTTGATGTATTGTCATTGTGGTTATTTTGCTTAATTGTTTTGATTTGCTTTGTTTATTGTTGTGTGATGTTTTCTATTGTATTGTGTTTTGAGGCTTCGGCCCGTGTAAGCCGCATCGAGTCCTTCGGGAGATGCTAGCGGGGTACAAATAAAGTTAATAATAATAATAATAATAATAATATGTATCAAATATGTACTTAACTTACTTGCAGCTAATGTACTATTGGCTGTGTCAGCCCCAGAGAACACAAACTTGGGCCCTCCGGGTATTCTGTTAGGAATTGTGGGAGTTGAAGTCCAAAATACCTGGAGGGCCCAAGTTTGCGCATGCCTGTAAACAGCTTCTGTTCTTCCTGTTTCTACTCTGCAGCTGCTCAAATGAAAATGTGCACAAAGAATTCAAGAAAGCCGTGGGCGCCAACTGCATCTTCCTCAGCCCTACCAACAGCGAGCTCATCATCCTGGTAAGCATCCATCTCTCCTCTTTGGAGAGTATACTTACTTAGGCAATCGCTCGTTGTCTGAATAAGATTGCCCCCCAATCGGTGTCCTGGTAGTGGGTCCATAGTTGACTGTGGAGCCCTATTCTTTTTTTAAAAGTAATTTTAATTGAATTTTTAGGGGGCACAAAAGAGAAAAGAAAAATAATAAAGAGGAGGAAAAAAGGGGGGAGGGAATAGGGAGTAGGAAAGTTTAACTGGTAGGAAAGAGGAAGAAGTTTACTGTGTTTAAGGGGGTATGGAAGTTTTCCTACTAATGGAGATTGGAGTGTCAGGGCTGGGGGGAAAGGAAATGTAAAAAAAAATGGAGTAAAAAAGAGAAAAAGAAAAAAAGAGGGAAAAAAATTGTTGAAAAGAAAAAGAAAAAAAAGGGAAAAATAAAAATTGGAAAAATAAAAATAAAATCATCTTATTGGCTTCCAAATTGTTTTCCTGTCCGGGAGATTGATCTCTTGCATGTTAATTGCAGTTAGTCTCTCCATCTTCTCATAATTACATCATATTCATCTGTTGTTTTTATGTGGAGCCCTCTTCTTGACCTGCATGTTCTCCCACAGTGAGGGTATTGGTTTCCAGGTGGAAGGCGGTCCCAGTTGGGGTTGGCTTGATGCACCTTCCTCTTGGCACGTTTCTCTCTTTTGCCCCCATTCATGCTTCTTCAAATTCTACAGCACTGCTGGTCACAGCTGACCTCCAGCTGGAGCGCTCAAGGGCCAGGGCTTAGCAGTTCTCAGTGTCTATGACAGAGTTTTTAAGGTTGTCTTTGAACCCATCTCTTTTCCTGCCCACTGACATTCCGTTTTCCATTCTTGAGTTCGGAGTAGAGTAACTGATTTGGGAGACGCTGGTTAGGCTTTCGGACAATGTGGCCAGTCCAGATGGAAGTCCTTTTCCCCCTCTTTTTAAAATCTTTTCTACTATTTTTTCAAAAATATTAGTATTACTGTAGAATATTTTTTCCTTTTTTGGCGGGACTTCTGCCCACCCACCCCGTTTTTTCTCTCTTTTGTCTCTCTCTTTTTTTCTTTTTCTTTCCTACTTTTCTATCAAAAACAACAATGTTCTCCCACTTTTGATGTACAAAAAGATATGATTATTTGTTCCCCCTCTTTTTTTAACTGCATAATAACTATCAGTAAAAGTATTTTAAAAAAAAACATTTTCTAATGTTACACCATTAAGCTGTATTTCTGGCATTGGAGAGGGGTTTTGGAGAGTGTCCCTGTGCAGATGTATGCTCTGGTTACATCCCGCCTAGACTACTGCAACGCTCTCTACGTGGGGTTGCCTTCGAAGACTGCTCGGAAGCTTCAATTGGTTCAATGTTCGGCAGCCATGATACTAACAGGAGTGGCACTCAGGGAGCATACAACCCCTCTGCTGTGCCAGCTCCACTGGCTACCAATTTGCTACCGGGCACAATTCAAAGTGCTGGTGTTGGCCTATAAAGCCCTAAACGGTTCTGGCCCAAGTTACCTATCCGAACGCATATCTGCCTACGAATCCACTAGGACTTTAAGATCTTTTGGGGAAGCCCTGCTCTCGATCCCGCCTGCAACACAGGCACGTTTGACGGGGACGAGGGACAGGGCCTTCTCAGTGGTGGCCCCTCGGCTGTGGAACGCCCTTCCCACGGACATTAGATCGGCCCCCTCACTAATGGTATTTCGGAGAAAAGTGAAAACCTGGTTATTTGAACAAGCATTTGAATTGGCAGTGCAATGAATATAGGATAACGGAACTACGGATGAGACGCTAATGAGTTGTTTTCCGATGTGTAATTACTTAGTGTATTATTGTGTTAATTTTTTTAAATGGTTTGTATGATGCTTGCATTGAATTTTTGCTGCTGCTGCTGTTAACCGCGTTGAGTCGCCTAAGGGCTGAGAAACAGCGGTATACAAATAAAGTAAATAATAAATAAATTAAATAATAATGTATGTGTGCAAACGCAGGACATAGCAGCTTGGAAAAAAGAGCCTGATAGAAAATGTGTTGTTGAAGACTTTCATGGCCAGAATCGCTAGGTTGCTGTGAGTTTTCCGGGCTCTATGGCCATATTCCAGAAGTATTCTCTCCTAATGTTTCACCCGCATCTGTGGCAGGCATCCTCAGAGGTTTGGGGCACATGTGCAACATTCATACCTGCCTCAAGCAGACAAGAGTTCTTTCTTCCACCCTGGACATTATTCCACAGATGCCTCTTATCCAAACAGCCCTCAGAATGCTTGTGGAACATGGCCAGACAACCCAGAAAACTCCCAGCAACCCAGCCTGATAGAAAAGTTGCCTTTTTGCCTCTCTGCAAGGGCTGCTTGGGAAATGTAGCTCTTTGCCCCCCTCTAGAGGCTCAATCCCAAATGGCACTTTTATGCTCACTTGGAACAGTAGAACTCCTTGAAAATCCTGCCATTGTTTTTCAAGGGCCGTGTGGGTTTTTCACGTTTTCAAGAGGCTGCGTGCTTGCCCGACACACTTGTGAATCTTTCCAGAGTGGAGAAACTGGTCCATGAGCTGCGACCGTATTTTTCCTTTCTGGAATACCTCAGGGCTGTGTGCTGCTTGCCCTCTTTTGTTTTGCTACTAAAGCACAAGCATCTTAGTACTGTTTTTCTGTTTTTATTGCAGTCCACAAACGAATCCACGGTCAAGAGGGCGTCTCTCTTGGGAGACATGCACCTGCGCAGCATCCGGACCAAGCTGATGCTGATGTCCCGGAATGAGGAAGCCAACAAGCACTTGGAGGTAAGAGCAGCACAGAGTCTGTCTTGGAGTTCCCTAAAAGGATCCTGGAAAGCAGGATTGCTTGGGCTCTAAGCCACCCCAGAGAGACATGATAGAGGAGATGAGCTACAGAGGAGATGAAATAGCTTATTTTTGGTCTTTCGGGTGTTTTGAACTGTTAGGAATTGTGGGAGTTGAAGTTCAAAACACCCAGAAGGACTGAAGTTTGCTTATGCATGACTTAAATAATGTATGACATTCTCATATTGGCCAGACCGTGCTCTAAAGTGGAATATTGGAGCCTGCCCAGCATTTATCTGATGCAACAGACCTTTGCCTGTCAAAAAGCTTCCCACTTGAGGCTGTGTTCTGTGGGTTTCAAATACAGCACCAGCCAAATCAGGCCCAGTTTGATGTGCACTGTCCCCAGCAACCTTTTAAGGAAGGGGCCCTGAAAGGAAGCCGCTTGGCCTCGTTGCCTGTCCTTCAGGCGTGGGCCGCCGTCCTCTTGGAGGCTGTGGATGATGGGGAAGGTGTGCTTGCAAGAGGGTGGGTTCCTGTCTTCCTCCGTATCACCCTGCCTCTTCTCCCAGACAAGTAAGCAGCTGGCGTCGGCCTTCCAGGAGGAGTTCACGGTGCGCGAGGACCTGATGGGACTGGCCATCGGCACCCACGGGGCCAACATCCAGCAGGCCCGCAAAGTCCTCGGCGTCACCGCCATCGAGTTGGACGAGGAGACCTGCACCTTCCGCATCTATGGAGAGGTAGGGCCCAAAGGCTCCTGAGAGAAGGGGCAGTTAGCATTCCCTCCATTTGGGACAGTGGGGTGGCACCAAGGAACCAGTCCTATCCCACTGTTGTGGGGCTCCAGTGGCCTGACTGTAGCTGGGGCTGCAGAGAGGAGGAGTTGGAAGAGAAAAGGCCACAACAACCCCATTCTGCCATGTAAAAATACACAATCAAAGAAGGGGCGAGGAGCGGGGCGAAGGGAAGCAGATACTTGGAGCAGGCTCTCCTGCACAGCCCTCCCGCTGTGCAAAGACTGAGAAATGACAGATCTGAAGGGATATCGGGTGTTTAGCCTGTGGAAGAGAAGGTTGAGGGGAGACTATAGCTATGTATAAATATGTGGAAAGATGTCATAAGGAAGAGGGAGGGGGCTTCCTTTCTGCTGCCCTGGAAAGTAGGGCTCGGACTGTAAGAGCTGTTCAGCAGGGGAACTCTCAGCTTCGGAATGTGGTGGAAGCTCCTACTTTGGAGGCTTTGAAACAGAGGCTGGATGGCCATCTGTCAAGGGTATTTTGATTGTGTTTTTCCTGCATGGCAGAGGGTTGGAGTAGATTATTGGGCGAGTGGGTTTCTTAACAAAAGACCTTCCTCATAAATGTACAGCAGAGTAACTTAGCAGCAGCGTGACCCAGCACTCATAGCCCAAAGTGAAAAAAAGAACAAAAACACAGAGACCAATGTTATTGTTGTTCTTTTATATGATTGTATTTTATATATGCTGTAAACCAACCTGAGTCCCTCGTCGAGGTTGAGAAGGCCGGTATAGAAAACCTCTAAATAAATATAATAAATACCTCTTCCTTAGGTGGCTTTTCTTTATAGCAAAATATTCCCCATCGTGGTCCCTGTGAATCGCACATATGGTACTTTCTGCGCCTGCGCAGAACAGCTTCGGAACCTTCTAGACCAGTGGTTCTCAACCTGTGCGTCCCCAGATGTTTTGGCCTTCAACTCCCAGAAATCCTAACAGCTGGTAAGCTGGCTGGGATTTCTGGGAGTTGTAGGCCAAAACACCTGGGGACCCACAGGTTGAGAACCACTGGTCTAGACACTTTATTAAACATTTTGGCGGTAGCCCCGCCCACTCCCCTTGTGAGTATATATAGCCAGTGGGAGAAGTTACTGCCTCCAGTTCTCTTCATCCGCCACCTCAGCAGCAGCTAGAGAACCTTCTCGAATACCTGATTGTGCTTTGGCTCAGACTGCCTGACTGCCTCTGTTTTCTCCATTCCTTTATTCGGACTGCCTTTGGACTGGCCTAAGTATTTACCCTTGGTGTATCCGACATTTCGGCTTCCACCTCCTTTTATTTATTTATTTATTTATTTATTTAGCAATTTTGAATACCGGTCTTCTCTCCTCTGTCGAGGGACTCAGGCCGGTTTCCAACCGTAATATCACAAACAGTCATTAAAAACATCATATTACATATTAAACTAAAACATTAAAATAGCAAAATGCAAACACATAATTACAATGGTCAGTCGTCACAATAAAATTGTTGTTCGTCATTCGTCGTCATCCATTCATAGAATCATAGAATCATAGAATCAAAGAGTTGGAAGAGACCTCCTTCCAAAGAAGGAGCCTCCACCACACTCCGAGGCAGAGAGTTCCACTGCTGAACGGCTCTCACAGTCAGGAAGTTCTTCCTCATGTTCAGATGCAATCTCCTCTCTTGTAGTTTGAAGCTATTGTTCCATTGCGTCCTAGTCTCCAGGGAAGCAGAAAACAAGCTTGCTCCCTCCTCCCTGTGGCTTCCTATCACAGAATATTGACTCACTCATCGAAAGCCAATCCCCATAGCCAAGTTTTCACCTGTTTTCTGAACGTCAAGGTGGAAGGGGCAGTTCTGATCTCCAGTGGGAGAGAGTTCCAGTGCCGAGGGGCCACCACCGAGAAGGCCCTGTCCCTCGTCCCCACCAGACGCGCTTGTGAGGCCGGTGGGACCGAGAGCAGGGCCCCCCTTTAAACGTTGTGCCAATTGCCCCATTAACTTTCCGGACAATGATGGGCACTCTCTGTGCCTTCTTTACCTTGGGGAGGGACATTTGTCCCAAGTTTGTGCGGTCTGTTAGGTGTTTACGTCGCAGACAAGAAAAATTCGGGAGTCCAGGCTAAAAGCACCTTATACGAGCGCATTCTTTTGCCCTCAGCTCCCCCTAAGCACCTCTTGGGCCCTTCGGGGTCCTAGGGGAATTTATAAACTTACCTGTGCAGCCAGCCAAGTAATTGGAGGGCCCGCCAAAAAAGAAAGCAAAAAAAGACCAGGGCGAAAGATCGCCAAGATGGCCATCAGACTTCTTCTCAAACTCTGAGTCTTGTGAAAAGGGTGGGAATCTTTATAGCAAAATAATATGTTTGCACCATTTACAAGAACAAGCTTTCCATAACACAGATAAACAAATGTAAAGTAGCTTTACACACAGCAGCATTCACACTGGAGCCTTCCTACATGAGACTTCTCTCACACAGAGGTTTACCTCACACTCCTCAGGATGATACTAACTTTGGCCCACTAAATCTTAACAGGCTCCGGCCTACTCACTCTCCTCAGGATGACACTAGCTTTGGCCCGTTGACTCTAACAGGCTTTGGCCTACTCTTTCAATGCCTGACACACTTTTGTAATCAAAAATACCCAGTTAATTTTCAGTATTCCTGACAAAGATGGCCCATGTGGTCTCTTCCAACTCTATGAATCTATGAAACTGCTTCTTAGCTGCTCCAGAATTAGAACTTGAACCAATGGATATAAACTGCAAAGAAAGAGATGGGAATAAACATTAGGTAGAATTTCATGTCAGTAAGAGAAGCATGACAGTGTTCAGGATGTCTGCCTTGAATGGTCAACTCTCCTTCCTTAGAAGACTGTAAACATTTATTTATTTATTTATTTACTTTGCTTGTATACCGCAGTTTCTCAGCCCGTAGGCGACTCAACGCGGTTCACAACAAGAGCAAAAAGACAATCATAACAATATACAATTTAAAAACCATTAAGAGCATAATATACAAAGTAATGACACATCAATAACAACACATTAACGTCTCGTAACTAGAATCGTGATCCAAGTCATCGTCTATAATTCCGTTCCTATATTCATCGTATTCATTGCACTGTTTATCAGAATGCCTGTTCAAACAGCCAGGTTTTCAGTTTTCTTCGAAACACCATTAACGTAGGAGCTGATCTAATGTCCATGGGAAGGGCGTTCCACAGCCGAGGGGCCACCACAGAGAAGGCCCAGTACCTCGTCCCCGCCAGCCGTGCTTGTGATGCAGGCGGGATCGAGAGCAGGGCCTCCCTAGAAGATCTTAGAGTCCTGGTGGGTTCATAGGCAGAGATACGTTCGGATAGGTAGCTTGGGCCAGAACCGTTAAGTTTAGAAGCCACTTCTCAGGGATCCCTTGAGCAGATGGAACGGAGTTGGCACCATGTTGAGGTCCTCCTTCCAGCTCCATGATCCAGTTTTTGCCATAAAGAGCACTTTGCACCCTTAAGAGTCAACCCTATGCCATGAGACTGCTTGCCACATGCCTCACCCTTCTTCTCCCTGCAGACCCCAGAAGCCTGCAAACAGGCCAGGAGTTTCTTGGAATTCTCTGAAGACTCGGTCCAAGTCCCCCGGAACCTGGTCGGTGAGTGACACCCCAGAGCAGACCTCCATTTGCTTTCTTCCTCTCTTCCTTCCTTCCCTCATCATCACCTCAAAAAGTGTGGGTCTCCCTCTGGAGCAGGCGTGGGCCAACTTGGGCCCTCCAGCTTAAGCGGCTGAGGGAGAAAAGGAAAGGGCCTGAGGCTGTTAGGAATGGTGGGAGTTGAAATCCAAAACACCTGAAGGGACAAAGTTGGCCCATGTTCGCTCTGGAGTCATGCGTGTGCCACTCCTCAGCTGCCTCCCTTGCTTTTTGCTCCAGGGAAGGTGATCGGCAAGAATGGGAAGGTCATCCAGGAGATTGTGGACAAGTCCGGGGTGGTCCGAGTGCGAGTGGAAGGCGACAACGACAAGAAGAACCCCCGGGAAGAGGTCAGTGGGGCCGGAGGGAGAGGAGCCTTTTACCTGCCTTTGCCTTTCCCACTTTGGAAAGGGGTTTGTCCTGTCTCTCATCACCCCAGATGTCAAGAAACCCCACCTTCAAGTCCCATCTTCCCCACACATAACATGTCCCTGTTTGTCAGCTTCTCTGTCTCAAGTGCATTTCCTTTGGTTCCCTGGTCAAAGGATTGGTGGCCAGGTTCAAAAAAACATCAGTCAGGAGCCTAAGATTGCTTTTTTTCCTCCTTGGGTGAGAGTCTAGTCAGGTCTGGTCTTCCAAGTGGTTTACAAAAGCAGAAACAGGACCGGGTTGTGGCACAGTTGGTTGGGAGTCAGCTGCATTAAAATCATTACTGACCAAAAGGTCATGAGTTTGAAGCCAGCCCAGGTCAGAGTGAGCTTCCTGTTGGGACTCAGCCTCTGATTGAACCTGAGCCTGTGCTTGAACCTGTGAATGTTTCAGTCTCCTGATGTTTCTGTGTCTGATGTGGGTAATGAGGAGGGAAATCAGTCCCCTGTTGCTTCTGATGTGGGGGATTCTGGGACCGACTCTGAGGTGCAAGATGTAGACACTTTGGTCAATTAGTTTCATGCAGACACTGACAGAGAGGCTTCGGTGCAAAGGGCAGATTCTCATGAGAATGTTTTTGTCAGGCCTTGGGAGGAAGGTTTACTCCCTCCGTCTGTGAGCTCTCCAGATTCTAGTTTGGAAAACAGTCTGACATCTGCTAAAGTTAATGAGAAGTCAGATAAGCAGAGTCAGCGGCTGGAGATTAACCAGAATCAACAAGAGGCCCAATGTTTACGTAGATCCGAAAGAATTTGTCAAAGTCAAAGATTGGGGGAGAACGAAACCAGTTTTTGGGATTTAAGGTTTGCATGTAGAAAATCTTGTCAGATCAGGCATCGTTTGGAAACCAAGCACAAACCTCATGGAATTCCTGTTCAAGTGATCACATCTTCATGGTTTTTTCTAGCCTTTCAACTTGACTAGCAGAATCTGGTCTGTTTTTGCTTCTTGGTTGATTCCTATATGGATAAACAGTGCCTTGGATTATATTTTATGCTTTTTGAATATTGCTTTTGATTGCTACGTTTGGACGCTGTGTCTTCTTGCTGCCTTTAAATGCTTATTGCTTTTTGGAAACTTATCTAGGAGCATAGTGTCTAGATCTAGGGAAGTCATGCTCCCCATGCTCTATTCTGCTTTGGTTAGACCACACCTGGAAATTTGTGTCCAATTCTGGGCACCACAATTCAAGAGAGATATTGACAAGTTGGAATGTGTCCAGAGGAGGGCGAATAAAAAGATCCAGGGTCTGGAGAACGAGCCCTATGAGGAGCGGCTTAAGGAGCTGGGCATGTTTAGCCTGAAGAAGAGAAGGCTGAGAGGAGATATGATAGCCATGTATAAATATGTGAGAGGAAGCCACAGGGAGGAGGAGGGAGCAAGCTTGTTTTCTGCTTCCTTGGAGACTAGGACGCAATGGAACAATGGCTTCAAACTACAAGAGAAGAGATTCCATCTGAACACGAGGAAGAACTTCCTGACTGTGAGAGCCATTCAACAGTGGAACTCTCTGCTCCGGAGTGTGGTGGAGGCTCCTTCTTTGGAGTCTTTTAAACAGAGGCTGGATGGCCATCTGTCAGGGGTGATTTGAATGCAATATTCCTGCTTCTTGGCAGAATGGGGTTGGACTGGATGGCCCATGAGGTCTCTTCCTACTCTTTGATTCTATGATTCTATGATTCTATCTGTCTTTACAAGCATTTATTTCTACTGGCTTTTTTGCTAAGCTTTAATAAAAAGGATTGTTCCTTCACTCGAAGGGCTATTTCCTGTTCTGGAGTGCAACACTTTGAGCCATTTGTCTAGCTTGCTGTTGACCTTTGCAGCCCGAAAGACAGTTGCATCTGTCAAGTAGGGAATTTAGGTACCGCTTATGCAGGGAGGCGAATTTAACTAATTTACAACAGTATAAAACTCTCCAGCAGCATGCAAAAAAATGAGGAAATAAGTACTCCATCGGTGTCACAAGTGGATAGTGAAGCAACAGCTCCCCTGGTGGCCAGAATTCAAAAAGCATACCCTCATGAAGCTAGAAAGTTAAATAGCCTCTGTGTGTCTGTCTATATATGTTGTGTGTTTATGGCATTGAATGTTTGCCATGTCTATGTGCATTGTGATGCTCCCTGAGTCCCCTGTGGGGTGAGAAGGGTGGAATATAAATACTGTAAATAATAATAAATAATAAAAACAAGCAAACAGCTATTTTTTTGATAAAATATTAACTATTATACCATATTCAAATGCCATGGGGCTTCTCTGTCAAACTGGCCCTGTGCCTATGCACTTGCTCCTGCTCTAGTTTTGGGAGAATGAGGAGCAGCAGCCTGTTGCTTGGTCTGCACTGGATGCCTCGTAATTCCACAACAAAGCTTTGGGTGGGCAATTTATTGTAAATATGACTGCTTTGGTGTCTTCTGAAGAAAATTTGTCTGGTGCCACTTCCATTGCCAATGTGTCTTTCCCTTCCACAGGGGATGGTCCCTTTCATCTTTGTGGGAACGCGAGAGAATATCAGCAACGCGCAGGCCCTGCTGGAGTACCACCTATCCTACCTTCAGGTGAGGCCATTGTTTGCTTCTTCGCTGTGGAACCCTTAGGAGCCCTCCTTCCATTGGCCTTTATCTGGGAGGTGGAGTGGGGGGCATCCTGTTCTAGAACTGGATCCCCAACTGGTATAAGTCTGGGCCCAAAATGTTTGGGGGCTCAGTTCTTCTTTGGCTCTGGGGTGATGCTGGGCACCATCAGCAGAAGGGATGGAAGGCTTCATATTTGGGCTGGACACTGAGTCAACAACACCTCCTTTCTGTTCTGTCTGTCTCTGTATTGTCTATACAAAAGCAGCACTGAATATTTGCTGTGCAAGTGTGCTGTGATCTGCCCTGAGTCCTCTTTGGGGTGAGAAGGGTGGAATATAAATAAAGTATTATTATTATTATTATTATTATTATTATTATTATTATTATTACCTGCTACAGCTGCACCATTACCAGCAGAAAGGTTTATTGAGTCCCATACCAAATGATCTCCTGAGGAAGCCTGCAATTATATCCTGCAATTATTATTATTATTATTATTTAATACCCCGCCACCAATGGGGACTCGAGGCAGCTTACATGAGGCGAAGCCCAGCAGCATATTACAATAAAATAAAACCAAAACACAATAACAACACAGTAAAATACATACAATATATGAGTACAAAAAACAATAAAGCAAAATCATATAAAATAAAATAAAATAACAATGAGCAAATAACATGTGCAAGATAAAAACTAAGATACTAAAAATCAGGATGAGACAGGGATGGAGCAGATTGTTTGTGCCTTGGAGTCCAGTGGAGTCTCTTCCCCTGGGTGTTTTTAAGCAGAGGCTGGATGGGCATCTGTCAGGAGGGCTTTGGTTGTATTTCTTGCCAGCCCAAAAGAGGTTGGACTGGATGGGCCTTTAGGGGAGTCTCTCCTCCAACTCTACAATTCTTTGAGTGTATGGTTCCTGTCTTTCTCCCAGGAAGTGGAGCAGCTGCGCCTGGAGCGGCTGCAGATTGATGAGCAGCTGCGCCAGATTGGCCTGGGCTTCCGACCGCTCTCCAACCGCTCCGACAAGGAGCGCGGTAGCGGGTACACCACCGACGAGAGCACCTCCTCCTCTTTGCATGGCACCCGGACGTATGGAGGCAGCTATGGAGGACGCGGGCGGGGGCGCAGGCCCCCCAATTCAGGCTACGGTGAGCGGGTCAGGAGCAAGCAGGCGGTGGGCAAGAATATTTGGTTTCTATAGCAGAGCAATGTGGAGTGTAATCAGTGCTATATATGAGGTTATGGCAGGAACCAGGAGAGGAAATAAATGTACAAAAACTTCTTTTTATTCTTCCAGGTGAGACATCTAAGATGAGAGATAGACTAGGCATGGACAAACTTTGGCCCTTTGGGGGTTTTAGACTTCAACTCCCATAATTCCTAACTGCCTACAGCTGTTTTTTGAGAGAGGAATTTTGAGAGAGGAAGTCCAAAACACCTGGAGGGGCAAAGTTGTCCATGTCTGAGATAGACAAAAGAAAGTTATGTAACTTTTTGGGTGGAAGAGTCTCTAATGCTGGCTCTATTTTATTTCATTATGTTATGTGTTTATTTTGATGGTATTTTGCTTGTTTGTATTTATTTGGTATATTTGTTTTTGTTTTGTTATAATTTTGGGCCTGGCCTAATGTTAGCCGCGCCGAGTCCCCGTTGGGGAGATGGTGGCGGGGTATAAATATTAATAATAATAATAATAATAATTATTATTATTATTATTATTATTATTGGGTTATTGTGGGTTTTTCAAGCTATATGGCCATGTTCTAGAGGTATTTTCTCCTGACGTTTCACCTGCATCTATGGCAAGCATCCCCAGAGGTAGTGAGGTCTATTGGAACTAGGAAAATGAGTTTATATATTTGTGGAATGACCAGGGTGGGACAAAGGACTCTTGTCTGCTGGAGCTAGGTGTGAATGTTTCAACTGACCACCTTAATTAGCATTTGATGGCTTGGCAGTGCCTGGGGCAATCTTTTGTTGAGAGGTGATTAGATGCCCTTGTTTGCTGCGAGACCGTGAAGAAGCCACAAGAGTCAAGACAAAGATCCACCCAGAGGTCCATTGGAGAACACAGAAAAGCTGGACCACTCTAACAACCACCATGTCAGACTACACAGAGAATGAACAAAATCTGGCTACCAGTACTAAAAAACTCTAAAATTGCAACAGCAAAACAACAGAGAGGAAACAATCCTGGACAGCTAATCGCCTCTCAACAAAAGATTGCACCAGGCACTGCCAAGCCATCAAATGCTAATTAAGGTGGTCAGTTGAAACATTCACACCTAGCTCCAGCAGACAAGAGTCCTTTGTCCCACCCTGGTCATTACACAGATATATAAATCAATTTCCCTAGTTCCAACAGACCTCACTACCTCTGAGGATGCTTGCCATAGATGCAGGCGAAACGTCAGGAGAGAATGCCTCTAGAACATGGCCATATAGCCTGAAAAACCCACAACAACCCAGTGATTCCAACCATGAAAGCCTTCGAGAATACATTATTATTATTATTATTATTATTATTATTATTATTATTATGTTGGTGTGTAAGGCATGTTGAGGCAGAGAAGCCTCATTCAATGTCCTCCCTCTTCATACAAAGTGTCATAAATATAACAATAATATAATAATAAAACTTTATTTATACCCCGCTACCATCTCCCCAAGGGACTCGGTGCGACTTACATGAGGCCGAGCCCAAAGTACATCAACAATAAAAGCAATAAGAAAAGAATCAATACAACAGTTAAACTAAATCTCATAAACAAAAGTAAACAATAAACAGTAACAATAACAATAATAATAATAATAATAATAAACCTTTATTTATACCCCCTACCATCTCCCGCAGGACTTGGTGCGGCTTACAAGAGGCTGAGTCCAAATACATCAGAAACAAAAAACACAACAACAAACAATACAACAATAAATAACTCATAGCAAAGCAAAACAATAACAAAAATATCACGATGCATTTAAAAACCTGTGGCAGAGCCAAATGTAATGATTAAAAATTTAAAAAATGCTGGCCATGTCCAGGTGAAATAGGATGGATATTTTAGGGATAAGTGGGTGTGCAGACAATTCTAACTCTCTCGTAAAGTGCATTTGGGATATACTGCTTGGGATTCCTTTATCAGGGAAGGCACACTGGAACATTCATGTTTTCAAGCTCCTTCTAAAGACTGCCAATTTTGGGGCATGCCTGATGTCCTTGGGGAGAGAGTTCCAGAGTCGTGGGGCCACCACCGAGAAGGCCCTGTCCCTCGTTCCCACCAATCGCGCTTCCGGTGCAGGTGGGATCGTGAGCAGGGCCTCTCCATATGAACGAAGAACAAGCATTTGAACCTATGGCTGGGCCAAATGCAATAATTTAAAATTTAAAAAATAATGCTGGATATGGACAAGGTAGGATATAACTGGGATAGAGTTTTCAGGTAGAGATGAGGCACACAGCACACTATTAGGACTTTTAAGAAGGAGATGGAAGTGACCTCTCCATGCAGGTAGGAAGCAAAACACCTTGAACTATATAGATCTAGGAAACAGAGGTGAAACCGAGACAGCAGTGGGTACACTGCAGGATTCCCTCTGTCCTCAATTGCTGTGTCTACAAGTGTTGATGTATCTTCACTTTGAACACATGAGCCAAGGAATGGATCCTGACCTCATGGGAAGGAGGAAAAAGGAGGAAGGATCATGGCCAGCTCACTGGATCAGGAAGGCAGCCCCTCTCACGCTCCTTTTTCCTCTTCAGCCACCAACTCGGACATGTCCAATGCTTCCGAGACCGAGTCGGAGAAGAGGGAGGAGTATGAGACCCCGCTGCCCAGCGACCGCGACTCGCGCCTGGAGGACAACCGCAGGCGGCCGGGAGTGGGGCGTGGTCGGGGACCCCCTCCGGCTCCTCGAGGGAACAGCAGCAGCAAGTACAACTCCTCCTCGATCAGTTCAGGTACCAGGACCTTAGTATTTGTCGTGTCAAAACAACCAGTCCATTATATTACATTTCTAACAGAACAAAGCAAACAAACAGAAAAGTACAAAACTTGTGAGTTTGGTAGTTGGTTAAATGTCCTTTTACCAGTATCTGGCCCCTTGGAATGCTTCCGGTGTTGCCGCAAGAAGGTCCTCCATGGTGCATGTGACGGGGTCAGGTTGCATTGCAGCAGGTGGTCAGTGGTTTGCTCTTCTCCACACTCGCATGTCGAGGATTCCACTTTGTAGCCCCATTTCTCGTGGTGCCAGAGCGCAGTCTGTTCAGCGCCTTCCAAGTCGCCCAGTCTTCTGTGTGCCCAGGGGGGAGTCTCTCATCTGGTATCACCCATGGATTGAGGTGCTGGGTTTGGGCCTGCCACTTTTGGACTCTCGCTTGCTGGGGTGTTCCAGCGAGTGTCTCTGTAGATCTAAGAAAACTATTTCTAGATTTAAGTCGTTGACGTGCTGGCTGATACCCAAACGGGATGAGCTGGAGATGTCTCTGCCTTGGTCCTTTCACTATTGGCTGCTACTTCCCGGCGGATGTCAGGTGGTGCAATACCGGCTAAGCAGTGTAATTTCTCCAGTGGTGTAGGGCGCAGGCACCCCGTGATAATGCCAGGACCTGGTTTCTGGGGTCACCAGGGGGAAGAGCCCCCCATTCATTGCTTTTTGTGTCTGTCTCAAGCTGCTTTTTGCAAATACCAAGCAAAGTGGCCCCGGCCCCACTGCCAGTGACCTCTGAAAGAGTGCCCTCAGCATTCTGAGTAGATCTCTAAAGGCATGGCAGCATAGTTCAGTTTCCTTATTTCAAGTGGGACTGTGTCCCCAGAATCTTGTCAAAAACTCAGAAAGATGAGGCCCCACATGCTCCCTTCGTTAGGTCCCAGCGGCACCCCTTCTGTCCTGTTCCTTCTGTTCAGTATCCCTGTCTCCCTCAATCCTGCTGCAGCAGGATTGAGGGAGCTTGACCAGAGCTAGGGAGCAGCTTGACCAGAGCTAGGGAGCCCCCTTGACCCTGCCAGACCCAAAGCCCACCTCCTCTCTCCCCTCACAGTCTTGAAGGACCCCGACAGCAACCCCTACAGCCTGCTGGACAACACCGAGACGGACCAGACTGCCGACACGGACGCCAGCGAATCGCAGCCGGTCAGTAACCGCCGACGCCGATCCCGCCGACGCCGCACGGATGAGGATGCTACCATGATGGACGGGGCCCTGGATTCTGACAGCGTATCTGTCAGTGAGAACGGATTGGGTGAGTGGCACGAGGCCCCCTTCCCAGCCAAGCGGAGTGGCGAGAGGTGACTTACTATGGCATCGGGGCTTCCCAAATCTACCAAAATAGGGATTTATTTATTTATTTATTTATTTATTTATTTATTTATTTCATCTACTTATACCCCGCCCTTCTCACCCCGAGGGGGACTCAGGGCAGCTTACAGGAAAGGCACAATTAGATGCCCAAAACACACAACAAACAATACAAAATATAACAATTCAACAATTAAAATAAAACATCAATACCTAATAAAATCATAAAAACTATCTCATGTCAGAGTCCATATATCAGAGTCCATATATCCATTCCATTCCATTGTCCTTGTCTATCGACAGGTCCTTTAGTTAGTTGTCAGCATGGCCAAAAGCTTGGTCCCACATCCAGGTCTTTAGTTTTTTCCTAAACGCTAGAAGGGAAGTCGTCGATCTGATCTCCCCGGGGAGTGAGTTCCACAGGTGAGGGGCCACCACTGAGAAGGCCCTGCTCCTCGTCCCCGCCAGCCTCACTTGTGCCACTGGCGGGGTCGAGAGCAGGGCCTCCCCAGAAGATCTTAAACTTCGAGGTGGGATGTAGAGGGAGATCCGTTCGGACAAATACACTGGGCCGGAACCGTATAGGGTTTTGTAGGTCAAAACCAGCACTTTGAATTGTGCTCGGAATTGGATCGGCAGCCAGGATTCAACTGGTTTATCATAATAGGCCTGATTAACTCCATTTGGACAGTAGGTCACATTGCTGTTGGGCAAGACCCTCCTCATAAATGTGCAGCAGAGTAACCAGCAGCAGTGTGACCTCACACAGACCAATGTTATCTCTTCCTTTGGAAGTTTTTCTTTATATAAATAAAAATGTAATATATGTTTGTGGGATTAACATAACTCAAAAACCACTGGACAGATTGACACCAAATTTGGACACAAGACACATATCAGGCCAACGAGTGGTCATCACTCCTAAAAACACTGGAATACACATAGGAAGAGACTTAAAAAGCCTAAAAATAAAAAATACATTACAACGCATGTGCAAAACCACATATATATGCGCAAACACACATATACACAAATATATACACACACAAAATACATATACACAGACTGGGCCACAGCAACACGTGGCAGGGGATGGCTAGTGTGTGTGTGTTTTGTATACACTTACACTCATATACACATACACATGCACACATATATACACATATGTATATATATATATATACCCAAGCACACACAAATATACACATGCACACATACATGCACACATATATAAACACAAATAGGCATACAGACAAGTGCACACATATACACAATATACATATACACATATAAACACACACATATATACACACATATATACACATCTACACACACATGCACATCCATATATATATATGTATATGTATACACACACACATATATGCACAGATACACAAATATATACACACATATAAACACATATATGCACACACAAAACACATATATACAGACTGGACCACAACAACACGTGACAAGGGACAACTAGTATCCAAATAATATCGTTGCACTATTTACAAGATCAAGGCTTCCATAACACAAAATAAAGTTCTTTATACTTCCTTCTTTGCTTCCACGCTGGGCTTCTTTCTCATGCAGATAAAAAGCTTCGCTCTCATAGAGCCTCTTCTCACACTAAACTTACACAGAAGCTTCACACAGTAGCCTTTTACACACAGCAGACTTCACATTGGAGCTTTACACATGAGGCCTTCAACTTCGGGCTTCCTCTCACAGAAGCTTCTCACACCAGGCCTACTAACACATGGGGCCTTCAGTTTGAGGCTTCTCTCACCAAAGCCTTCTCACACACTGAGGCCTATTGACTCTGAGGCCTACTAACACTGAGGTTTACCTCACACTGAGGCCTCTCTCAGACTGGGGGCAACCAACACTGAGGTGTTCAAAGCTACAGTCACACCTACTTCCATTGAACTGTAGCTTTTGCTGAGTCATTGTATCCATTTATTTTATTTATTTACGCTATTTCTATCCCACCCATATCAGCCCGAAGGCGATTTAACCCTTTTAGTGCTTGACTCACATTTTTTGTAATTAGAAATACCTAGTTAATTTTTAATATTTCTGACAATTGCACCCATGGCTTGTGTTGTTTTGCTATGCTGTTTGTATGATGCTTGAAATGCTGCAAATCCAATATCGGGTGCCCAGGGACACCCCACCTGATGTTATGTCTCCAGGACTAGACTCTGAGATCTTCCTTGTAAACAACAATCTGTCTCTAACTCCATTCCATGCCGGTCTTATAGGATTACTAATAAAGGAGCTATTGATCGTGCACACTTTGTCTGCGTAACTCTGGGGTTCTGTTCAATACTGATGCTTGAAATAAGAGTTTATCCTGGTGGTTGTGTGGTTTCCAGGCTGTATGGCTGTGCTTAGCATCATTTTTTCCTGTCATTTTGCCTGCATCTGTGACTGGCACCTTCAGAGGATCTTCAGATGTCTGCCACATATGCAGGCGAAATGTCAGGAGAAAATGGTGGGGACGAGAGACAGGTCCTTCTTGGTGATTGCTCCCCTGGTGAGATCAGGTCAGCCCCCTCCCTCCAGTCCTTTAGAAGGATGGTATGAGGTATTTTAATATTTTGATAAATGTTTTTAATGTTTATGTATGTATATAAGAATGTGTGTCCCGGCATTGAATGTTTGCCATTATCTATCTATCTATCTATCTATCTATCTATCTATCTATCTATCTCTCTCTCTCCTGGGTCCCCTTTGGGGTGAGATGGGCGGAATATCAATGCTTTAAATTTTTTGGTTGTGTCAGGAGCAACTTGAGAAATTGCAAGTCAGTTCTTGTGGGTTTTTTCGGGCTATATGGCCATGTTCTAGAGGCATTTCTCCTGACGTTTCGCCTGCATCTATGGCAAGCTTCCTCAGAGGTGAGGTCTGCTGGAGCTGGGAAAAAAGGGGGTTTATATATCTGTGGAATGACCAGGGTGAGACAAAAGGCTTTTGTAAGTTGGGCTGGGTGTGGATCTTTCAACTGACCACTTTGATTAGCAATCTGGTGAGCCTGTGGTGTTTTGAAAGTCCTTTTGGCTGCGAGAAATTGTGGGATGGTATCTGTGTCTCTGCAGCGTAGAAGGAAAGTCAGGGAGCACAGTAGATGTGCTTTCCAATTTGTGAAAGATCCACACCCAGCCCAACTTACAAAAGCCTTTTGTCTCACCCTTGTCATTCCACAGATATATAAACCCCCTTTTTTCCCAGCTTCAGCAGACCTCACCTCTGAGGAAGCTTGCCATAGATGCAGGCGAAACGTCAGGAGAAATGCTTCTAGAACATGGCCATATAGCCCGAAAAAACCCACAAGAACTGAGTGATTCCAGCCATGAAAGCCTTCAACAATAAATTGCAAGTCACTTCTGGTGTGAGAGAATTGGCCGTCTGCAAGAACGTAGCCCAGGGGACGCCCGGATGATTTGATGTTTTTATCATCCTTGTGGGAGGCTTTTCTCATGTCCCCACATGAGGAGCTGGAGCTGATAGAGGGAGCTCATCCGCCTCTCCCCAGATTCGAACCTGCAACCTGTTGGTCTTCAGTCCTGCCGGCACAGGGGTTTAACCCACTGCGCCACCAGGGACTCCATAATGTTTTAAATAAAATAAATAAATAAACAAAGACAGCCATACAGCCTGGAAATATGGCCATACAGCCCACTTAAGCAGCTGAGGGGGGGGGGGGGGAAGGAAAAGGAAAGGGCCTGAGGCCAGGAATTGTGGGAGCTGAAGTCCAAAACCACTGGAGGGAGGGCTGAAATTGGTCCATCCTTGCTCCTGTCCTGAGCCCAGCCGGCCTCTCTCTCTCTTTTTTCCAGAGGAGGAGTCCAAGCCCCAGAGACGCAACCGGAGCAGGCGCCGGCGTAATCGTGGCAACCGCGTGGATGGCTCCATCAGTCGGGACCGGCAGCCAGGTACTCCCTCCCACCTTCGCCAGTCCGTCCCTCGGTCTTTCCTTCCTTCGGGCCCCAAAACAGGCAGAAGGCTGAGGAGAAAAGGGAAGGGGCCTGAGGCTGTTAGGAATGGTGGGAGTTGAAGTCCAAAACACCCGGAGGGCCCAAGTTTGCTCGTGCCTGCTCTAAAGTGTTGCTGGGAGCGCTAAGGCAGCCTCCCAAGCTTCCTTGCCTTGCACTGACCTGTCTCTTTTGACTCCTTCACACGGTTCGTCCCTGCTTTGTCTCCACAGTCACAGTCGCAGACTTCATCTCCCGGGCCGAGTCCCAGAGCCGGCAGGCGCCTCAGCGCAGAGAGAGCCAGGAGAAGCAGCCCTCCGAGGAGAACACGCCGAAGCAGAAGGTGTGTTTACCTGCCCCTCTCCGCCCCTCTCCTCCCAAAATTCAGTCCTAGGTGCAGGAGAGACAAGGCAGGGGCTTTGTGGGGTTGAGAGGAACTTGGACAGGAAGCACGTATTGGCAGGAGCAGAGAAGCAGAGGATCTGAAGGGAAAGGCAAAAGAGGGCTTCGTTTGATTAAGAAACAATGCTTTCCTTGGGAATGGAATCTTTGCAATGCTCTTGAACTGTGTTGTTTGGGCCCTGTTTATTTCCTCTCAGATTCATACTGAGCGAGAGGCAGAGGGTATAAGTGCCTGGAGTAGTAGTAGTAATAATAATAATAATAATAATAATAATAGTAATCTTTATTTATACCCCACCACCATCTCCCCCAACGGGGACTCGGAGCGGCTTATGTGGGGCCAAGCCCGAACAACAAATTACAAAACAAAAATACAAATTGCAGTAAAATAAACAACATAACAGTAAAGTATAAAACATCAAAGCATATTTATCGTGACAGTGCAACCAGTCGATTATATTACATTTCTAACAGAACAAAGAAAAAAAAAGCAGACAAAATACAGAATTGTGAGTTTGGTAGTTGATTAAATGTCCTTTGACCAGTATCTGGCCACTTGGAGTGCCTCTGGTGTTGCCGCAAGAAGGTCTTCCATTGTGCATGTGGCAGGGCTCAGGTTGCATCGCAGCAGGTGGTCAGTGGTTGGCTCTTCTCCGCACTCGCATGTCGAGGATTCCACTTTGTGGCCCCATTTCTGAAGGTTGGCTCTGCATCTCGTGGTGCTGGAGCGCAGTCTGTTCAGCACCTTCCAAGTCGCCCAGTTTTCTGTGTGCCCAGGGGGGAGTCTCTCATTTGGTATCAGCCATTGGTTGAGGTTCTGGGTTTGAGCCTGCCACCTTTGGACTCTTGCTTGCTGAGGTGGTCCGGCGAGTAGATCTTAGGAAACTATTTCTAGATTTAAGTCGTTGGCGTGCTGGCTGATACCCAAACAGGGGATGAGCTGGAGATGTCTCTGCCTTGGTCCTTTCAGTATTGGCTGCTCCTTCCCGGCGGATGTCAGGTGGTGCAATACCGGCTAAGCAGTGTAATTTCTCCAGTGGTGTAGGGCGCAGACACCCCATGATAATGCGGCATGTCTCATTAAGAGCCACATCCACTGTTTTAGTGTGGTGAGATGTGTTCCACACTGGGCATGCATACTCAGCAGCAGAATAGCATAGTGCAAGGGCAGATGTCTTCACTGTGTCTGGTTATGATCCCCAGGTTGTGCCAGTCAGCTTTCGTATGATATTGTTTCTGGCACCCACTTTTTGCTTGATGTTCAGGCAGTGCTTCTTGTAGGTCAGAGCACGGTCCAGAGTGACTCCCAGGTATTTGTGTGTGTTGCAGTGCTCCAGTGGGATCCCTTCCCAGGTAATCCTCAGAGCTCGGGATGCTTGTCTGCATCTGTATGCCTTTCCCACTATGCCCTGCCTTGATATTCTGGGATAGAGGGCTGTGTGGAAGGGCCCATAGTCATGGCATCCATTTAACCCTTTCAGTGCTTGATTCACATTTTTGTAATTAAAAATACCTAGTTAATTTTTAATATTTTTGACAACCCCCATGTTTTATTCCCTTGTAAAATAGCTCTAAGTGTCAGGAAGTTCTTCCTTGTGTTTAGGTGGGACCTCTTTTCCTGCAGTGTGAATGCATTGCGTGCTGACCTCTGACGCGCTTCCCTTGCTTTCCTTTCAGGGCGAGGCCCTCGGCAAGGTCCCCAACGGCCCTTCGTTGGAGAACGGGGAGCCCTCCTCGGCCGGCGGCAGCAGCGAGGAGACGATGGCGGCCCTGGTGAACGGGGTGTCCTAGGCGCCACCCGGAGCCATTGCTGCTTTTGCAGCCATGCCCTCCTCCTCCTCCTTCTCCTCCTCCTCTTCCTCCTCTTCAGCAGAATCCGATCCTTACTCTCCGCCTGCTTGCAACATCTTAAGAGGGGAAAACAAACAAACGGAAATAAAACACCACACCAGTCTCTCGTTTCAAGAACAAAAAACCCATTACTTAAAAACCAACCAACCCACCCACCAACTGCAAACCGACCTGGATCCCGAGGTAACTTTGATCCTAAAGAAACGCTTGCCAAAGACGGGGGAGAAAGAACCCTTTGCGTGACCGACCACCGCGCGTCACACTTCCCGGTGCGCATCAGAGAGAGGTGAGGGAGGAGGAGGAGCCATCCCTGGGCTTCCCGCGCATCCATCCCTTGGGGGACTTCGTCAGGATGAGTTCTTCTGGTTTATTTTTTATTTTTTGGTTGTTTTGTTTTGAAAGACACTTTTGGAGGGGAGGGGGAGACAAAAAAAAAACAAACCACCCGGGGGACGGAGAGGGAGAGAAACCTGTGCCTTCTGATCATTCAGACACACACACACACATGAACACACGGAGACACGCACACAGACACATGACACACTGAGGCCCCACAGCGCAGAGAGGTCTCGTTCTTTTCCTTTGTATCCTCGGACGAGTTGAAGGCAATGGCCGGAGAGAGAGAATGAGAGAGAGAGAGAGAGAGAGCGAGGCGGGAGGGCGGCCCCTTCCAAGGGATCGGTGGCGGGCTTGTTTTCGGACCCCTTCTTCCCCTCGAAATGGCCGCACGGTGCTCAGGGGCAGCGTGGTTCTGCCTGGGAAAGGGAAGGCCTGTCCCAAGCGTCCCCCCCTTTTTTTTTCTTTTCCTTTCCTTCTCCTTTTATGGAAACACTGTGGAAGACGGGAGTTAGAGAAGCAAAACGAGAGAAACGACAGGCTGAAGATGGCGCTGAGGCCGCCTCCTCCTCGCTCCTTCCGAAGCGGCCGCCTCGCGTCTTGCGTGTTTTTTTTCTGCGTGCAGGGGGAAAGCGGGGTTTGATCTGTGACGGTTGAGACTATTTATTTTTCACTGTACAGTATTTAAAAAGAGAATTAAAAAAAAACCCAACTCTTGAAAAAAAAATATCCAAAAACCAGGCACCGTTTTCAGTTTGTGTCCCGTGTTCTTTTGCGCGTGTGTGTGTATGTGATGTTTTCTCTGTTGGGGCCACAAAGGGAGAAGGCCCTGCCAAAAGTGTGGGGCCGAAGGCATAATAATAATGATAATAATAATAATAATAATAATAATAATAATAATAATAATAATATTTATTTATACCCAGCTACCATCTCCCCCGGTGGCGGAGTGGGTTAAAGCTGCTGAGCTTGTTGATCGAAAGGTCACAGGTTCGATTCTGGGGAGCGGCATGAGCTTCCGCTGTCACCCCTAGCTTCTGCCAACCTAGCAGTTCGAAAACATGCAAATGTGAGTAGATCAGTAGGTACCGCTCCGGCGGGAAGGTAACGGCGCTCCATGCAGTCATGCCGGCCACATGACCTTGGAGGCGTCTATGGACAACGCTGGCTCTTCGGCTTAGAAATGGAGATGAGCACCACACCCCAGAGTCAGACATGACTGGACTTAATGTCAGGGGACTACCTTTACCTACCATCTCCCCAAGGGACTTGGTGCGGCTTACATGAGGCCAAGCCCACAGTACATCAGTATTTATTTATTATTTATCATGTCAGTAGCAACCAGACAATTGTATTACATTTTTAACAAACAGAACAGAGTTTGCAAGCTTGGTAGTTGGTTAAATGTCCTTTGACCAGTATCTGGCCACTTGGAGTGCCTCTGGTGTTGCCGCAAGAAGGTCCTCCCTTGTGCATCATGTGGCAGGGCTCAGGTTGCATTGCAGCAGGTGGTCAGTGGTTTGCTCTTCTCCGCACTCGCATGTCGAGGATTCCACCCTGTAGCCCCATTTCTTAAAGTTGGCTCTGCATCTCGTGGTGCCAGAGCGTAGTCTGTTCTGCGCCTTCCAAGTCGCCCAGTCCTCTGTGTGCCCAGGGGGGAGTCTCTCCTTGGGTATCAGCCATTGGTTGAAGTTCGGGGTTTGAGCCTGCCATTTTTGGACTCTCACTTGATGAGGTGTTCCAGCAAGTGTCTCTGTAGATCTTAGAATCATAGAATCATAGAGTTGGAAGAGACCTCCTGGGTCATCCAGCCCAACCCCATTCTGCCAAGAAGCAGGAATATTGCATTGAAATCACTCCTAACAGATGGCCATCCAGCCTCTGTTTAAAAGCTTCTAAAGAAGGAGCCTCCACCACACTCCCCCTGGGGCAGAGAGTTCCACTGCTGAACGGCTCTCACAGTTAGGAAGTTCTTAGAAAACTATTTCTTGATTTAAGTCGTTGATATGCTGGCTGATAACCAAACAGGTATCATAATATATAATATTATAACAATAGTAATAATAAAATTGCTTAAATCCCAAAGCCAAAATATAATAATTGTATTAATATGGTTATAATATTAATTATTATGGTTATAATATTGATTATTATATAAGTATATAATACTATAATAGTAATATAATAATAATAAAATTGCTAAAATACCAGTTAAATATATAATAATTATATTAATATGATTATAATATTAATTACTATGATTATAACATTATAATATTGATTATTATATAATACTATAATAATTATAGTAAAATTGCTAAAATCCCAAAGCTAAAATATAATTATATTACTATGATTATAATAATATTAATTGCTATCTATTATGATTAGAATATTGATTATTATATAATTATATTACTATGATTATGATAATAATTGCTATCTATTATGATTAGAATATTGATTATTATATAATTATATTCTATAATAGTAATAATAATGATGCTAAAATCCCAAAGTCAAAATATTATAATTATATTAATACGATTATAATATTAATTATGATAATAATAATAAAATTGCTAAAAAAATCAGTCAAAATACTATCCTAATTTAAGCTATTTAGCCAGAAATGGAAATAATAGCATGGGATCATATATTATGACAAATATTTGTGTGAAGCTCAATCAATGACAAAGGATGAAAAAATAAATAAATCAAAAGTCACTTTCTGCCTTTGACCTGGGCCTTGTCCAGATGTGTTGGGCAAAAGGCTCTGTGACCAGTTCATCCCATAAGAAACTGGTAAGGTAAACTAAATGGAGAAGATCAAACAAAAACAGGCAGTGGGGGACGAGGGGCGTGGCTTGAGTCTGGGGGCGTGGTTAGGGAAAGGAAGTTGGTCAGCTGAATGAATAAAGGAGAGGAAGGGCGTGGCTGACCAGGACTGGATATAAGGAGAGGCGTGGTTGGAGGCTAGAGGGCGTGGCTAGCCTCGAAAGTGAAGCTCCAATAGGCAAGAAAAGGGGGTGTGGTTTCTGTAGGAGGCGTGGCCCGCATTGCAAATGAAGCAGGGGAATGGGGGCGTGGTCTCTCAGGGGGAGCGGCTCGCCTCGCAAGTGAAGCTCCAATAGGCTGGAGGAGAGGAGGCGTGGTCTGGTTCGCAAGTGAAGCTCCAATAGGCAGAATTGGGGGCGTGGTCTCCTTGGGGGCGTGGCCACATGGCAAGTGAAGCTCCAATAGCGAAGAGAAGGGGCGTGGTCACATCGCAAGTAAAGTTCCAAAAGCGAAGAGAAGGGGCGTGGTTTCGTTGGGGGCGTGGCCACATCGCAAGCAAAGCTCCAATAGCGAGGAGAAGGGGCGTGGTCTCTTTGGGGGCGTGGTCTACTTCTCAAGTAAAGCTCCAATAGCGAGAAGGGGGCGTGGTTTTGTGGGGGGCGTGGCCACATCGCAAGCGAACCTGCAATAGTCAGTAGAATTAGGGGCGTGCTCTCTTTGGGGGCGTGGCCTCACCGCAAATAAAGCTCCAATAGCGAGGAGAAGGGGGCGTGGTTTTTGTCGGGGGCGTGGTCCGGTTCGCAAATGAAGCTCCAATAGGCATGAGGAGGGGCGTGGTCTAGTTGGGGGCGTGGCTACATCGCAAGTAAAGCTCCAATAGCGAGAGGCAGGGGCGTGGTTTCGTTGGGGGCGTGTCCCGCCTCGCAAGTGAAGCTCCAATAGGCAAGAGAAGACAGTATGTTTTCGCTGGGGGCGTGGCCACATCGCAAATAAAGCTCCAATAGCGATGACATGGGGGCGTAGTTCCGTTGGGGGCGTGGCTACATCGCAAGCGAAGCTCCAATAGGTAATAGAATTGGGGGGCGTGGCCAGATGGCAAGTAAAGGTCCAATAGCGAAGAGAAGGGCGTGGTTTCGTGGGGGGCGTGGCCCGCCTCGCAAGTGAAGCTCCAATAGGCAAGAGAAGCAAGTATGTTTTCTTTGGGGGGCGTGGCCACATCGGAAGCAGAGCTCCAATAGGCTGGAGAGCAGGGGGCGTGGTCTCTATGGGGGCGTGGTCTATCCCCCCTATATATAGCCTCCGCGCCGCGCGTGCCGCTTCACAACCGGCGGGAGTATCGAAGGAGGAGGATGTGTGCTGGTGTTTACCCGGCAGAGGAGGCCCAGGGCCAGCCCCCACCGGAGGAAGAGCCGATGAAGGTGAAGCGGCCGATGAACGCGTTCCTGGTGTGGTCGTGCGGGGAGCGTCGCCGCGTGTCCGAGGCCTTCCCGCGGATGCACCACTCGGAGATCTCGAAGCGCCTGGGCGCCGCCTGGCACCTCCTGCCCGAGGCCCAGAAGAAGCCCTTCCAAGAAGAGGCCCAGCGCCTCCGCCACACACACCTCGCCCTCCACCCCCACCACAAGTTCCGGCCCCGAAGGAAGAGGAAGGGCCGCCCCCGCCCACCCCGGGCCCCCTCCCCGCCAGGGGAAGAAGGCCACGCCCACGCCTGGCAGGCCACGCCCACCAGGTAGGAAGCAGGAAGTTGACACTCCAACTACAAGATAGAGAGAGATATATGTCACTATTCAAGAGTGGCCCATGTGTTGTGGTTCAGCGTCAACTTGATGGGAATGGGAGTGATGGGAATGAGGATAGTGCAGATGTGGGCTCTCAGTTTTCTTCCCATGAATTTAGAGACAGGCCTGTGTCTTCACAAGATTGGAATGTAGTTGATAAGGCAGTTGCTGGGAAGCCAGGTCGCGCTGGGCAGGTGGTGCGAAGGAGTTCGCGGCTTGCAGCGAAGTGTTGACCTCATCTGTGGGAAAACTGCTCGTTAACTGCTTGTTTGAAGTTTGCTGTTTGGATGTGCAATGTATAAGTAACCTGCCCAGAAATTGATCCAGTGTCAGTTTCAACGTTGCGATATGGCTTATGGCTCGCTTTAGCTCCGGCTCGGGGGCTAGAGATCTTGGAATCAGCCTGCTTCATGTAACCTTAAGCTACTTCCTGGTTTTGGCTTTGCTGCTTTGCTCCACGTTTCCTGCTTAAACTCCAAGGAATTGTATTGGATTTTTTACCTTGTACCATTGAACTTTTACTGCTTATACAGGGTTAGTCAAAATGCATAGGCCAAACATACATACAATTGTATGTATGTTTGGCCTATGCATTTTGACTAACCCTGTATTTTGACTGTTTCAATAAACTTCCTACTTCTCAAGCTTGGCTGGTTTTGTCAGAGAAAGCAAGGTGAATCTAGCCTGAGGCACAACACCATGAACCCCTCTTGCAAACCAGGATTTCTGCTCTTAACCATTTTTATTTTATTTTTGCAATGTTTTAAAGTTTAATTGACTTTTATATGTTATAATTATAGCTATACTTTATTTTCGTAATATTTTTATATTTTATTTATTTACTTATTTACTTGCTTTATTTCTGTACCGTGTTTCTCAGCCTAATTTACACAATGTAAATTATCACAACAATAACAGTTAAAACACATCATACACAATAACAAAATACACAATTATTATCAATACATGATGCCTCGATCACAAAGCAAAATCCATTCTCGTAATCCTTGTGCCATTCCTATGTTCAATTATACCGTCTTCCTATGTTCACTTGCACTGATTAGCGAAACGCTTGCTCAAAGAGCCAGGTCTTAACCTTCTTCCGAAACGCCAGCAGCGAAGGGGCCTGTCTGATGTCAATGGGTAGGGCATTCCATAGCCGAGAAGGCGCTGTCTCTCGTCCCCGCCAACCGTGCCTGTGACGCAGGTGGGACCGAGAGCAGGGCCTCCCCGGAAGATCTTAGTGTCCGCGTCGGTTCATAGGTGGAGATGCGTTCGGAGAGGTAAGTGGGGCCGGAACCGTTTAGGGCTTTGTAGGCTAACGCCAGCACCTTGAATTGTGCCTGGTAGCAGATTGGCAGCTAGTGGAGCTGGCTCAACAGAGGAGTGGTGTGCTCCCTGAGTGGACAACAAGTTAAACATGAGCCAACAATGTGATGTGGTGGCAAAAAAAGCCAATGGGATTTTGGCCTGCATCAAGAGGAGCATAGTGTCTAGATCTAGAGAAGTAATGCTCCCCATGCTCTATTCTGCTATGGTTAGACCACACCTGGAATATTGTGTCCATTTCTGGGCACCACAATTGCCCAGAATTGGGCAATTGTGATATTGACAAGCTGGAATGTGTCCAGAGGAGGGCGACTAAAATTATCAAGAGTCTGGAGAACAAGCCCTATGAGGAGCGGCTTAAGGAGCTGGGCATGTTTAACCTGAAGAAGAGAAGGCTGAGAGGAGATATGATAGCCATGTCTAAATATGTGAGAGGAAGCCACAGGGAGGAGGGAGCAAGCTTGTTTTCTGCTTCCTTGGAGACTAGGACGCGAAACAATGGCTTCAAACTACAAGAGAGGAGATTCCATCTGAACATGAGGAAGAACTTCCTGACTGTGAGAGCCGTTCAGCAGTGGAACTCTCTGCCCCGGAGTGTGGTGGAGTCTCCTTCTTTGGAAGCTTTTAAACAGAGGCTGGATGGCCATCTGTCAGGGGTGCTTTGAATGCAATATTCCTGCTTCTTGGCACAATGAGGTTGGACTGGATGGCCCATGAGGTCTCTTCCAACTCTTTGATTCTATGATTCTATGCCGCTCCTGTTAGCAACCTGGCTGCCGAACGCTGGACCATCTGAAGCTTCCGGGCAGTCTTCAGGGGCAACCCCACGTAGAGCGCGTTGCAGTAATCTATGCGGGATGTGACCAGAGCATGGACTACCGTGGCCAAGTCAGACTTCCCAAAGTACGGGCGCAGCTGGCGCACGATCCTGAGCTGTGCAAATGCTCCCCTGGCCACCGCCGAGACCTGGGGCTCCAGGCTCAGCGATGAATCCAGGGTTATTTAATTTTTATTCTATGCTTATAGCTATATTTTCATGTTTATACATATGTGTGTGTGTGTATGTTTTTAGTTTTATTTTATTGTAATTCTATACTTACAGCCATAATCACATCCCGCCTTGACTACTGCAACGCTCTCTACGTGGGGCTGCCCTTGAAAACGGCCCGGAAGCTTCAGCTAGTCCAGCGCGCGGCAGCCATGTTACTAACAGGAACGGGACGCAGGGAGCATACAACGCCCTTGTTGTGTCCAATTCTGGGCACCACAATTGCCCACTGGCCTCCGATCTGCTACCGGGCCCAATTCAAGGTGCTGGTGTTGGCCTACAAAGCCCTAAACGGTTCCGGCCCAAAATACCTTTCTGACCGCATCTCGGCCTATGAGCCCACGAGGACCTTGAGATCATCTGGGGAGGCCCTTCTCTCGATCCCGCCTGCCTCACAGGCACGTCTGGCGGGGACGAGAGATAGGGCCTTCTCGGTGGTGGTCCCCCGGCTGTGGAACGCCCTCCCTGTAGATATCAGACAGGCGCCCTCCCTGATGGCATTCCGTAAGAGCCTAAAGACATGGTTATTTGAGAAGGCGTTTGACTAAGTGCTACAACAATTGGCAATGAGGATCGGAACGGAATATGGATAACGAGATTGGTTTATGATTCTACGATGAGACGGCGCGGATGATTTAGTGTAATTTGTCTTATTGATAGTTATGTTGATTCTGTTGTGATATTGCCTATTGTAAACTGTTTTTATATGTTGTACATAGGGCTGAGAACGGCGGTCAACAAATGCACTAAATAAATAAATAATTTAATTTTGTAATATTTTAAAAATTTTATTTTTATTTCATTATATTAATAATATTTAATTTTATTTATTTATTTATTTATTGTTCAAGCTTCTATGCGGCCACTCCCCTGGGGCTCGGAGCGGCTTACAAGAACAGGCTAAAATCTTAACACAATTTAAAAATCAATTTAAAACAATTTAAAAACAGCAATATCAAAAATCAAAGGCCTGTCGAAACAGATATGTCTTGTTGTTGTTGGTCATTCGTTCAGTCGTCTCCGACTCTTGGTGACCTCATGGACCAGCCCACGCCAGAGCTCCGTGTCGGCCGTCACCACCCCCAGCTCCTTCAAGGTCAGTCCAGTCACTTCAAGGATGCCATCCATCCACCTTGCCCTTGGTGGGCCCCTCTTCCTTTTGCCTTCCACTTTCCCCAGCATCATTCCCTTCTCTAGGCTTTCCTGTCTCCTCATGATGTGGCCAAAGGACTTCAACTTGGTCTCTAGTCTCCTTCCCTCCAGTGAGCAGCTGGGCTTTCTTTCCTGGAGGATGGACTGGTTGGATCTTCTCGCAGTCCAAGGCGCTCTCAGCACTTTCCTCCAGCACCACAGCTCAAAAGCATCGAACTTCCTTCGCTCGGCCTTCCCGAAGGTCCAGCTCTCACATCCGTAGGTGACTACAGGGAATACCATGGCTTTGACTAGGCAATGGATCTTGGTTGCCAGTCTGATGTCTCTACTCTTCACTATTTCATCGAGACTGGACATTGCTCTCCTCCCAAGAAGGAAGCGTCTCCTGATTTCCTGGCTACAGTCTGCATCTGCAGTAATCTTTGCGCCTAGAAATACAAACCCTGTCACGGCCTCCACATTTTCTCCCTCTATTTCCCAGTTGTCAATCATTCTTGTTGCCATAATCTTGGTTTTTTTGACGTTTAGCTGCAACCCGGCTTTTGCGCTTTCTTCTTTCACCTTGATTGGAAAGCTCTTCAGCTCCTCCTCGCTTTCGGCCATCAGAGTGGTGTCATCTGCATATCTGAGGTTGTTAATGGTTCTTCCAGCAATTTTCACCCCAAGAAAACTAAATGGACCAGTACAACCAGAGATATGTCTTACATATTATAATAATAATAATAATAATAATAATAATAATAATAATAACTTTATTTGTACCCCGCTAGCATCTCCCAAGGGATTCGATGCAACTTACAACAGGCCGAAGCCCACACAATATAACAATACAGTACCTAGCAAATAAAACAGTTAAGCAAGGACAATAACAAAAGCAAGACATTATTAAAAACTGAGCCGGCCAGAGTAGGGGTACAGGATTAAAAGTGCTGAAGTGTCGGAGGAATATGGGATTAGAATATAAGTGCGGTGTGCGGTGATCTTGGTTCTAACTAAAGTGCTTCTGGGATTTGGTACTGGTGTTCCTAGTCTGAAAAGGCATATTGGAACAGCCAGGTTTTCAAATTCTTCCTGAAGACTGCCAGTGTAGGGGCCTGTCTGAGGTCTTTCGGAAGGGCGTTCCAGAGGCGGGGGGCCACCACAGAGAAGGCCCTGTCTCGTGTCCCCACCAAGCGCGCTTGCGACGCAGGCGGGATCACGAGCAGGGCCTCTCCAGATGACCGGAGTGAGCGTGTGGGTTCGTAGACAACGATACGGTCACGCAGGTAGGGTGGTCCCAAACCGTTCAGGGCTTTGTAGGTAAGCACCTGCACCTTAAATTGGGCTCGGAAAATGAACGGCAGCCAGTGGAGCTCCTTAAACAGGAGGGTTGACCTCTCTCTGTAATGGGCCCCAGTTAACATCCTGGCTGCTGCCCGCTGGACCAATTGGAGTTTCCGAGCCATTTTCAAGGGCAGCCCCACGTAGAGCGCATTGCAGTAATCCAGTCTTGAGGTGACTAAGGCGTGGACCACCCCGGCCAGATCATACCCTGCGGAAAGTTGATAGGTCCCACAAGACACAGACTTCAGATGGCAGAGTATTCCAGAGTGATGGTGCCACTGCTGTAAAGGCTCTGCGTCTGGTTGCTGTTAGGCGCAAGATCTCGACACTGGGAATTTCCAATAGACGCAAACACACACATACACACACACACACACACGCCGGTTGCAAGCCAGGGTTTCTGCTCTTAACCATTTTTATTTTATTCTATACTTATAGATATATTTTATTTTTGTAATGTTTTTAAATTTTATTAAATTTTTATTTCATTCTATACTTTCAGCTATATTTTATTTTTGTAATATTTTTAAAGTTTAATTTATTTTTTATTTTATACTTATATCTATATTTTATTTTTGTATTTTTTTATTTTATTTTAATTCTGTGATTACAGCCATAATTTAATTTGGTAATATTTTAACATTTATTTTTATTTCATTTTATTAATAATATTTAATATTATATATATATATATAGTTGCAAACCAGGACTTCTGCTCTTAACCATTTTTATTTTATTCTGTACTTATGGTTATATTTTATTTTTGTAACGCTTTTAATTTTATTTTAATTCTATACTTACAGCTATAATTCAATTTTGTAGTATTTTAAATTTTATTTTTATTTCATTATATTAAATTGTTTAATTGTTGCAAACCAGAGTTTCTAATCTTAACCTTTTTGTTTTATTCTGTACTTATGGTTATATTTTATTTTTGAAATGTTTGTAAATTTAATTTTTATTTTATTCTATACTTATAGCTATATTTTATTTTTCCAATGTTTTTAAATTTTGTTTTTATTTCATTATATTAATATTTAATATTTTATATATATATACACACACACACACACACACACACACACACAGGACTTCTACTCTTAACCATTTTTACTTTATTCTGTGCTTAACTGCTGTTTTATTTTTGTAATGATTTTAATTTTATTTCTATTTCCATATATATGCATGTATGTGTCTTCTATATAAATAAAAATGTAATGTTCGTTTGTGGGATTAATACAACTCAAAAACCACTGGACAAATTTCATTATATTAATATTTAATATCCTGTTGCAAACCAGGGTTTCTGCTCTTAACCATTTTAATTTTATTCTGTACTTATAGCTATACTTTATTTTTCTAACGTTTTTAAATTTTATTTAATTTCTATTTTATTCTATACTTACAGCTATATTTTATTTTTGTAATATTTTTAATTTTATTTTATTATCATTATATTCATATTTAATATTATATATATATATTAAATATGAATATACTGATAATAAAAAAATTAAAAACATTACAAAAATAATATATTTAATATTAATATTATATAATATATTTAATATTATATCTAGATAGATAGATAGATAGATAGATAGATAGATATAGATATATATAGATATATAGGAGCCCCCGGTGGCGCAGTGGGTTAAAGCACTGAGCTGCTGAGCTTGTTGATCGAAAGGTCGCAGGTTCGATTCCGGGGAGTGGCGTGTGCTTCCGCTGTCAGCCCTAGCTTCTGCCAACCTAGCAGTTCGAAAACATGCAAATGTAAGTAGATCAATAGGTACCGCTCTGGCGGGAAGGTAACGGTGCTTCATGCAGTCATGCCTATGGCCACATGACCTTGGAGGTGTCTACGGACAACGCCGGCTCTTCGGCTTAGAAATGGAGATGAGCACCACACCCCAGAGTCAGACATGACTGGACTTAATGTCAGGGGACAACCTTTACCTTTTTACACACACATACACCTGTTGCAAACCTATTCTATACTTATAGCTATATTTTATTTTTGTAATGTTTTTAATTTTATTTTTATTTCCATATATATATGTGTGTATATGTGTGTGTGTGTGTGTGTGCGTGCGTGTCTATATAAATAAAAGTGTAATGTTCGTTTGTGGGATTAACATAACTCAAAAACCACTGTCAAATTGACACCAAATTTGGACACAAGACACCTCTCAGGCCAATGAGTGACCGTCACTCCTAAAAACCCTGGAAAACACAGCTGAAGGGGCTTAAAAAGACAAAAAAATTTACTATCCATGCACAAAACCACATATATACACAAATATATACACAGACTGGGCCACAGCAACGCGTGGCAGGGGACCACTAGTATATATAAATAAAAATGTAATGTTCATTTGTGGGATTAACAGAACTCAAAAACCACTGGAGGAATTGACACCAAATTTGGACACAAGACACATATCAGGGCCTGAGGGCAGGAATTGTGGGAGCTGAAGTCCAAAACACCTGGAGGGGGGGGGGCCTGAATTTGCCCACGCCTGCTATAACAGCTGCCTGAATAGTTAATGCCAGACTTCATAGAATCATAGAATCAAAGAGTTGGAAGAGACCTCCTGGGCCATCCAGTCCAACCCCATTCTGCCAAGAAGCAGGAATATTGCATTCAAAGCACCCCTGACAGATGGCCATCCAGCCTCTGCTTAAAAGCTTCCAAAGAAGAAGCCTCCACCACACTCCGGGGCGGAGAGTTCCACTGCTGAACGGCTCTCACAGTCAGGAAGTTCTTCCTCATGTTCAGATGCAATCTCCTCTCTTGTAGTTTGAAGCCATTGTTCCATTGCGTCCTAGTCTCCAAGGCAGCAGAAAACAAGCTTGCTCCCTCCTCCTCCCTGTGGCTTCCTCTCACATATTTATACATGGCTATCATATCCCCTCTCAGCCTTCTCTTCTTCAGGCTAAACATGCCCAGTTCCCTAAGCCGCTCCTCATAGGGCTTGTTCTCCAGACCCTTGATCATTTGAGTCGCCCTCCTCTGGACACATTCCAGCTTGTCAATATCTCTCTTGAATTGTGGTGCCCAGAATTGGACACAATATTCCAGTGTTTGCATAATAATGCTTTTACATCAAGCTGCTTTGAGTCCTCTTCCCGAGCGAGAAAGCAGGGTATAAATAAATATAATTGTTGTTGTTCATCCGTTCAGTCGTTTCTGACTCTTCGTGACTTCATGCACCAGTCCACACCAGAGCTCCCTGTCAGTCATCACCACCCCCAGCTCCTTCAATATAATATAATAATAGTAAATAATAACTGGAAACATAGTATTATTTATTTATTTATTTACTTTGCTTATATACCACACTTCTCAGCCCAGGGGCGACTCACTGTGGTGTCCATCAGTAAGCAAAAGGTTGACCAAAACTACTAAGATTTGCACAATTTGGTAAATGAAGTTGCTTCCTTAGGAATAAGACAACACAATGTTTTCAAAATAATTGGAACCCTTTCATAGAATATGTATAGGTAGAACATTTCAAGGCTTGTCCATAATGGCATTGAGGAACCTTAATATTTTTTTATATATATATTTATATATACACACACACAGCTGTCCCCTGCCACGCATTGCTGTGGCCCATTCTGTGTATTTGTTTTGTGTATGTATATATATGTGGTTTTGTGCAAGCGTTGTCATGTATTTTTTGTCTTTTTAAGTCCCTTCTGCTGTTTTTCAATTTTTTTTATGATTGATGGTCACTTGTTGGCCTGAGAGGTGCCCTGTGTCCAAATTTGGTGTCCATTCGCCCAGTGGTTTTTGAGTTCTGTTAATCCCACAAATGAACATTACATTTTTATTTATATAGATGTATTGGCAGAAAAGCACATCAAGGTTATGATAAATGTTGCACAGTTAGGTCACCTTTGTATACCTTATGTAAATTTTAAGACCGGGCTTTTAAAAAGAGGGCTAATATGGGGTTTTTCTTGGGCTCCCCATCAGCACCCTTGCCCTGGGCAAGCTGAAACGGGAAGAACCGGCAGCTGAGGAATGCGGAGGCCCAACCCATGGGCCCCGAGGCAGGGGATGAGGGTTTGGCCCTCCTGCCCTTCCTACAGGTGCGCTGCTTCAGTGCGCCCCTGGGGCCGCAAATGGGGGCTGGGCATGGCCTGCCCTTCCACTTCCTTCTTAAGGCATTGTGGAAGGCATGGGCAAACTTCAGCCTTAGTGACTGTTAGGAATAGGGGGAGATTTAAGTCGAAAACACCTGAAGGAGGGCCGAAGTGGGCCCAAGCTTGCATTGGGGGGGTCTTATCCCCCGGTGGCGCAGTGGGTTAAACCACTGAGCTGCTGAACTTGCTGACCGAATGGTCGAAGGTTCGGTTCCGGGGAGCTGTATGAGCTCTGCTGTTAGTCCCAGCTCCTGCCCACCTAGCAGTTCGAAAACATGCAAATGTGAGTAGATCAATAGATACCACTCCGGTATCCATGCAGTCATGCCAGCGGCCAAATGACCTTGGAAGTGTCTACGGACAACGCTGGCTCTTTGGCTAAGAGTACCACAGTCCTAGAGTTGGACACAACTGGACTTAAGGTCAGGGGAAAACATTTACCTTGGATTGTATAGGAAAGGGCCAACTCTGTGAACTCCTTCCCTGACTCTGGAGACGCTGAGTAAGATTGGCAGTCTGAACATGGGACTTGTGTTCACTCAGAATGCCAGGGAAGATTGCACTCAAAAGCATCCCAGCTGATCACCTCCCAACAATGGATTCCCCCAGGCCCCTTCCAACTCTAGGGTTTTATTTATTTACTGGCCGTCCTCTGCCACACGTTGCTGTGGCCCAGTCTGTGTATAAGTTTTGTGTGTGTGTATAGGTGTGTTTATGTGTGTGCATATATTTGTGTATATGTGTATTTGCAGAGATATAGATGTATAGATAGATTGATGGGTGTATATGTGTGTGTATAAGTGTGTATATATTTGTGTATTTCTGTGTTTATATGTGTATATGTATATTGTGTATATGTGTGTATGTATATCTATATGTATATGTAAATATGTATGTGCATGTTTATATGTATGTGTATATTTGTGTGTGCTTGTGTATATATATGTGTGTGTGTGTCTGTATGTATGTGTGCATGTGTATCTGTATATGAGTGTATGTGTATAGTTTATTTTGGGGGGTTTTAAGTCCATTCTGCTGGGCTTTTTGGGGTGATGGTCACTCGTTGGCCTGAGAGGTGTATTGTGTCCAAATTTGGTGTCAATTCGTCCAGTGGTTTTTGAGTTCTGTTAATCCCACAAACGAACATTACTTTTGTATTTATATAGATTTATTTACAACATTTATATGCTGCCCTTCTCACCCCAAAGAGGATTCAGAGCGGCTTATTTTATATATATATATATATATATATATATATATATATATATACACACACACACACACACACACACACACACACATATACACACACACACACATATACACACACACATACTACATACATGCATACACACACACATATACACATACACACATAATATATTAGCATAGTACAATATCACTATTATATATTACTATATTGTACTATACCATTATATTGTAATATTATTAGTAATATTACTTGTAATATAAAATATGATAACCACCTTCCTCTCTGTCTCTCTGCAGCCACCCGGCCTACAGCAGCGTGCCGTCCACTCCAGCATTTGCTCCGAACATGAAAGAGCCCAGCACCCAGCTTGAGGCCCCCTCTTCCTACCCGCTGAGCAACTTCCACAAGATGATGGTGGCCTATGGGCTGCAGGGCTATGACTTTGGGGAGGGGTCTGCCCCCTACAGCCTGTCCCCGGCCCCCTATCAGCCCTTGAGCTTGGGCGGCCCCCTTTCCTGGACCCAGCTTTGACCCACGAGAGACTGAGGCTTCTAGGAGACGCTGAGCGTCGCTAGGTTAGTCCTGTTTGTAGGTGCGTCGGCTGCATTTGTAGGGTGGGGTTGGGGGTGAGGGCACGGCAACTGCGTTATTATTTTTGCAAAGTGAAGGAAATCTTTTTAGGGGTGAGAAAAATAGGAAAGTCCTGCTGGCAGGTCCCCTTGAAGTGCTGAATAACCCGGGATGCTGTTCCATCCCCAAGTGCCTTCTTTACATACCATTCCATGATTGTGAGGCAAAAATATGTCTAATTGGGGGGGGAGGGGGGGCATTAACCCCAAAGGTGGGAAAGGGATATGGTGAGAGGGAGCGTTTTGTAGTGGGC
Organism: Anolis sagrei; assembly: GCF_037176765.1. NCBI lineage: Eukaryota > Metazoa > Chordata > Lepidosauria > Squamata > Anolidae > Anolis > Anolis sagrei. The sequence continues at coordinate 3,202,470 of NC_090026.1, forward strand.
ATTTTTTGCAAACCTTTTTTTTTTACAAACATTGCAAATAAAAACATCTTATGTTTCTGAGAATGGATTTGGTTATGGGAAATAATCATAATAATCTATATAAATAAAAATGTCTGTGGGATTAACATAACACCAAAACCACTGCGGAAATTGACACCAAATTTGGAAACAAGACCCCTAACAACCCAATGTATGTCCTTCACTCAAAAAAACTGATTTTGTCCTTTGGGAGTTGTAGTTCTTGAGATTTATAGTTCACCGACAATCAAAGAGCATTCTGAACTCCACCAACGATGGAATTGAACCAAACTTGGCACACAGCTCTCCCATGACCAACAGAAAATACTGGAAGGGTTTGGTGGGCAGTGTCCTTTGGTTTGGGAGTTGTAGTTCACCTACATCCAGAGATCACTGTAGACTCAACAATGATGGATCTGGACCAAACTCTACACGAATACTCAATATGCCCGAATGTGAACATTGGTGGAGTTTGGGGAAAATTGAATCTTGACATTTGGGAGTTGTAGTTGCTGGGATTTATAGTTCACTTACAATCACAGTGCATTCTGAACCCCACCAATGATAGAATTGGGACACCAACAATGTAACTGAACCAAACTTGCACACAGTTCTTCCATGACCAACAGAAAAAACTAGAAGGGTTTGGTGGGCAGTGTCCTTTGGTTTGGGAGTTGTAGTTCACCTACATCCAAAGATCACTGTGGACTCAAACAATGGTGGATCTGGGCCAAGCTCTACACAAATGCTCAGTATGTCCAAAGTGAACACTGGTGGAGTTTGGGGGGAAATAGAATCTTGACATTTGGGAGTTGTAGTTGCTGGGATGTATAGTTCACCTACAATCAAAGAGCATTCTGAACCCCACCAATGATAGAATTGGGCCAAACCTCCCACACAGAACCCCCATGTGGGCCACAGCAACGCTAGTAACAATAATAACAATAATAATAATAATAATAATAATAATAATAATAAAGGTTGCAATGCAGGGCTTGGGGCAGCCCCAAAAGGGGAGAAGGGCCCATTTGCCCCCAAATGACCTTTTGCAAGCTGTGACTTCACCTCTCGTGCTTGGGCAGGCCTCCTTCCTCTCCTGCGTTCTATGTGGGGCAACCCTGATACACACATGACGCATCTAGAGAAACATGTTGCTTCCAGCCCTTTGGAGTTGACTTTGCACAAGGCCCTTGAGCAGTTTGTGCTGTTTGGAGCAGGGAGGGGACATATATATTGTTGTATTGTCAAAGGCTTTCATGGCCGGAATCACTGGGTTGTTGTAGGTTTTTCAGGCTATATGGCCATGTTCTAGAGGCATTTTCTCCTGACGTTTCGCCTGCATCTATGGCAAGCATCCTCAGAGGTAGTGAGGTCTGTTGGAACTAGGAAAAAGGGGTTTATATATCTGTGGAATGACCAGGGTGGGACAAAGAACTCCTGTCTGTTGGAGCGAGGTGTGAATGTTTCAACTGACCCCCCTTGATTAGCATTTGATGGCCTGGCAGTGCCTGGGGCAATCTTTTGTTGAGAGGTGATTAGATGTCCCAGATTGTTTCCTCTCTGTTGTTTTGCTGTTGTAATTTTAGAGGTTTTTTTTAATACGGGTAGCCAGATTTTGTTCATTTTCATGGTTTCCTCCTTTCTGTTGAAATTGTCCATATGCTTGTGGGTTTCAGTGGCTTCTCTGTGTAGTCTGACATGGTGGTTGTGAGAGTGGTCCAGCATTTCTGTGTTCTCAAATTAATAAAAACTCTAAAATTACAACAGCAAAACAACAGAGAGGAAACAATCTGGGACATCTAATCACCTCTCAACAAAAGATTGCCCCAGGCACTGCCAGGCTATCAAATGCTAATCAAGGTGGTCAGTTGAAACATTCCCACCTAGCTCCAGCAGACAAGAGTCCTTTGTCCCACACTGGTCATTTCACAGATATATAAACCAATTTTTTTGTGGTTCAGTGCAATCAAATGCTAATCAAGGGGGTCAGTTGAAACATTCACACCTGGCTCCAGCAGACAAGAGTCCTTTGTCCCACCCTGGTCATTCCACAGATATATAAACCCTTTTTCCTCGTTCCAACAGACCTCACTACCTCGGAGGATGCTTGCCATAGATTAGGGGTTCTCAACCTGGGGTCCCCAGATGTTTTAGGCCTACAATTCCCAGAAATCCCAGCCAGTTGAGCAGCTGTTAGGATTTCTGGGAGCTGAAGACCAAAAACTTTTAGGGACTCCAGGTTGAGAACCACTGCCATAGATGCAGGCAAAACATCAGGAGAGAATGCCTCCAGACCAGTGGTTCTCAACCTTCCTAATGCCACGACCCCTTAATACAGTTCCTTATGTTGTGGTGACCCCCAACCATAACATTAGTTTCATTGCTACTTCATAATTGTCATTTTGCTGCTGTTACGAATAGTAATGTAAATATCTGATATGCAGGATGTATTTTCATTCACTGGACCAAATTTGACACAAAGACCCAATACACCCAAATTTAAATACTGGTGGGATTGAGGGAGGGTATTGATTTCATCATTTGGGAGTTGTAGTTGCTGGGATTTATAGTTCACCTACAATCAAAGAGCATTCTGGAATCCACCAACGATGGAATTGAATCAAACTTGGCACACAGAACTCCCATGACGAACAGAAAATACAGGATGGGTTTGGTGGGCATTGACCTTGAGTTTTGGGAGTTGTAGTTCACTTACATCCAGAGAGCACTGTGGACTCAAACAATGATGGATCTGGACCAAACTTGGCATGAATACTCAATATGCCCAAATGTAAACACTAGTGGGGTTTGGGAAAAAATAGACTTTAACATTTGGGAGTTGTAGTTGCTGGGATTTATAGTTCACCTACAATCAAAGAGCATTCTGAACCCTGCCAACGATTGAATTGGGCCAAACTTCCCACACAGAACCTCCATGACCAACAGAAAATACTTGTGGTCTTTGGTGACCCCTTTGACACCCCCTGGTGACCCCTCCAGGGGTCCAGACCCCCAGGTTGAGAAACACTGACCTAGACCATGGCCACATAGCCTGAAAAAACTTACAAGAACCCAGTGATTCCGGCCATGAAAGACTTCGACAATACCCTCAAAGTTATCGAGGAAGGGGATGCACAGCCCATAATCCTCTTTCCCAGAAAGGAATGTTGAAAATACAAAGCCACATCAGCACCGGAATGCGGGAGAGTTGTATTTCGTAGTAAAATTAAAACCCGTACAGTGATTTCCCCTTCCTTTTTCCACCTCTCAAGTCCCATTGAGGCAGCATTGATTCCCAAACATAGCAGGCAGCACCGTCCCTTGGCTCAGGGCGCATGAAAAGAGCAGCCGGAAAGAAGATGGGAGGAATGACACCCAGCAGTCAGTTGGCTCCTAGGCCTTCTTGCGCTTGTCGACTGGGACGTTCCAGTAGTAGAGGAGCTGCCCCATGATGACGCCGTTGCAGAAAGAGGAGACCCCAAAGGTCAGGGCCATGAGCAGGTCACCTGTCTCCTGTAGAGAGAGAGGGAGGAATATGCAGAATACAGTGCAGGCCTGGGTCAACTTTGGCCCTCCCTCCTGGTGTTTGGGACTCCAACTCCCACCATTCCTGACAGCTGGGAGTTGAAGTCCAAAACAGTTGAAGTCCAAGCCATGCCTGGCTTGGGTGGCTACCTGCCAGGAAGGGTCTCTTGTGCCCACCTGAGAAGCCCAGGGCAAGGGCCAGCATCATCATCACCCTGAAAGTCCAGAACAATACAGAGCAGGAAGGCACCATTCCATCCCTCCCAATACATGGCCCTCCTATGCGTAATCATCGTAATCACAATCATAATAGAATCCTAGAGCTAGAAGAGACACCCAGAGGTCATCCAATCTGACCTCCTTCTGCCAGGCAGGGCTTGCCATCCTATCCCTCCCAACAGATAGCCGTCCAGCCTCTGCTTAATAATAATAATAATAATAATAATAATAGTAGTAGTAATAATAATAATAATAATAATAATAAAAATTCCTAGAGTGGAAGGGACCCCCAAAGGCCAACCAGTCTGACCTCCTACTAATCAGGGCTTACCATTCCTCCCAACAGATAGCCGTCCAGCCTCTGCTTAATAATAATAATAATAATAATAATAGTAATAATAGTAATAATAATAATAAAAAAATTCCTAGAGTGGAAGGGACCCCCAAAGGCCAACCAGTCTGACCTCCTACTAATCAGGGCTTACCATTCCTCCCAACAGATAGCCATCCAGCCTCTGTTTAATAATAACAACAGAATTCTAGAGTACAAGGTCCCCCCAAAGACCATCCAGTCTGACCTCGTACTAATTAGGGCTTCTTACCATTCAGTCCCTCCCAACAGATAGCCGTCCAGCCTCTGCTTAATAATAATAATAATAATAGTAATAATAATAATAATAATAATTCCTAGAGTGGAAGGGACCCCCAAAGGCCAACGAGTCTGACCTTCTACTAATCAGGGCTTACCATTCCTCCCAACAGATAGCCATCCAGCCTCTGCTTAATAATAATAACAACAGAATCCTAGAGTAGAAGGGGCCCCCAAAGACCATCCAGTCTGACCTCGTACTAATTAGGGCTTCTTACCATTCAGTCCCTCCCAAGAGATAGCCATCCAGCCTCCGCTTAATAATAATAATAATAATAATAATAATAATAATAATAATACAGATAGCCGTCCAGCCTCTGCTTAATAATAATAATAATAATAGTAATAATAAAAAAAATTCCTAGAGTGGAAGGGACCTCCAAAGGCCAACGAGTCTGACCTCCTACTAATCAGGGCTTACCATTCCTCCCAACAGATAGCCATCCAGCCTCTGCTTAATAATAACAACAACAACAACAGAATCCTAGAGTAGAAGGGGCCCCCAAAGACCATCCAGTCTGACCTCGTACTAATTAGGGCTTCTTACCATTCAGTCCCTCCCAAGAGATCGCCATCCAGCCTCTGCTTAATAATAGTAATAGTAATAATAATAGAATCCTAGAGTGGAAGGGACCCTCAAAGGCCATCCAGTCTGACCTCCTTCTGCTAGCCTCAGGCCCTTTCCTTTTCCCTCTCCCTTCTCAAACTCACAGAGCATTCCTACCTGGATGGAGGTGAAGATCCGCGCCAAGGACCCTGCAAAGAGCAAGGAGGCCGTGATGGCCGAGAGCTGACCCGTGTGCCCGTTGCGGTAGTTTGTGGCCGCTTGCAGGAGCTGCAGGAGAGGAGGAGGGAAAGGGTGGGGGGAAAGTACCTGATGAACCAACCTGGACACAGCATATTATCTGAGAACACAGAAGTGCTGGGCCACTCTCACAACCACCATGTCAGGCCACACAGAGAAGCCATTGACATCCACAAGAAGCAGGTGGACAAGTTCAGCAGAAAGGAGGAAACCATGAAAATGGACAAAATCTGGCTACTGAATGATGTCCAGTGTGGGAGAAGGAACTCTTGTCTGCTTGAGGCAAGTGTGAATGTTGCAATGGGCCACCCCAATTTGCACTGAATAGCCTTGCAGCTTCAAAGCCTGGCTGCTTCCTGCCTGTGGGAATCCTTTGTTGTGAGTCTTAGCTGTCATGTCCGACTACGCAGCGAAGCCATTGAAATCCACAAGAAGCATGTGGACAATTTCAACAGAAAGGAGGAAACCATGAAAATGAGCAAAATCTGGCTACCAATATTTTTTAAAAAAACTCCAAAATCAGGACAGTAAATAAAGAGCAACACTAAAAAGGCAGGATAATTTCTAACAATCAGGGCCAGCTAACACCTCCCAACAAAAGATTCCCGCAGGCAGGAAGCAGCCAGGCTTTGAAGCTGCACGGCCATTCATTGCTTATCAGGGTGGCCCATCACAACATTCACACTTGCCTCAAACAGACAAAGAGTTCTTTCTCCCACTCTGGATTTTATTCCACAGATATAAATCCCACTTGCCTACTTTCCAACAAACCTCACAACCTCTGAGGATGCCTGCCATAGATGTGGGCAAAACATCAGGAGGGAATGCTTCTGGAACATGGCCAGGCAGCCCAGAAAATTCACAGCCATGAAAACCTTCGACAATACAGTATTCTAACCAAAGCAGAATAGAGGAGCACCATGATTTCCCTCGATCTAGATCAGTGTTTCTCAACCTGGGGGTCGGGACCCCTGGGGGGGGGGAGGGCGGGGAAGGTTGTGAGGGGGTGTCAAAGACCATCAGAAAACAGTATTTTCTGTTGGTCATGAGGGTTCTGTGTGGGAAGCTTGGCTCAATTCTATCGTTGGTGGGGTTCAGAATGCTCTTTGATTGTAGGTGAACTATAAATCCCAGCAACTACAACTCCCAAATATCAAGATCTGTTTTCCCCAAAACTCCATCGGTGTTCACATTTGAGCATAATGAGTACGTGTGCCAAGTTTGGTCCAGATCCACCTTGGACCAGAGGTGAAGTGTGGCCCAATTCTATTGTTGGTGGGGTTCAGAATGCTCCTCTGCTTGTAGGTGAACTATAAATCCCAGCAACAACAATTCCCAAATGTCAAGGTCTATTTCCTCCAAACTCCACCAGTGTTCACATTTGGGCATATTGCGTATCTGTGCCAAGCTTAGTCCAGATCCATCATGGTTTGAGTCCATAGTGCTCTCTGGATGTAGGTGAACTACAACTCCAAAACTCAAGGTCAATGCCCACCAAACCCTTCCAGTGTTTTGTGTTGGTCGTGGGAGTTCTGTTCAAAGAAGGAGACTCTACCAGATCCCAAGGCAGAATGCTGAATGGCTCTAACCCAATGTTTCTCAACCTGGGGGTTGGGACCCGGGGGGGGGGGTCGTGAGGGGGTGTCAGGGGTCACTAGAGACAATCAGGAAACACTATATTTTCGGTTAGTCATGGGGATTCTGTGTACCAAGTTTGGTTCAATTCCATCATTGGTGGGGTTCAGAATCCTCTTTGATTGTAGGTGAACTATAAATCCCAGCAACTACAGCTCCCAAATGTCAAAATCTATTTTCCCCAAATTCCACCAGTGTTCGCATTTGGGCATATTGAATATTTGTGCCAAGTTTGGTCCAGATCTCTCAGTTCTTGTGGGTTTTTTCGGGCTATATGGCCATGTTCTAGAGGCATTTCTCCTGACGTTTCGCCTGCATCTATGGCAAGCTTCCTCAGAGGTGAGGTCCAGATCCATCATTGTTTGAGTCCACAATGCTCTCTCGATGTAGGTGAACTACAACTCCCAAACTCAAGGTCAATGCCCACCAAACCCTTCCAGTGTTTTCTGTTGGTCATGAGAGTTCTGTGTGCCAAGCTTGGTTCAATTCCATCATGGGTGGGGTTCAGAATGCTCCTTGATTGTAGGTTGACTATAAATCCCAGCAACTACAACTCCCAAATGACAAAATCAATCCTCCCCCCAACCCTTCCAGTATTCAAATTTGGGCGTATCGGGTATTTGTGCCAAATTTGGTCCAGTGAATGGAAATCCATCCTGCATATGAGATATTTACATGACGATTCATGACAGTAGCAAAATGACAGTGATGAAGTAGCAACGAAAATGATGTTATGGTTGGGGGTCACCACCACATGAGGAACTGTATTAAGGGGTCGCGGCATTCAGAACGTTGAGAAACACTGGCCTAGATGGAAGGAGAGCGCTCCCCTTCTGGGATACTTCTGCCCCCCTCAAGAAGGCCTTTGTTTACTTACCCTGCTGATGACGACGGCTGGCATGTTGGAGGCCTGGAGGGTGGTCACCACGGCCGGAGGAGTGAAGCGGGAGAGGAGGAAGGAGAGGAGACCCAGGTAGACGAGGAGGAAGGAGGCACCTGCGGAGGGAGGGGTTGAGCAAGGGGGCTTATCAACAAAAGACCCTCCTCATAAATGTACAGCAGAGTAACCAATGTTCTGTCTTCCAAAAGAGGCTTCTCTTTGTAGTAAAATAATATGGTCGCACTGTTTACAAAAACAAGGTTAAAGTTGGTCACCTCTGAGGATGCTTGCCATAGATGCAGGCAAAACGTCAGGAGAGAATGCCTCTAGAACATGGCCGTATAGCCTGGAAAAACCTACAACAACCCAGTGATTCCAGCCATGAAAGCCTTCAACAATACAAGGTTAAAGTTCTTTATACTTCCTTCTTTGCTTCCACGTTGGGCTTCTTTCTCATTTATTTACTTTATTTGTATACCGCTGTTCTCAGCCCTTAGGCGACTCACAGCGGCCTATCTCCCACTGAGGCCTTCTCTCACTGAGGACTCTCATGCAGATAAACAACTTTGCTCTCACAGAACTTCTCACACCAAACGTACACAGGAGCTTCACACACAGCAGCCTTCACACTGGAGCTTTACACATGAGGCCTTCAACTTGGGGCTTCTCTCGCCAAAACCTTCTCGCACTAGATCATCTCACACTATTTATTTATTTGTCGTGTCAGGGCAACCAGTCACACTGAGGCCTACTAACTCTGAGGCTTTCCTCCCACTGAGGCCTACTAACACTGAGGTTTACCTCACACTGAGGCCTCTCAGACTGAAGCCTTTTCATAGTGAGGGCAACTAACACTAAGGCGTTCTAAGCTACAGGCACACCAGACCTACTAACACTAAGCAAAACAATAACGTGTGTGTGACTTGCAAAACTCTGCCTCAGAGTAGGTTACTTCAAACTCTTAAGTCCTGGATCTGGTTGTTTCTATATGCTTTTCTTTATGTCTGTTACTTATTCCGTGAGTAGTATATCCTTTGTTGAATTATGAGAATTGTACTTTTACTACTGTGAATCTCACACTGAGGCCTACTAACACTGAGGTTTACCTCACACTGAGGCCTCTCTCAGACTGAAGCCTTTTCATATTGAGGGCAACTAACACTAAGGTGTTCTAAGCTACAGGCACACCAGGCCTATTAACACTGAGCAAAACAACAACGTATGTGTGTGACTGGCAAAACTCTGCCTCAGAGTAGGTTACTTCAAACTCAATAAGTCCTGGAGCTGGTTGTTTCTATATGCTTTTCTTTATGTATGTTACTTATTCCGTGAATAGTATATCCTTTGTTGAATTATAATATGAGAATTGTACTTTTACTACTGTGAATCTCACACTGAGGCTTACTAACACTGAGGTTTACCTCACACTGAGGCCTCTCTCAGACTGAAGCCTTTTCATATTGAGGGCAACTAACACTAAGGTGTTCTAAGCTACAGGCACACCAGGCCTACTAATACTAAGCAAAACAACAACATATGTGTGTGACTCGCAAAACTCTGCCTCAGAGTAGGTTACTTCAAACTCTTAAGTCCTGGATCTGGTTGTTTCTATATGCTTTTCTTTATGTCTGTTATTTATTCAGTGAGTAGTATATCCTTTGTTGAATTATAATATGAGAATTGTACTTCAAAGTTGGGTTAAAGTATTTTTGACATAGTAATACAGCTAGAAGTAACCTACTCTGAGGCAGAGTTTTGCGAGTCACACACATACATTGTTTTGTTGGATGTTGTCATAGATATCTGTGCATTACACATTATACACTACTAACACTGACGCCTTCTCTCACTGAGGTTTCTCTCAGACTGAGGCCTATCTCCCACTGAGGCCTTCTCACTGAGGTTTCTCTCAGACTGAGGCCTATCTCCCACTGAGGCCTTCTCTCACTGAGGGCTCTCTCAGACTGAGGCCTTTCTCCCACTGAGGCCTTCTCTAAGTGAGGGCTCTCTCAGTGAGGGCTCTCTCAGACTGAAGCCTATCTCCCACTGAGGCCTTCTCTCAGTGAGGGCTCTCTCAGTGAGGTCTCTCTCAGACTGAGGCCTTCTTTAAGTGAGGGCTCTCTCAGTGAGGGCTCTCTCAGACTGACGCCTATCTCCCACTGAGGCCTTCTCTCACTGAGGGCTCTCTCAGACTGAGGCCTATCTCCCACTGAGGCCTATCTCCCACTGAGGGTTCTCTCAGACTGAGGCCTATCTCCCACTGAGGCCTTCTCTGAGGGTTCTCTCAGACTGAGGCCTATCTCCCACTGAGGGCTCTCTCAGACTGAGGCCTATCTCCCACTGAGGCCTTCTTTCACTGAGGGTTCTCTCAGACTGAGGCCTATCTCCCACTGAGGCCTTCTCTCACTGAGGGCTCTCTCAGACTGAGGCCTATCTCCCACTGAGGCCTTCTCTCACTGAGGGCTCTCTCAGACTGAGGCCTATCTCCCACTGAGGCCTTCTTTCACTGAGGGTTCTCTCAGACTGAGGCCTATCTCCCACTGAGGCCTTCTCTCACTGAGGGTTCTCTCAGACTGAGGCCTATCTCCCACTGAGGCCTTCTCTCACTGAGGGCTCTCTCAGACTGAGGCCTATCTCCCACTGAGGCCTTCTCTCACTGAGGGTTCTCTCAGACTGAGGCCTATCTCCCACTGAGGCCTGTCTCCCACTGAGGGTTCTCTCAGACTGAGGCCTATCTCCCACTGAGGCCTTCTCTGAGGGCTCTCTCAGACTGAGGCCTATCTCCCACTGAGGGTTCTCTCAGACTGAGGCCTATCTCCCACTGAGGCCTTCTCTGAGGGTTCTCTCAGACTGAGGCCTATCTCCCACTGAGGGCTCTCTCAGACTGAGGCCTAGGAACACTGAAGCTTACTGACACTGAGACCTTCTCTCACTGAGGCTGACTAATACTGAGGACTCTCAAGCTACAGACACACCTGTTTATATTGAATTACAGCTTTTGCTGAGTCATTGCATTCATTTAACCCTTTCAGTGCTTCACTCACATTTTTGTAAATAAAATACCTAGTTAATTTAAAAAATATTTTTGACAGAAGGAAGGGCTTTATTGCACAGGGCAGGCCCAGGACGATTCCCATATCCACTCTTGTCATGCAGACATGGGCAAACTTTGTCCCTCCAGGTGTTTTGGACTTCAACTCCCCCAATACCTAACAGCCCAAACATACCTCGTCCCGTGTGTCCCCCAAAGTGTTGCACCAGGAACCCGATTGCCACCGTCTGCACCATGAGGAAGAGGGCCTCCCCCCAGGCGCTGTGGGGAGAGAAGCAGAGGCAGGGTGTCAATGAGGAGCAAGGCATTCCTTAGGATTATCAAACTATTCTCAGCCAATTTCAAGTGTACCTTTGGCTATTTTCTTCCTTTTGTATATGACGGACTCTTTGGGTTCAAAGGAGGCCCTTTCCTCAGCCCCACTGTGTCCCCAGACCTATGGGGTGAGAACATGGGAAAGGACCTATATTACGTGTGATGGCAGTTGTAGCCATGGAGGGCCCTATAAAATTAAAAATATTTTGAAAATCAATGTTTTGCCCTCTGAATTCTAGTGGACGTCATAGTCCATTTTGCCGTATTTAGGTCTTCTTTTTAGGAGCCCCCGGTGGGCAATGGGTTAAACCCTTATGCCGGCAGGATTGAAGACCGAAAGGTCAGAGGTTCGAATCCAGGGAGAGCATCGGTGAGCTCCCTCTGTCAGCTCCAGCTCCTCATGAGGGGACATGAGATAAGCCTCCCACAAGGATGGTAAAACATCAAAACATCTGGGCGTCCCCTTGGCAACGTCCTTGCAGACAGCCAATTTTCTCACACCAGAAGTGACTTGCAGTTTTTCAAGTTGCTCCAGACATGGGGAAAAAAAATTTAAAATGCCTTCTTTTAGGTCCAAGAAAGACCTTTTTTTATCAACAGGAAGTGATCTGGGAGTCAAGGCACTTTGGGGCTAAAATAGCCAATTCTGTTTCTTGTTTCCTTTTTCTTGAAGCACTTTTTCATTTTTATTTATTTATTTATTTATTTAAAAGTTTTGTATATCGACCTTCTCACCTCTCTTGAGGGACTCAGACCGGTTTCCAACCATAATATCACATACAGTCAATAAAACATCATACTTCATATTACAATAAAACATTATAACAGCAATTACATTCAATAAATACAATGGTCAGTCATCCCACTAAAATCGTTGCTCCTCATCCTCCATCCGTATCTCAGGGTGTTGGCTCACTCGTCGAATGCCTGTCTCCATAACCACGTCTTCACCTGTTTCCTAAATGTCAGGATAGACAGGGCGGTTCTGATCTCCAGTGGGAGAGTTCCAGAGTGGAGAGGCCACCACCGAGAAGGCCCTGTCCCTTGTCCCCACCGCTTGCGAGGCCAGTGGGACCGAGAGCAGGGCATCTCCAGGCGATCTTAATAATTTTGATGGTTCATAGGGGAGAATACGTTCGGAGAGGTAAACAGGGCCGGAGTCGTTTAGGGTCATATCATTAAAACACCACAGGGAATCTGAAATCTTGTGCCTGCAAACTATTCCAGAGGCCCCTTTTGGCTGAAAAGCTACCCAGGAAGGCATCAGACTAACAACCCAGCCCGTGCATTATTATTATTATTCTTACCTGAAGGGGAAGCTGCGGGAGACGCTGTAGACCATGGTTCCGGTGATGGCCATGAGCTCCAGCAAAATGGCGTTGAAGCTCAGCCCCTCCGCGCTCCGGGCCCCCAGGATCTTGGCGATTTGGGGCAGCTTCACTGCGGGAATCGGGGAGAAGCAAAGCCAGGGTGAGTCCCACACTGAGATTCAGGGGGTCAGGTCTTATGGGTGAGAAACTCCTAGGAACTGTCTGTTGTTGTTGCTGCTGTCTCCACAGTCACCATCCAATGCTCAAACCCCTGGTTCTGTATAACTCTCCCAAAATGGGTCTGGAGAACAAGCTAAAGGGTCTGGAGAACAAGCCCTATGAGGAGCGGCTTAAGGAGCTGGGCATGTTTAGCCTGAAGAAGAGAAGGCTGAGAGGAGATATGATAGCCATGTATAAATATGTGAGAGGAAGCCACAGGGAGGAGGGAGCAAGCTTGTTTTCTGCTTCCCCGGAGACTAGGACGCGGAACAATGGCTTCAAACTACAAGAGAGGAGATTCCATCTGAACATGAGGAAGAACTTCCTGACTGAGAGCCGTTCAGCAGTGGAACTCTCTGCCCCGGAGCGTGGTGGAGGCTCCTTCTTTGGAAGCTTTTAAACAGAGGCTGGATGGCCATCTGTCAGGGGTGATTTGAATGCAATATTCCTGCTTCTTGGCAGAATGGGGTTGGACTGGATGATGGCCCAGGAGGTCTCTTCCAACTCTTTGATTCTATGAAAATATTCATTTTTCCCCCAAGAACTGGAAACCTCATCTATTTTGAACAAACTTCCAAGGCCTTGGGCTTCTCTCAGGGCCCTTCCAGACCGGTCCAGGATCTGATCCCAGGTTTTCTACTTTAAACTGGATTATATGAATATGCACTGCCAGGTAATCTGAATTGAATCATAGAGTTGGAAGAGACTTCATGGGCCATCCAGTCCAACCCAGTTTTGCCAAGAAGCAGGACATCTGCATTCAAAGCACCCCTGACAGATGGCCATCCAGCCTCTGTTTAAAAGCATCCAAAGAAGGAGCCTCCACCACACTCCCTCCGGGGCAGAGAGTTCCACTGCTGAACAGCTCTCCTTACAGTCAGGAAGTTCTTCCTCATGTTCAGATGGAATCTCCTCTCTTGTAGTTTGAAGCCATTGTTCCATTGCATCCTAGTCTCCAGGGGAGCAGAAAACAAGCTTGCTCCCTCCTCCTCCCTGTGGCTTCCTCTCACATATTTATACATGGCTATCATATCTCCTCTCAGCCTTCTCTTCTTCAGGCTAAACATGCCCAGCTCCTTAAGCCGCTCCTCATAGAGCTTGTTCTCCAGACACTTGATCATTTTACCCGCCCTCCTCTGGACACATTCCAGCTTAGAGTCAATATCTCTCTTCAAATGTGGTGCCCAGAACTGGACACAATATTCCAGGAGTGGTCTAACCAAGGCAGAATAGTGGTATAAAGAGAAAACCTGGGATCAGATTCTGGGATATAGGGCCAGTCTAGACGGGCCCTCGGCCAACTGGAGAGGAATAAATGGAGTGGCTTGTTTTCTGCTGCAACATGGAACCATGGATTCAAACCACAAGAAAAGGGATTCCATCTCAACATTAGGAAGACCTTCCTGAGGATCAGAGATGCTTGAAAGAATCCAGCAGAGCAGTGTTTCTCAACCTGGGCGTCTGGACCCCTGGAGGGGTTGTGAGGGGGTGTCAGAGGGGTCACCTAAGACCATCGGAAAACACAGTATTTTCTGTTGGTCATGGGGGTTCTGTGTGGAAAGTTTGGCCCAATTCTATCATTGATAGGGTTCATAATACTCTTTGATTGTAAGTGAACTATAAATCCCAGCAGCTACAACTCCCAAATGTCAAGTATCATTTCCCCAAACTCCACCAGTGTTCACATTTGGGCATATTGAGGATCCGTGCCAAGTTTGGTCCAGACCCATCATTGTTTGAGTCCACAGTGCTCTCTAGATGTAGGTGAACTACAACTCCCAAACTCAAGGTCAATGCCCATCAAACCCTTCCAGTACTTTCTGTTGGTCATGGGAGTTCTATGTGCCACGTTTGGTTCAATTCCATCATTGGTGGAGTTCAGAATGCTCTTTAATTGTAGCTGAACTATAAATCCCAGCAACTACAACTCCCAAATGACAAAATCAATCCTTTCCCCAAAGCCCACCAGTATTCAAATTTGGGCGTATCGGGTGTTTGTGCAGAATGAAAATCTATCCTGCATACTGGATATTTACATTCTGATTCATAACAGGACCAAAATTACAGTTATGAAGTAGCAACGAAATTAATGTTATAATTGGGGGTCACCACAACATGAGGAGCTGTATTAAGGGGTCTCGGCATTAGGAAGGTTGAGAAACACTGCAGTAGAGCCTCCTTTGCTGGAGGTTTGGAAACAGAGGCTGGGTGGCCATCTGTTGAGAGGGATTAGATTGTGTACTGCCTGGCAGAAGGGGGGTGGGGTTGGACTGGATAGTCCTTGGGGTCCCTTCCAACTCTGCATCCTACCCATCTACCTACTCACCTGTTGTTAGCATGTTGGGTTGGATGGGTCTCTTCCCAACTCTAGGATTCTATGACATTGCACAACTCAAGGAGTCAAGGATAAATCAATTCCCTCCTTCTTTCCTTCCTTCTCTCTATTGATCCCCTAAGGCAGGCACGGGCAAACTTGGGCCCTCAAGGCTTTTTGGACTTGCAGCCTCAGCGCCACCCCTTCCTTTTCCCCCTCAGCCACCTAAGTTGACAGGAAAGGGCCTGAGGCTGTTAGGATTTGTGGGAGTTGAAGTCCAAAATAGAATCATAGAGTTGGAAGAAACCTTGTGCGCCATCTTGCCAAACCCCCTGCCAAGAAGCAGGAATATTTGGAGGGCTGAAGTTTGCCCATGCCTGGTGTATATGCACCCTAACTAACTAAGCGTACAGGCCAGGTGCTTTCGTGTAGGTATTCTGAGGAATCCAGGGTCCTTACCCATGAGGGAGCCAGCAACGATGGCGAATCCGAGGCCTTTGCTGATTAAGATTTTGAGGCAGGGAACTACACGAATCAAGGAGAGAAAAGGGCAAAAAAGAGATCAGCCACCTTTCAAGCATTCTGATTATATCTACATCTCTCTCTTCTGAAACAAGACTTGAAAGGGGCTCACGGTGTCAAAGGCACGACAAATAAAACCTAGAAGCCTACAGCATAGAAATATTAAAACACAAATTAAACGCAGATCAGTTAAAACAGTATCAGACGAAAGCTGACTGGCACAACCTGGGGATCACAACCAGACACAGTGAAGACATCTGTCCTTGTGCTTGGCTGCTCTGCTGTTGAGTTCACATGCCCAGTGTGGAAGACATCTCACCACACTAAAACAGTGGTTGTGGCTCTTAATGAGACATGCCGCATTATCACGGTGTGTCTGTGCTCTACACCACTGGAGACATTACACTGTCTAGCCAGTACTGCACCATCTGACATCTGCTGAGAAGTAGCAGCCTGTAATGAAACCCACAACAGAGCTCCCTGTCGGCCGTCACCACTCCCAGCTTCTTCAAGGTCAGTCCAGTCACTTCAAGGATGCCATCCATCCATCTTGCCCTTGGTCGGCCCCTCTTCCTTTTGCCTTCCACTTTCCCCAGCATCATTCCCTTCTCTAGGCTTTGCTGTCTCCTCATGATGTGGCCAAAGGACTTCCACTTTGTCTCTAGTATCCTTCCCTCCAATGAGCAGCCGGGCTTTATTTCCTGGAGGATGGACTGGTTGGATCTTCTCGCAGTCCAAGGCACTCTCAGCACTTTCCTCCAACACCACAGCTCAAAAGCATCGATCTTCCTTCGCTCAGCCTTCCCGAAGGTCCAGCTCTCACATCCGTAGGTTACTACAGGGAATACCTTGGCTTTTGACTAGGCAATGGATCTTGGTTGCCAGTCTGATGTCTCTACTCTTGACTATTTTATCGAGACTGGACATTGCTCTCCTCCCAAGAAGGAAGCATCTCCTGATTTCCTGGCCACAGTCTGCATCTGCACTCATCTTTGCGCCTAGAAATACAAAGTCTGTCACGGCCTCCACGGTTTCTCCCTCTATTTCCCAGTTGTCAATCATTCTTGTTGTCATAATCTTAGTTTTTTTAACGTTTAGCTGCAACCCGGCTTTTGCGCTTTCTTCTTTCACCTTGATTAGAAGGCTCCTCAGCTCCTCCTCGCTTTCGGCCATCAGAGTGGTGTCATCTGCATATCTGAGGTTGTGAATGTTTCTTCCAGCCATTTTCACCCCAGCTTTGCATTCCTCCAGCCCCGCACATCCTCGCATGATGTGTTCTGCATACACGTTCAAAAGGTTGGGGGAGAGGATGCAGCGTTGCCGTTCGCCTTTCCCAATCTTGACCCAGTCTCCTGTTCCGTGGTCAGTTCTGACTGTTGCTCCTTGGTCCTTGTACAGATTCCTCAGGAGAGAGGGAAGGGGGCTTGGGATGCCCATCCCACCCAGAACTTGCCACAATTTATTATGATCCACACAGTCAAAGGCTTTAGAATAGTCAATGAAGCAGAAATAGATGTTTTTCTGAAACTCCCTGCCTTTCTCCATTCTCCAGCGGATATTGGCAATCTGGTCTCTTGTTCCTCTGCCTTTTCCCATGACCTATTACTATTTTTCCATGACCTTTTACTATTTTTATACTCCTATTACTTGAGTACAAAAGTCAACAGGAACAGAGGAGGGGCGTGGCAGTCACTTGAAGGGTAGCATCTGCGTATACTGCTAGGCTGTCTGTCTTCTTCATGAAGAAACTAAAATAAACCTTGTTTTTTGATCTTTTTTGGGGACTGTCTCTTTCCTTACATGCGCCCGTGATGTGGACCTAAGAAGACCCAATTTAGGGTCTCTAACACTACTGACCTGACCTTGAGGGAGCTGGGGGTGGTGACGGCCGACAGGGAGCTCTGGCGTGGGCTGGTCCATGAGGTCACGAAGAGTCGGAGACGACTGAACGAATGAACAACAACAAACACTACTGACACAATAAATAAATAAATGGTTAAACATCACCCAAAGCCATTACCAAGCTATAAAACTAATTCTTTTTCTCCTGAATATACTTTAATTCTGTTTTAATATTCACTTCATTAAGTGTTTTGAATTGAGAGTCACTTTAAAGTCCCAATTTGAGAGTAAAGTGGGGTATAAATACGATAATAATAATAATAATCTCTGTTGGTTTAAAAATGGAGAAAAAGCGAAAGAAAAAAGAGTTACAAACTACTTTAGTTGTAAAATGAACTTTGAACACAGAAAGCCAAACACTTCCGCCCAAATTGAACCTAGAAGGCGAGACACTTCCGCCCAAAACCAAAATGGCGCCAAGAGGTTTCCACGTTTCATCTGTTGTATTTCTACGCCGCTTCAGAACATCATGGTAGCTTAAAACGTCATTAAAGGAGATAATCGGAATCCTACTAAAAGTATATATCTTTTATAATTATATAAACAGGTATAAAACGGAATGGTTTTGCCAGGTTGGAGCAGGAAAAAATTCCCCAAGTGAGGAAATGGTGTCATGACGACACTTCCGCTGCTGCCAAAATGGCCGCCCAGGCATTTCCGGCTGTGGGTAAAGATGGCAGGCGCGCAATGGCGCCCTTCCCCAAGATGGCCGCCCTCACGGGCACTTCCGGCTAAGCCGCGCCTCCCTACAGCGACCACGGGCGTCCTGGCTTTCTGTGGCCGGGGGGAGGCGGCGAGGAGGCGACTCACTGTGCAAGAGGTTGAAGCGGACGAGGAGCTCGTCGTAGCACTGAGCGGGGAGGATGTGCGGGACCAAGAGGCCCTCCAGCGCTGAGGACGCCGCCATTTTGAAGACGCTTCCGCCTTCATGCGCTGAGTCTTACGCATGCGCGCTGAAGGCTGGCTCTATGGCGGAGGAGGAAGACTAACTCTGTTGTGCGCATGCTCAGTGAGGTCTCACCCAGCCTGGCTAGGTTTCCGCAGCCGCAGTGAGGCCTTCTCCATTCCTTGGCCATCTTCTACGCATGCGCGCAGGTGTGGCTGTGTAAGCATAGTTGTTGAATCTGTCCTTGTACGCATGCGCGAAACCTGTTCACTCCCCTCACACAGGCCTGGCTGGTGTGAAGCTTCTGCGCGTGCGCACTTAGCACTCTGAGGGAGGCTATGCCATCGGTGGCGCCGCGCAGGCGCACTTGGAATCTTCTCCAGCCTTCCAGGGGCGTGCTCTACGCATGCGCGCGGAGGTGTAGCTGTATAAACCGAGGGGACAAAATCTGTTCTTGTGCGCATGCTCGAAGCTTGTTTAGTCCTCTCACACAGGCCGGGCTGGTGTATAGCTCTTGCGCGTGCGCACTCGGCACCCGGCCCAGGAACTTCACACCAGCCCGGCCTGTGTGAGGAGACCAAATAGGTTTCGCGCATGCGCAGAACGACAGGGGAATCTGCCTTTCTGCGCATGCGCGAAACCTGTTTGGTCGTCTCACACAAGCCGGGCTGGTGTGAATTTCCTGCGCGTGCGCACTCGGCACTCGGAGGGAGGCCATTCCGCACTTGGAATCTTCATCCTTTCAGTGGCATCCTCTACGCATGCGCACATAGGTGCGACTAAACGAGAGAATTGTTCTTGTGCGCATGCGCGGAACCTGCTCAGTCCTCTCACAAAGGCCTGGCGAAGGTGAAGCTTCTGCGCGTGCGCACTCCGCACTCAGCGGGAAGCCATTCAGCGCAGGCGCACTTGGGATCTTATCCTTCCAGAGGTATCCTCTACGCATGCGCGCGGAGGTGTAGCTGTGTAAACTGAATGGGGAAATCTTGTGCGCATGCGCGAAACCTGTTCGGTCCCCCTCACACAGGACTGACTGATGTGAAGCTTCTACGCGTGCGCACTGGGCGGGAAGCCATTTTAGCGGTGGCGCCGCGCAGGCGCACTTGGAATCTTCTCCATCCCGCCAGAGGTACCCTCTACGCATGCGCGCAGAGGTGTAGCTGTGTAAATCTTATTGTGCGCATGCGCGAAACCTGTTCGGCTTCCTTACACAGGCCTAGCTGGGGTGAAGCGCATGCGCACTCGGAGGGAGGCTATTCCAGCGGTGGCGCCGCGCATGCGCACTTGGGATCCCCTCCATCCTTCTCTTCACACCTTGACCCACAGGGACAAAATGGCTGCCTCTCCTCCTCCTCCTCAGCAGCCATCTTGCCCAGCCCCCAATGGCCCTGTGGGAGCTGAGGAGAGGGACCAAGTGCTGCTGGCCCTGAGCCGTGGGGCTGTGGCCCTGTGCCTGCTTCAGAACCTGAGGCTCCAGCGTGGACGGAGGTTGCGTGAAGAGGCCCGCCGTCGCCGCCTCGCTCGCCACCGCCGGGCCCAGGCCCGCTCCCGCCGCAGCTTCGCCCTGCTGTGCCTGTGCCGCGCCCTGGGCCAAGAGGGCGGCCTGCATGGCAACGGAGGCCTCTCCCGCCTGCTGAGGGAGCGCCGCCTCTGGACCAAGGCCCGCAGCTCGGCCTTCTGGGAGACCGTGCGCCTCAAGGCCTTCCCGCCGCAGGAGTGGGCCGAGAAATTCCGCGTCTCCCCGCTCACCTTCGACTTCCTCTGCGCCCGCCTGCAGGCCGCCATCCGCCGCCGCGACACCAACATGCGCCGCGCCATCCCGGCCGACGTGCGCCTGGCCCTGACCCTCTGGCGCCTGGGGGCCGGCACCGAGTTCCGGGCCGTGGAGCAGCTCTTCGGCGTCTCCCGCTCCACCGTCTGCAAAGTCCTGCGCGATGTCTGTGAAGCCTTGGTGGCCCTGCTCACGCCCGCCTTCGTCCGGCCACCCGAGCCCAGCGAAGTTGCCGCCGGGAATGGCTTCCCCTTGCCACAGATGGCCGGCGCCCTGGGATGCCTCCACGTCCCCATCCGCGCCCCCAATGAAGACCCCGCTGGATACTGCAACCCCCGTGGGTGGCACTCGGTGGTGCTACAGGCGGCCGTGGACTCACGGGGGTGCTTCTGGGACATCAACGTGGGCTGCCCTGGTGGCGTGGCTCAAGCACACGTGTTGCGGACGTCGGAGCTCTACCGGCAGGGCCAAGAGGGACGGCTCTTTCCCGGTGGAGCCCAAGACATCGGCGGGATCCCTGTCCCTGTCTACCTGCTGGGTGGGCGCTCCTATCCGTTCTTGCCGTGGCTCATGCGGCCCTACCGGGACCGAGGCCGGGACCTGGCACCTCGTCAGCAGCGCTTCAACGAGTACGCGGCAGCTGCGCGGACGGTGGTCGGTGTGGCCTTTGGGCGCTTGCGGGGTCGGTGGCGCTGCCTCACCAAACGCAACGACACCGATGTCGCCTTTCTGCCCACCCTCATTGCTGCCTGCTGCACCCTCCACAACATCTGCGAGGCCCGAGGGGACCTCTTCCAGCCATCTTGGATGGAGGAGCAGGAAGGAGAAGATGAAGAGAGCGACCAATGGGAGGAATATCCTTTGGAGGAAGAAGAGGATGGGGAAGAAGACCCCGAGGCGGTCCAGATACGGGATGCCCTGGCATCCGCACTGAGGGGTTGATAGCAATACACAGAGGCACCCCAAACCTGGATCTCTCTTTCAGCTCCATGGCCACTGAAGTTACTTACCCAGCTGTCTCTTTCAACCACAGAGACACCAAAGATCAATGGTTATGTAGCTGAAAGAGAAATCCTTCATTCAACTATATAACAGTTACTTAACTGGCTCAGTGTTTCAGCCACAGAAGCACAAGATGTTTATGTAGCTGGAAGAGAAATCCTTCATTTGCTGGGTCTCTCTATTCCAGTGGTCCTCAAACTTGATGGTCATGCCTTCTAGCCCTTCATCTAAGTTAATACAAGTTCTAAATGTAGACCAATGGTTCTCAACCTGTGGATCCTCAGGAGTTTTGGCCTACAACTCCCAGAAATTTCAGCCAGTTTATCAGCTGTTAGGGTTTCTGGGAGTTGTAGGCCAAAAACATCTGGGGACCCCAGGTTGAGGACCACTGCTCTATTCAGTTCCATAACTACCAAAGTGGCGTAATTGGACCTCTTAACTACATGACCACTGAAGTTACTTAATTGGCTTTCTACTTCACCCACAGAAACATCAAGGATGGGTGGTTATACAGTGTTCCCTCACCATTTCACAGTTCGCTTTTCGTGGACTCACTTTTCACGGTTTAAAAATCACAAAATGAATTAAAATATATCTAAAAAGTATTAATTATAACACTAAAAGAATATTATAAAATAAAAAAACTATTTACAGTAAATAGCGTATTTATTCAGCAGATGAATACACACCAAAAACGAAAGTAGGGCTTGCAGAGCAGCTGTGAGAGAATTGGCCATCTGCAAGGACATTGCTCAGGGGATGCCTGGATGATTTGATGTTTTTATCATCCTTGTGGGAGGCTTCTCTCATGTCCCCACATGAGGAGCTGGAGCTGATAGAGGGAGCTCATCCGCCTCTCCCCGGATTTGAACCTGCGACCTTTCGGTCTTCAGTCCTGCCGGCACAGGGGTTTAACCCACTGCGCCACCAGGGGCTCCATATAATAATAATAATAATGATGATGATGATGATGATGATGATGATGATGATGTTGTTGGGCTTGCCACCCCAAGTCCCCTTGGGGAGATGTTTTTGTTTTGTTTTTTGTCGTGTCAGGAGCAAGTCGCTTCTGGTGTGAGAGAACTGGCCGTCTGCAAGGACGGTGCCCAGGGGACGCCCAGATGATTTGATGTTTTTATCATCCTTGTGGGAGGCTTCTCTCATGTCCCCACATGAGGAGCTGGAGCTGATAGAGGGAGCTCATCCGCCTCTCCCCGGATTTGAACCTGCGACCTGTCGGTCTTCAGTCCTGCCAGCACAGGGGTTTAACCCACTGCGCCAACAGGGGCTCCATATAATAATGATGATGATGATGATGTTGTTGTTGTTGGGCTTGCCGCCCCAAGTCCCCTTGGGGAGATGTTTTTGTTTTGTTTTTTGTCGTGTCAGGAGCAAGTCGCTTCTGGTGTGAGAGAACTGGCCGTCTGCAAGGACGGTGCCCAGGGGACGCCCAGATGATTTGATGTTTTTATCATCCTTGTGGGAGGCTTCTCTCATGTCCCCACATGAGGAGCTGGAGCTGATAGAGGGAGCTCATCCGCCTCTCCCCGGATTTGAACCTGCGACCTGTCTGTCTTCAGTCCTGCCGGCACAGGGGTTTAACCCACTGCGCCACCGGGGGCTCGTGGGGAGATATATAAAGATTATTATTATTATCTTTATACCCCGGGCAGCAAGCCCAACAACACATCTGTAAAAACAAAACAGCAAGCAAATAAAACAGTACAATTAATATAACTTACATATAAACAATAACACAAAGAATTTAAAACCTTATGCTACTTGCTGACATGAGATTGTGTATGTGTGTGTGTGTGTATATATATATATATATATATACACACACATAGTGTCCCTACTTTGCGGATTTTCACTTTTTGCAGGTGATCTTGGAACGAAACATCCGCGAGATAGGTGAGGGAACACTGTATAGCTGAAAGAGAAATCCTTCATTGGCATGATCTCTCTTTCCATGTACTTATTCACTGAAGTTGCGTAATTGGATCTCTCGTTCAACTACATGATCACTGAAGTTACATAACTAACGCTTTCTTGCAGATTCCTGACCACCAAAAATCGGTAGTTGTGTAGTTGAAAAAGAAATTCTTCATGGCAGGATCTCTCTATTTAGCTCCATAACTACTGAAGTTGCGTAATTGGATCTCTCAACTACATGACCACTGAAGTTACGTGCCGTAATTAGCGCTCTCTTGCAGCTACATAACCACCAAAGTTTTGTGGTTGTGTCATTGAAGGATAATCCTCTCATTGGCTGAGTTTCTGTTCCAACCACATAACCACCAGAGTTCCATAATTGAATTTTTCTTTCAACTATATCCTTATCAAAGTTTCATGGTTATACAGCTAGAGAGATCCCACATTGGTTGAATTTCTCTTTCAACTCCATATCCACTGAAGTTATTTAACTGGCATTTTTTTTCCAACTACATGACTACCGAAGTTATATAACTGGATTTCTCTTTCAACTCCAAATTTGGTTGTTATGTAGTTGAAAGAGATATTTATTTATTTATTTATTTACTATATTTGTATAACGCCTTCCTCAGCCCACGGGCAACTCAAGGCAGTTTACAGAGGCAAAATTCAATGCCCAGCAACATCATAAAACATTTAAAACATTAACATAAATATACAATCATAACAAGGTCAATAAAACATAGATCATGAACGTCTCCTAGTTATAAACAAGGTCCGGTCTCATTTCCAATCGTTCCAATGTGTGCCAAGTTTGGTCTTTATCGGTCTTTTTTGGAGGCCACAGTGGTCAGTGGGAACTGAAGGGTTTGAAAGTACTACACATCCCATCATCTATTGTCTGTCCTCCCCCAAACCTCACCAGGATATAAAGGGTGTCATGGGGGCTCAGCGTGCTAAGTTTGGTCTTGATCGGCCATTGGATGAGGGTCTCAGCAGTCTTGGGAAGTGAGTGGAGGTACTTCAAGTCCCATCATCCGTGGTCCATCCCCCTCCAATCTGCAATAGGCTGTAGAGTGGGTCATGGGGGTTCTGTGTGCCAATTTTGGTCTTTATCGGTTTTTGTTGGGAGCCAAGTGGTCTGTAGGAACCTCACCAGAGTGTAAAGGTGGTCAAATGGTGTTCAGTTGGTCTGACACACACTCTCTGAGAGAGAAGGGTCCTTTTATGTAGTATTTTCTATTGATGTAGTTCTGAAAGTTGTAAATTATTGACAGACAGATTCCATCAGTTCCCGGACAGGTGTTGATTTTGTTTAATTGGCTTTCCTTATCAAGGAGGCTTGTAAACATTTCTGTCAGGAGCCACAGTGTTGACTTCCTGACCTAAAAGAACCATTGTATTTGGCAACGTAAACAAGTTGTTTTTCCACCAAGAGTTCATCAACTCAGAATGTCAACAGTTAAATCATTTGTCTCAAATCTCATCAGCAATTTTTAATTACTGTATATACTCGAGTATATACAGCCTAATTTTTCAGCTCTTTTTTAGGCTGAAAAAAGTCCCCCTCGGCTTATACTCGAGTCAAGGTTATTTATTATTTTACTCTGTTATTATTATTATTTGTAATACATTTATAATTTTACTCTATTGGTATTATTACATTTATTATTTTACTTTATTATTGTTATTACATTTACTGTTTACATTTATCATTTTACTCTATTATAACTCTTATTACTACATTTCCATTATTTTAATCAATAATAATAATAATAATGTAATATTTTGTTTTTATTAATACATTATTACATTTATTATCTTATTCTCTTTATTATTATTGCAAGGATACATAAGCACATTTACATTGAAGAAGGTTGGAATAATGATTTAATCAGAGTTGGACAGTTATATTAAATTACAGTTTTATGTAAATATTCAAAAACATTGGACCTGCTGATACCTCAATTAATGTAATTTTATTGGTATCTATTTTCATTTTGAAATTGACCAGTACCTGCTGCATTTCCCACCCTCGGCTTATACTTGAGTCGATACATTTTCCCAGTTTTTTGGGGTAAAATTAGATACCTTGGCTTATATTCGGGTCGGGTTATACTTGAGTATATACGGTATTTTTTTGTCGTGTCAGGAGCAACCTGAGAAACTGCAAGTCGCTTCTGGTGTGAGAGAATTGTCTGTCTGCAAGGATGTTGCCCAGGGGACACCCGGATGATTTTTGATGTTTTATCATCCTTGTGGGAGACTTCTCTCATGTCCCTGCATGAGGAGCTGGAGCTGATAGAGGGAGCTCATCCGCCTCTCCCTAGATTCGAACCTGCGACCTGTTGGTCTTCAGTCCTGCCAGCACAGGGCTTTAACCCACTGCGCCACTGGGGGCTCCTACATCTCCCCTGACTCCATAGTATTGAGTCACAACAGTTGAGATGTTAAATTGCATTAATTCTGGGTTGTTGTGAGTTTTCCGGACTGTATGGCCATGTTCCAGAAGCATTCTCTCCTGACATTTTGCCTGCATCTATGGCAGGCATCCTATCTATCTATCCATCCATCCTAATTTTTAATTTCTAATTAGTCCATGAGTTCTTTGCCTCATTCTTGTAGTTTTCCACGCCTCATTCCTTGGTATCTGCAGCCCAATTAGGCCACATTCATACGCCTTTCATACAATCTCACTCAAACCATTCAGCATATTTTATCACAACAGATACCTATCATTGACTGAATATTTCAGCTCCATAGCCATGCAAGTAACGTTTCTGAGCTGGGGAGGGAATTTCTGTCTGCTGCTTCCTGTTTGCCAGGAATGAATCCCATGGATCTCCAAAGAGCTGCTGACTCACCTCCACAGGCATCACTAGGGAACACGTCAGGATCATTGCTGCAAACCACTCGTGAATGAGTCACTCTTGGTTCCTCATTCGCAACCTCCGTGAATGAATTCTGCTTGTTATTTTAATCTCAAGCCAACCCTGGGTCAGTATCGGAATGGCCACCCTCTGTATTTATATACAGACCTCTCTCCTAGTGAATGCAAAGGCTGGTGGATCCGACCTTGATAGGCAGGAATCTGCTGTTTTTGCAGACTGTGCTTTCTATACTTTGCAGCTCTTTGTCAAGCTAAGGTGCAACTTGACAGAAGCAAATGCTAGATACACCAGATACAGCTCTGCAAAATCATGGACTCTGGAGACGTCAGGTTGCAAGGAAAACTCAGTTTACTAAGCTCATCTAAAACACGTCCATCTACAGCAAGCGACACACAGGAAAACCCGCAGGAAAACTGAAAGTCAAAGTCACGCCTCAGAATAAGTTTCACCTTGCTCTCAAACACCACCAGACCATGGCTGTAAGAATTATGGTTTATTGTAAGGTTTCCAAAAGAAGGCAAAGGTTAAGTCAATACAAAGTTCCGAAGTTCAGTAAAATGCACAATACAGTTCCAGAAATCCTTAAGAGAAAATCAGGATCAGCAAGACTCATGAAGCAGGAAGCACAAACCCTGTGCCAAGCAACTTAGTCCAAAAGCAGCACGAAGAAACCCAAGCTCCAAGCCTCCTGTCTCCCAATGCAGGATCATGAAGCTGCTAGCATAAAGCCACGTTGAAACTGACAGCTGTGAATCGCCAGTGAAAGCCCTAAATACACATCAAAACAATCTACTTTCCCACTGCTCCCTTGACCTGTCGTTGACCTAACTTGGCAGCGATCCGTGAGCTCCTTCTCACAGTTTCGTTATCCCTTTGAAGCAGCACCTGGGCCTCATCCTTATCAGCTGCATTCCTGTCCTGTGAGAACCGCTTCTCCAACTCTACTGCAGGCTGAGAAAACTGTGGCTGAGAAAAATGAAACCCATCAGGCTGCTCAGGACACTGTTGCACCACAACAGTCAAAACAGTTCTTTGCAGCTGCTTAGCTCTGCTGCTCCAAATGGTTAACTCCCTAAATTTTCTCAGCAGCAGAGAGCTTATCTTAAGGTCACTCAATCACAGCCTCAACATAAACATTTCAGCATAGCATTACATTCTAAGTGGCATCCATATTGGTAATACAAGAATCACATTTAAAACACACAATATACCTCAACATATTCTGACACTCTTGTCTACTGAACTCTTCACTCAAATGAAGGAACTAGAGTTGAGGACAAGAGAAAAGAAGGGAAGAATCTTATGGGACCCTGAAGACTGCAGCCAGCCCTCCACATTCCCTGGGTTGAGCAGTCTTCTGGCACATAGAATCAAAGAGTTGGAAGAGACCTCCTGGGCCATCCAGTCCAACCCCATTCCGCCAAGAAGCAGGAATATTGCATTCAAATCACCCCTGACAGATGGCCATCCAGCCTCTGTTTAAAAGCTTCCAAAGAAGGAGCCTCCACCACACTCCGGGGCAGAGAGTTCCACTGCTGAACGGCACTCACAGTCAGGAAGTTCTTCCTCATGTTCAGATGGAATCTCCTCTCTTGTAGTTTGAAGCCATTGTTCCGCGTCCTAGTCTCCAGGGAAGCAGTAAACAATCTTGCTCCCTCCTCCTCCCTGTGGCTTCCTCTCACATATTTATACACGGCTATCATGTCTCCTCTCAGCCTTCTCTTCTTCAGGCTAAATATGCCCAGCTCCTTTAGCCGCTCCTCATAGGGCTTGTTCTCCAGACCCTTGATCATTTGAGTCGCCCTCCTCTGGACACATTCCAGCTTGTCAATATCTCTCTTGAATTGTGGTGCCCAGAACTGGACACAATATTCCAGGTGTGGTCTAACCAAGGCGGTATAGAGCATGGGGAGCATGACTTCCCTAGATCTAGACCCTAGGCTCCTATTGATGCAGGCCAAAATCCTATTGGCTTTTTTTGCGGCCACATCATTGTTGGCTCATGTTGACCATATAGTTGTGTTGGAAGACCTAAAGCAGGCATGAGCAAACTTCGGCCCTCCATGTGTTTTGGACTCCAACTCCCACAATTCCTAACAGCCGGTAGGCTGTTAGGAATTGTGGGAGTTGGAGTCCAAAACACATGGAGTGTCATGAAGGACTTTTCAATAACTTTAAAGCATAGGTTCTTTTATTGCAATTTCCAGTGTGAGAGGGTATTTCAGGTTACAGGTAAACATTTAGACATAGAATGACATTGGACATACAGACATACAAGGCCACGGTGGTCCACGCTCTGGTTACATCCCAAATAGACTACTGCAACGCTCTCTACGTGGGGCTGCCTTTGAAAATTTCTCGGAAGCTCCAATTAGTCCAGTGGTCAGCGGCCAGGTTGTTAACTGGAGCTGCGTACAGGGAGCGTAACACTCCTCTGTTGCGCCAGCTCCACTGGCTGCCAATTAGCTTCCGGGCACAATTCAAAGTGCTGGTTTTAACCTTTAAAGTCCTGAAGGGTTCTGGCCCAGATTACCTGTCCGAACGTATCTCCTGCTATGAACCACTGCGAAGCTTAAGATCACCAGGAGAGGCCCTGCTCTCGATCCCACCACTCTCGCAAATGCAGTTGGTGGGGACGAGAGACCCCACCAACCTTTCGGTCAGCATGTTCAGCAGCTCAGCAGTTTATCCTGCTGAGCCACTGGGAGCCTGTTGGAACATGGCCATACAGCCCAGAAAGCTCACAGAAACCCAGTGATTCTGGCCATGGAAGCTTTCGACAACACAATTATGGCTCTATTTTGTTAAAAAATGGGTACAAAATTCAGAAATTGGTAACTAATCTCCTTTGAAAAAGGAAAAACATTCTGATCCCGATAGAACATTTATTATTGGATTCTGGTTACCACCAATTCAGGGCCATTGGACTTTGTTTCCCACTGAATGGTGGGGCTAATATGATGTCTTATATTGTCAAGATCTGTTCAGAGGGAAGATTGAGGGAGTTGTTGTGTTTTGTGTTTATGTTTGGGCCGACACACAGGAGAGGAATAAACACACAGTTGCTCCAAAGCATCCCAAATAATCTTATTTATTTATTTTGAGCACTGCATTGCCCAAGATCAGTGATTTGGAGGGGATTACAGGCCAAAAGGATTCACAGAATGGGACAAAGAGAAAGATGAAGGAGAATCATTGTTTCTTCTGTTTATGTATGTCATAGTCTAGGCCAGACATGGGCCAACTTAGGCCCTCCCTCCAGGTATTTGGACTTCGACTCCCACAATTCCTAACCTCAGGTCCTTTCCTTTCTCCAGTCTTCCATCATACAACGGGCAATGAACTAAGTCCTTAGCAGCAGACTCAAAACAGATTCCGGAGTGAAAACAGCAGTATCAGGGTCATTGTTACCAGTGAAAGCTGACTACTCCTGCCTCTGATTTATAGCCCTGAATTCCCCATGCAGGAGTTGCTAGGGTGTCTCTCAATTAGCTCAGTGTTTTTAGCAGCTATTCTGGCTGAACACTTGGGCGGTTGAGGAGAGAAAGGAAGGAGCATGAGGTTAGGAATTGTGGGAGTCGAAGTTCAAAATATCTAGAGGGGGGGCCTAAGTTGGCCCATGCCTGATCTATGTGTTTGGGGCTACAATTTCATACTCAAATCTCCCCAATTTGAGTCTCTGTCCCAAGATAGTAATGGATAGAGCTTTCCAAAGAATGGCAAAACCCCATCGTCATGACTTCACATCTATCTTCTTCAGATGCAGGGGAATGTTACATACATACATACATATATGTGTGTGTGTTGCCTTTGGTTGCCCCCAGTTCTGCCATGGGTTTGAAGTGTCAGTCTGAGCAGAAGGAGGATGGGAAGAAAGGAAGAAGAAGGACTGAGGCAGGGGACACTTCTTGCCTCCTGAAGTCGTCTTTTGCAGGAACGTAGGGATCTCAGAGGGTCTGGTACCCGGGGCGCTTCCGGTAGCGCCCAAACAGGAAGGCCACCACCACGATCAGGATGAGGAGACCCAGGACGACCCCCACCACAATGGGCAGGGCGCTGGAACGACGCTGTTCGGGGCAGACCTCCGCTGGAAGGAGAGGAAGGAGAAAGGAGCGGATGAGGAGAAGGACAGGAAGGATGGATTGAATCAGGAGAGACAGAGAAGGTACCCCACATTCCGACCGGATTCTGAATGGTGGCCAGGGGAATGGCAAGGCCTGTCAAGACCTTTCTTTGCCATCAGACCTTTGGAGAGGATGAGGGGTACTCTACTGATGCCAAGTGTCCTGAATTGCCCTTCAAAAAAAGCCTTAATACAATGTTGAAAGTAAAAGAAAAATGCTTTACTTCAGCAAACACAAAGGATAAGCAAATGCAATTGTAAAAGGCAAAAGAAATCAAGGAAGTCTTAATCCAGACACAAATTAAAGTCTCTTACAAGGTCCCAAAAGAAACACCAGTCTTCCATCAGACAGTGGGCAATGAACTAAGTCCTTAGCAGCAGACACAAAACAGATTCCGTTGGAGTGAAAACAACAGCATCAGGGTCGTTGTTACCAGCGAAAGCTGACCACTTCTGCCTCTGATTTATAGCCCTGAATTGCTAGGGTGTCTCCCAATTAGCTCAGTGTTTTTAGCAGCTATTCTGGCTGAACGCCGTCTGTGCTCTGTCTCTTTTAGTCTCTCTGAAAATGTGAGCAGGTTCAAACCCTCATTGTCTGGTTCCTCTTCTCTCTCCAATTCCTGAGTACTTCCTTACTCCCCTTCCTCTTCCAAAGGTGAGGAATCCCCAACACCAAGTCAGTGTTTCTCAACCTGGGGGTCGGGACCCCTTGGTGGGTTGCGAGGGGGTTTCAGAGGGTTCGCCAAAGACCATCAGAAAACACATATTTCTGATGGTCTTAGGAACCCCTTTGGCAGAGAAGGCTGAAGATCTCTGCCTGTCCTTCTCTTCCTTTTTGAAAACAGACAACAAATCCACCCACCAAAAGCCCTTCTCTGCTGGGATTGGCTGGCCTCTCAGCCAAGGGGAGGGCTGTTCCTGAGACTCCAAGCGGGGAGGGGAGAGCAGGAATGCTCGGTGCATGGCAGCGTGGTGCAAATGTGCGGGAGAGGGGGAGTGTGCAAGGCCAGAGGGAGGTCACACCAGCGAGTCCCTTCAAGGCATGGGAGTTCTATGTGGAAAATGTGGCCCGATTTTCTCTGTGGGGTTCAAAGTGCTTTTTGGTTATAGGTGAACTATAAATCCCGACAACTACAGCTTCCAAATGTCAAAGTCTATTTCCCCCAAATTCCACCAGTCTTCACATTTGGCCATATTGGGTATGGGTGCCAAGTTTGGTTCAGATCCATCATTATGTGAGTCCACAGTGCTCTCTGGGTGTAGGTCAACTACAACTCCAAAATTAAAGGTCAATGCCCACTAAACCGTTCCAGTATTTTCCGTTGGTCTTGGGAGTATGTGTACCAAGTTTGGTTCAATTCCATTGTTGGTGGAGTTCAAAATGCTCTTTGATTGTAAGCTAACTATAAATCCCAGCAACTACAACTCCCAAAATGACAGAATCAATTGCCACCCCAACCCCACCAATATTTAAATGTGGGTCTATCAGGTATTTGTGTCGAATTTGGTCCAGTGAATGAAAATACATCCTGCATATCAGATATTTACATGACAATTCATAACAGGAGCAAAATTGCAATTATGAAGTAGTAACGAAAATATTGTTATGGTTGGGGGGTCAACACCAAATGAGGAATTGTATTAAGGGGTTGCGGCATTAGGAAGGTTGAGAAACACTGGGCTAGGTAGACTAAAAGATATTTAATTGGAAAAGGAATTTTTTTATTTGTGTGTGCATTATTATTGTACCTTAACTGTATTTTAAATTGTGTTTTACTTTTTTTGTATTTGCCATGTTTTCAAATGTATTGGGTTGTGTCATTGTGTTATTGTAAGCTGCCTTGAGCCCTCCATGGGGAGAAAAACAGGGTGGAAATAAAGAGCATAATAACACAATGCAACATGCTTTTTGTTCCCGGGTTATGAATGCCATTTCCTAATTGGTTCTATGAGGAAAACATGGGGAAAGTTTACTCAACTGTAAAAACTTTGTCGTTGCCAGACATCCTGCTATATTTAGCACATTTTGCTCTAGTTTTTCAATGAATCATAGAATCCTAGAGCTGGAAGAGACCTCAAGGGATTACGTGACCCTTTGTTGAAGATTATAAACAGCTCCCTTGAGCAAGGAGTTTTTCCAGAGGGTTTAAAAGAGGTGGTGGTCTCTCCCTCCCCTGCTGAAGAAACCAGACTGATTGTTCGGTCCCCTCCAGTTATTATTATTATTATTATTATTATTATTATTAAACTTTATTTGTACCCCGCTAGCATCTCCCGAAGGACTCGATGCGGCTTACAAAGGCCAAGGCCTCAACATAACAACAAACAATAACAATGCAAGCAAATTAAAAACATAAGCAATAACACAACAAAACATTACACTATTACACAATAAAATCAGGGCCGGGCCAATGATGGGTACAGGTTAAAAGTGCTGGGTGTGTGAGGTGGTATGTTGGAGTTCTGGGCAAGCGCAATGTGCAGAGAGTATTAAACTCTAATAAAGTGCTTCTGGGACGTAGTGCTGGAGGTTATCCTATTCCGAAGGCACATCGGAATAACCAAGTCTTCAAGTTTTTCCTAAAGACTGCCAACGTTGGTGCTAGTCTATTGTCTTTGGGGAGGGTGTTCCAAAGTCGGGGGGCAACCACAGAGAAGGCCCTGTCCCTCGTCCCCACCAAACGCGCCCGCGACGCAGGTGGGATCGCGAGCAGGACCTCTCCGGATGAACGACGTGAGCGCGTGGGTTCGTAGATGGAGATGCGGTCACGCAGGTAGGCAGGTCCCAAACCATTTAGGGCTTTGTAGGTAAGCACCTGCACCTTGAATTGGGCTCGGTAGGTAAATGGCAGCCAATGGAGCTCCTTAAACAGGAGGGTGGACCTCTCTCTGTAAGGAGCGCCAGTTAACATCCTGGCCACCGCCCGTTGAACTAGTTGGAATTTTCGAGCTGTTTTCAAGTGCAGCCCCACGTAGAACGCATTACAGTAATCCAATCGAGAGGTGACCAAAGCATGGACCACCCCGGTCAAATCAGTTGCCGCCCAGTTTCGAACCTCTTGTTCCTGGGCAAGGTGATTGAGAGGGCAGCAGCGGAGCAGTTGCAGCAATTCCTAGACGACACAGCCGGACGAGATCCCTTCCAGTCTGGCTTCCGTGCGGGGCACGGGATAGAGACTGTGCTGGTCTCCATTACGGATCACCTTCGATGCCAGCTTGACCAGGGCGGGTCGGCGCTGCTTGTGTTATTGGATCTCACAGCAGCATTTGACACAGTCAACCACCATCTTTTGACCCCCCGCCTTGCTGCTGTTGGAGTGAGTCAGGGGGAGAGCTTTAAACTGGCTGTCCTCCTTTCTTCACAACCGTGGACAGCGAGTGGAGAGGGGAGGCCTGGTCTCTGAGATGTCCCCTCTATCTTGTGGGGTTCCTCAGGGGGGCAGTCTCTCCCTTCTGTTGCTGAACATTTATATGCGACCACTTGCTCAGCTGGCTCGAGGTTTTGGGCTGGAGTGTGACCAGTACGCCGATGACACTCAGCTTGTGCTGAAGATGGAAGGCCGACCAGACTCTGTACCCGACTGTTTCCATCAGTGCCTCAAGGCCGTGACTGGATGGCTGCGTGCCAGCAAGTTGAGAGTGAATCCAGCAAAGACGGAGATCCTATGGCTGGGTGGACCGGGCAGTGGGGACATCCAGCTGCCTACCCTGGATGGCGAGGCACTACGCCCGTCATCATTGGTCAAGAGTCTGGGAGTCCTTTTGGACCCTCTCCTGATGATGGAGGCCCAGGTCTCTGTCGTGAGCAGAACCACCTTCTTTCTTTCACTTGCGGCAGGCTAGACGGCTGGCCCCCTCCCTGTCCAGGGACAACCTGGCTACGGTGATCCAGACCACGGTCATCTCAAGACTAGACTACTGTAACGCCCTCTACATTGGCCTTGTAAAATCGTTATTCAGTTGGATCGTCAGGTCGTTCCATGGTTTCATATAATTATGCTGGGTTAGCAAAGGCCTGCTCAAAAAGCCAGGTTTTAACCTTTCTTTGAAATTCAGGAGGAAGGGGGGGCCGATGTATATATCCCTGGGAAGGGCGTTCCATAGTCAAGGGGCCACCACTGAGAAGGTCTTGCCTCTTGTCCCTGCCAAACACATCTGTGAAGAGGGTGGGACCGAGAGCAGGGCCTCCCCAGAAGATCTTAGTATCCTAGATGGTTCATAACGACTGTAACGCCCTCTACATTGGTCTTCCTCTGTCAGTGATCCAGAAGCTCAAGTTGGTACAAAATGCAGCTGCTCGGCTTCTTGCAGGAATTCCGATGAGATGCCACATCACCCTAATCTTACTGCAGCTGCATTGGTTACCAATTGAGCACTGGATCACTTTCAAAGTGATGGTACTCACCTTCAAGGCCTTGCATGGTGTGGGGCCGATGTACCTGAGGGACTGCCTCATCTCCTACCAACCCCAGAGATCCCTCCGTTCTGAGTACCAAGATCTATTGGAAATTCCCAGTGTCAAGACCTTGCGCCTAACAGCAACCAGACGCAGAGCCTTCACAGCAGTGGCACCATCACTCTGGAATACTCTGCCACCTGAAGTCCGTGCCTTGCGGGACTTATCAGCTTTCCGCAGGGCATGTAAGACATACCTGTTTCGACAGGGCTTTGAGCTTTGATATTGCTGTTTTTAAATTGTTTTAAATTGTGTTAGATTTTAGCCTGTTCTTGTAAACCGTTCCGAGCCCCAGGGGAGTGGCCGCATAGAAGTTTGGATAATAAATAAATAAGTAAATAAATAAATAAAGGGCCATCCAGTCCAACCCCATTCTGCCAAGAAGCAGGAATATTTCACTCAAAGTCTCGACCCACTTGGGGCCGAGACTCACAGTTTAAGAAGCAATGTACAGTAGTTTGGACCATTCCCCTATCTGTACTCAATCTAACGTAACCCCTTTCCTGATGTGATAGACCAGAAGCCGCAATTCTTCTTGCAAAACATTATTTTTGCATCAAAGTAATGCATCAACCTTCACTGCTCTCACAACCCACTTTGTGGCTGCTGGAGGACTTGAGTGAAGCCACCGCAGGGGTTCGTTTGGGAGCAAGGAGTAGACCAGCTGAATCGGCAGGTGTAGCGAATTTGTTGATCTATGTTAAATTTTTGGTGTATATCTCTATGTTGCAATGTGGCAGAATTGGCAGAAATAGGGTAGCAACAGTAGAGGCAAGATTAATTTGCATACGTGCAGCTGATTGGTTGTATGCAGATGAGTGTAGGCCAGAATGGCAGTTGGAGGGAAGAGAGCTGAACATTCCAAAGGGGCGGAGTTAAGTTTAAAAATAGGCAGTTAAAGAGTCAGAAAGATGAGTTAGGGATTCCTGTTTGGGAAGGACAGTTAGGAACTTCTGTGAGAGAAAAGCAGTTAGGAAAATGGAGCTTAAGTTTTAAGGAAAATAAAGAAGTGCCAGTGTGGTTTAAGGCGGAATATAGTTCTGTCAAGAGTGTATGAAAAAGTAACATATTTATTGATGTGAATCAGTTGGATAGGAAAAGTTGACTAAGTGGATGATATTGAATGTAAGACTCCAGACTGTAACAAAACACACAAATGTAACCATAAGCGTTGGAGCCACAAGCTAAAAATAAACTTTGTTACTTAGTTTACTACAAGTGTCTCAAACCTGTAATATAAAAGTCTGAAGGTAAAAGCTCACAAGGAATGTGAGCCAATATATAAGGGGAAAATACATCAATACAAGGCAGTAAAAAGATTTAAAAGAAAATATCCCCCCCCCCCACATCGTCACACATTAAAAGACTCCTGAAATAAACTTTGTTACTTAGTTTACTACAAGAGTGTCTCAAGCCTGTAATATAAAAGCCTGAAGGTAAAAGCTCACAAGGAAGCCTCAGCCAATATAAAAGGGGAAAATACATCAATACAAGGCAGTAAAAAGATTTAAAAGAAAATATCCCCCCCCCCCCCCCACATCGTCACACATTAAAAGACTCCTGAAAAAGGACTGAAATAGTGAAAGGTCGTCGCAGCAGGTAACACAAAACAGAGGCACTTGAACAGGACAGCGGGTGGGGGTGAGGATGAGAAATGGGATGTTAAATGGATGCAACTGCATCGAAAAGCAAAACCGTCTTTGGTCTCACCTTCCCCAAACTCTCCCTTCGGCAGCCCAAAGGCCTGGATGCGTTGTCTCAGGACGTTCAGCTGGAAGCCCTCCTTGAGGACAAGGCTCCGGTTCCGGCACTGATAGGAGTGGCCCAGGTGGGCCTGGAACTCGTGCAGGGAGGCGTTGTCTGCCCCAAAAGAAGACTCTGGAAAGGAAGGAAGGACGGACAAAGCAGGTAAGTGATCACCCACCCTGCCTTCTGGCCCTTGCTTTGAATGGCAGAGGAGGACCAGGCACACAAGAGTTTCCCCATGCGGACACCTTGGAAGGTGGAATAAAAAGAAAGTAAGAAAATAGATAAACTTGGGGTGGGAGGGGGAAATGCAACCAATGCAACTCTCCGTCCAAGGGGAAAGGCCATCTCCCACACCTTTGCCCCCAAATGTAGAGTCGGTTACCTACCCACAAGGAAGCCCCATTAAGTGCTGGCTTTAGCCTTTAAAGCCCTAAACCAGTTTCTCAACCTGGGGGGGTCACGAAGGGGTGTCATAGGGGTCACCAAAGACCATCAGAAAACACAATATTTTCTGTTCGTCATGGGAGTTCTGTGTGGGAAGCTTGGCCCAATTCTATCATTGGTGGGGTTCAGAACACTCCTTGATTGTAGGTGAACTATAAATCCCAGCAACTACAACTCCCAAATATCAAGGTCTGTTTTCTCCAAACTCCCCCAGTGTTCATATTTGGGCATATTGCGTATCCGTGCCAAGTTTGGTCCAGAACCATCATTGTTTGAGCCCACAGTGCTCTCTGGGCGTAGGTGAACTACAACTCCCAAATTCAAGGGCAGTGCCCACCAAACCCTTCCAGTATTTTCTGTTGGTCATGGGAGTTCTATGTACCAAGATTGGTTCAATTCCATCGTTGGTGGAGTTCAGAATGCTCTTTGATTGTAGATGAACTATAAATCCCAGCAATTACAACTCCCAAATGACAAAATCAACCCCCCCCCCCCCCAACTCCACCGGTATTCAAATTTGGACATATGGGGTATTTGTGCCAAATTTGCTCCAGTGAATGAAAGCACATCCTGCAGATCATTATATACATGGCAATTCATAATGTTAGGGTTATGGTTGGGGGTCAACACAACATGAGGAACTGTATTAAGGGGTCGCGGCATTAGGAAGTTGAGAACCACTGCCCTAAATGGTTCCGGCCCAGCTTACCTGTCCAAATGTATCTCTCCCTATGAACCATCTAGGAGCTTAAGATCGGCTGGGGAGGCCCTGCTCTCGGTCCCGCCTCCTTCGCAGATGTGATTGACAGGAACAAGAGACAGGACCTTCTCAGCGGTGGCCCCCTGGCTATGGAACACCCTCCCTAGGGATATCAGGTCAGCCCTCTCCCTCCTAACATTTTGAACAAGAGTTAAAACCTGGCTTTTTAAGCAAGCATTTGCAAATGCAGTGTAACAGACTATTTTAGTTCCACTGAACGATTGGACGATCCGACGGGAATATGATTTTAGTAATGAGACGCTGAGGACTAGTGTTTTTTGTTGTTTTTATTGTTTCTACTGTTTTTATATGGCCTATATTATATGTTAAAGTTCTTAAATTGTATTTTATGTTGTTGAGGGCATTGATTGCCAACTGTAAACCACCTTGATAGTGTACTATGCTAATAATATAAAATATTGTGTGTGTGTGCGCGTGTGTGTGCGTGTGCGTGTGTGTGTGTGTATATATACATATATATATATATCTTGTAAGCTGCTTTAAGTCCCCTTCGGGGTCAGAAGGGTGGCATATAAATATTGTAAATAAATAATATATAAATAAACAATTGAGTCACCTTCGGGCTGAGAAAGGTGGTATATAAATATGGTAAACAACAACAACAACAACAACAACAACAATAATTAACCTCACCTGCTGCCTGGGGAAACTGGTACGTCAGCTTGGCCTGCACCCGGCTCAGGTAGAAGGTATTTTGAGTTTCGTTCTGTAAGGGGAAAATGTGGATTATTGCTTTTTTTTCCTTAGGTGCTATTTTAGCTTAATAGGAAGGGGTGTAAAGGATACAGCAGGCATGGGCCAACTTTGGCCCTCCAGGTGTTTTGGATTCCAATTCCCACCATTCCTAACAGCCTCAGGCCCTTTCCTTTTCCACCTCAACTGCTTAAGCACGCAGTTGCAAAACTACAACTTCCAGGATCCTGTAGGCTTGAGCTATGGTGGCTAAACTGATGTGCTGACGTTTGTGTGCTGGAAAAAGCAAAGACCGCTAGCATTGAAGCGATGGTCCTCCGCTATCAGCTTTGCTGGTCTGGCCACGTTCTCCGGATGCCCGACCACCGCCTCCCAAAGCAGTTGCTCTGCTCCGAACTCAAGAACAGAAAACGGAACGTTGGTGGACAGGAAAAGAGATTGAAAGATGGGCTCAAAGCCAACCTTAAAAACTGTGACATAGACACTGAGAACTGGGAAGCCCTGGCCCTTGAGTGCTCCAGCTGGAAGTCAGCTGTGACCAGCAGTGCTGCAGAATTTGAAGAGGCACGAATGAAGGGCGAAAGAGAGAAACATGCCAAGTGGAAGGCGTGTCAAGCCAACCCCGACTGAGACTGCCTTCCACCTGGAAGCCAATGCCCTCACTGCGGGAGAAGATGCGGGTCAAGAATAGGGCTCCACAGTCACCTACAGACCCACAAGAATACTGATCCTGGAAGACTATCCTACTCAGCCAACGAGGGATTGCCTAAGTAAACTGATGTGTCCTCCCACAGGGGCAGTTCTGTAGCCAACTCGTCTTTTACTCTAGGCCAGGCCTGGGCCAACTTTGGCTCTCTCTCCAGGTGTTTTGGACTCCAACTCCCACCATTCCTAACAGCCTCAGGCTCTTTTCCCAGAAATTAATATAGGGGAGGATACTGTTGCTGCCACTCTCCATCCCAGCACTCTATTTCTATAGAGGCCAACGACAAGCATATTATGAACCACCCCTTGAGTACTATAACTCCCAGGATTCCTTTGCATTAAGCCATGACAGTTCAAGTTCTGCCAAACTGCATTTGTTTTACAGTGCAGATACACCTTTTTCATATAGAGATAGGGAAACTGCAAATCAAATAAGACATAGGGTTGTAGGTTTTTCTGGGCTATATGGCCATGTTCTAGAGGCATTTTCTCCTGACGTTTCGCCTGCATCTATGGCAAGCATCCTCAGAGGTAGCGAGGTCTGTTGGAAGTAGGAAAATGGGTTTATATATCTGTGGAATGACCAGGGTGGGACAAAGGACTCTTGTCTGCTGGAGCTAGGTGTGAATGTTTCAACTGACCACCTATACAGATGCCTATAAGACAGATACAGATGCATCTACACCAAGCCTTCCAGGTGTTTTGGACTTCAACTCCCACCATTCCTAACAGCCTCAGGCCCCTTCCCCGGAAATTAATATAGGAGAGGATGCTGTTGCTGCCACTCTCCATCCCAGCACTCTATTTCTATAGAGGCCAACTACAAGCATATTATGAACCACCTCTTGAGTACAATAATTTCCTGTCGTAGTCCCTGTGAATCGCACATATGATATCTCTGCGCTTGCGCAATAGCTTTCGGAACCTTCTAGAAATAAGAAAAAACACTTGACTCCCGGTTGGCCCCACCCACCTCGCCCCGAGTATAAGTAGCCCGTGGGAGGGGCCAGCCGTCAGTTCTCTTTTCCGCTTCGGATAGCTTGGGAACCCTTTGCTTGTTATCTCTACCTT
Organism: Anolis sagrei; assembly: GCF_037176765.1. Classification (NCBI taxonomy): domain Eukaryota; kingdom Metazoa; phylum Chordata; class Lepidosauria; order Squamata; family Anolidae; genus Anolis; species Anolis sagrei. The sequence goes on from NC_090026.1 coordinate 3,242,342, forward strand.
GACTCCTTCTATCGGACTGATTATCTCCTTAACGGACTTTACTTGTTTGGCTTGACGAAGGTATTGGTTAGTGTTTTGGACTGCTTTGTTATCGGCTTGACTCGGACTGTTTGACTATTCTGACTTCTCCAGCCCTTGACCCGGTCCGTTCTTCGACGATCCATCATGTCTACTACCTCCTTCAAGAGGTGTTCCAATCCCTCTTGCCCCAATACCTTCCCGGACACTGACGGCCACTCCCTATGCCTGGCCTGTCTGGGCGAGGGTCATCTGGCCCAATCCTGTGCTGTCTGCTTGGCTTTCACTGCCCAAACGAGGAAGAATAGAGAAGTGCGCCTTAAGGCCGCTTTATATGAAAAAGCCCTTCTTCCTCCACCACCCCCCGGACATGCTGGGCCCTCTCCCGGCCCCAACTTACCTTTCTCCCTTCGGGACGATCCTCGGGCCAAGAAGAAGGCCAAGAAGCCTAAGGAGAAGGGCAGCCAAGATGGCGGCCACCCTGTCCTGCCGAAAAAAGCGGTTGCAAAAAGAGCGGGAACCGCGGCCAAGGCCTCCGCCCCCCCCCCCCCCGCCTCTCGCTGAGAGGGCTCTGGGCGGCCTTGTGCGACCTCTGCCGGCTGCAGACGCTACGGCAACCTCTCCTGTTGCGGCGCCTTCCGCGTCGCAGGCGAGGGAACTCCTCGCACCGCATTCTCCGATGCCCGTGCTTCTGCCTCCCGATTCCGCCTTCCCTCCAGCTCTAGGAGGAACTCCTCTGATGCCTACGTCCCTCTCTCCAGGGCCGAATGCGGTCTCGATCCCGGCTGGGATCCAGAGCTCGAGAAACTCAGCCGCGAGCCCTGAACAGATGGAGGCTCCGCCCCCTCAAGAGGCCGGCAGGGACACTCCGCCCATCCATGCTGCTGCTGAAGCCCTGCCCACTCAGGGTCCTAGCGTCCCGGCGCTGGCTGGGTCGAGCGCCGCAATGGGATCGATGCCGGTACGGAGCCTTGCGGTACCGGAAGGGAGCCATGGACCCGCGATGCTGCCTCCGCCTGCGAATCCTCCCTCCCCCGAGGCGAGGTCGTGCAGATCAGGCCGATCCATGCGCCACTCCAGCAGGCGCAGGCGGCGCTCCCGATCGCCTTCTCGGAGGAGTGGAAGATCGCGTCACCACCGACACCGCTCCCACACTAGGAGCAGAGCGCGCTCCTCGTCCTCTTCCTCCTCCTCCTCCTCCTCCTCCTCCTCCTCCTCCTCCCCTCCGCGCAGGAGGCGTCGGCGCAGCTCGAGACTCTCGCGCTCCTCATCCCGCCGCAGAGGAATCTACACGCCAGCCCACGCGCCACCACCGGGGTGCTGGCAGCTGGGCCCGACGGGACAGCTTATCTACGTGCCTGTGCCCTCACATCTGGCGATGCCTCCTCCAGCAGCACCCCAGCACCTGTCGGCGGCGCTGATGGCAGGGATGGTTCCCGCGACGCCTGCCAGGCCAGTGGCCTCTGTATCCGTTATGGACCCCGCTCCCCCAAGTGGAGCCTTAGACACCAACCCAAACCACACATCCACTGTGGCTCCTCGTCGGGCAGAGCTGGGGATATCGGATGGGCCCAGCCCTGCTGGCGCATTGCCCATAATGGACCAACCTGTTGTTCCTTTGGCTGCACCTCCGCACGCACTGCAGGCTGCGACTACTCCACTGATGGCACCCAGTACGGACCTCGCTGACCCAGTGACCCACGACGACGTAGAACCACCAGACTCTGACTCGGACGCTGAGCCGCATGAGGCTCCTCAGCCGCTGGGGGGTGAGGACAATGTTTTGCCCGCAGACTTTAATAAATTCGCTGCTTTAGTGGAACGAATGATTAAGGCCTTAGAGATCCCCGCTCCGAAACCCCCGGAGCACGTGGAGGACCCAATGTTCCCTTCGGAGGAACAGAATGTAGTCGTGTCCTCCACCCTTCCACATCTCCCATACCTACTAAAGCTGGCCAAAATAATTGATATGCCCCCCTCGTCGGTACCGGCGGTACCTAGACGCCTAGACTCTATGTATAAAATAGATATGGCCACCGCTAAGTGGGTTTTAGCGCCTCCCAAAGCCAACACGGTGGTGGCCGAGGTGTCGAAATCGAAGCGCTCCAAGACTTCCCAGACTGCCCCCCCTGACAGAGAGGGTAGGAAGCTGGACACGCTAGGGAGGAAGGCCTATCTTTCTGCGGGCCTCTTCACGCGTATGGCCCACTACGCAACCTATATGTCAGGGTACCAGACCCTCCTCTGGAATCGGCTGCTACCCTACATAGAGGTCTTACCACCCGAAGACCAGCGTTTCACTAGGGCACTGCAAACCGAAGCTCTGGCCCTCGCGAAGCTCCAGAAGGACTTCGCAAAACACATGGCGGAGGCCTCCGGTAATTTGTTCGCCACCGCCACCTCCATCAGGCGGCACGCCTGGTTACGGGCCGCAAACCTTTCGGAGGAAGGGAAGGCCCTCGCTGAGGACCTTCCCTTCCACGAGGAGGGGTTGTTCAATCCCAACACCGATGACCGGCTTAAGCAAAAGCAAGATGTAAGGCAGTCCGCATCCAAATTCGGCTACACATGGCAGCCATACACTCAACAGAAAGGGAGGTGGCAACCAGGCACCCCCTCCTACCGGAGGCCTTTTGGTAACTCCTATTCTACACCCTTTAGGAGCAGATTCGGGGGCCAGTCTAGGTTCCAAGGGGGGAGGAGAACCCCCTACTCGCAGAAACCAAGGGCACAACCTTTCCAGGGAAAGTCCAAGGCTCCTGGTGCCTCAAAGAAGCGTCTTTGACGCCCCCCTGCCCAACTCTGAAGTGGTTACAACCTCAGTTGCATGCCCCTCCATGGTCTCACTACCCAAGTTACCCTTCCCTCTCTGTTTGGAAGTTGAAGTTCAGGGGATTCCTTCAGGGCCGTTGCCCTTTTTCACTGACCGTCTCTTTGGGTTCTACTCTGAGTGGGAGAAGATTACCTCAGATCGTTGGGTGTTGGCTATTGTTTCAGGAGGTTACTCTATAGAGTTCGTTGATACTCCCAGGGTTGGTTTGTTCAGAGACACCCAGTTTTCTATGGAACTCATGCAGGAGATTAAAATGTTACTAGACAAGGGGGCCATTTCCATGGTTGATCCTGCTTCCGCTCCCTTCTGTTTTTACTCTCGTTATTTTTTGGTGACTAAGAAAGGCGGTGGGCTGCGTCCCATTTTGGACTTGCGAGAGCTCAATAAACATATCAAACCGAAAAGGTTTCGAATGGTGACTCTTGCTTCCATTACCCCGCTTCTTCCTAAACGCGCCTGGTTCGCTACCGTCGACCTCAAGGACGCGTATTTCCACATATCCATCGCCCCACACCACCGAAGGTTCCTATCCTTTAGGATTAACGGTCAGTCCTACTGTTTTAATGTCCTCCCGTTTGGCCTTTCTACGGCCCCGAGGGTCTTCACCAAGTGTATGGCCGTGGTGATGGCCCACCTTAGGACCAGGGGAGTCACGGTCTACCCCTACATTGACGACTGGCTGATCGTGGCAGACACTTACCGTAAGCTCCAGACACATGTCTCCATGGTCTTGTCTCTCCTCCAGTCCCTAGGTCTCGTCCTCAACCGGGAGAAGTCCGTCCTGGTGCCGACGCAGCAGATCCGGTTCATCGGAGTGCTCCTGGACTCGGTCCGCGAGAAGGCCTACCTCCCAGAGGACCGCTTCGTCACCATCGCAGGCCTGGTGGAACAGATTCGGGTCGAGCCCAACGTGACAGCCAGACAGCTTCAAGTGCTTCTAGGACACATGGCGTCGACTACATCGGCCATCCCGTATGCCAGGCTTCGCATGCGCCCGCTACAGTCCTGGTTCCTGTCCGCCTTCAATCCTTTGCTGGACAGCCCGTCGACCAAACTATCGGTCCCACCCTGGGTTCGTTCGTCACTCCAGTGCTGGTTGGACCCTGCATGGGCTTGCTCGGGCCTGTCCTTCCACATCCCCTCTGCTACGAGAGCCGTCACCACAGATTCCTCCCTGACAGGGTGGGGGGCACATTCTCAGGGTTTGGTAGCTCACGGCATGTGGACAGGCCAAGAAAACGAGCTCCACATAAACGTACTAGAGCTCATGGCAGTCGACAGAGCTCTAAAATCCTTCGAGAGGGTGGTCACGGGTCAGGTAGTACAGATACTTACCGACAATACGACGGTAATGTACTACCTGAACAAGCAGGGCGGCACTCACTCCCCGAACCTACTGACATTGTCCATTCAGATTTGGGAGTGGTGTATAGACAGGGGGATTCATCTCTTAGCGACGCACGTGCCCGGGGAGCAGAACGTGCTGGCGGATTCCCTCAGCCGCAATCCGCTGGCACACCACGAGTGGTCCCTGAACAGAGAGGAGGTCCACAGACTCTTCCGAGCGTGGGGGACTCCGGATGTCGACCTCTTCGCGTCGAAGTTCAACGCCAAGTGCCCTCTCTTTTGTGCGAGGGCTCACCCCTCCACAGAGGAGGGTTGCCTGGGGGACGCCTTCCTCCACACTTGGACAGGGTGGACAACGTATGCCTTTCCCCCCTTTCCCATGCTGCTCCGCACTGTAGCAAAGATACAGAGGGACGTAACCTGCTGCATTTTAGTAACACCCTGGTGGCCGAGGCAGCCATGGTTCTCCCCCCTCCGCCATCTGGCGCGGGGAATATTTGTTCGGCTCCCCCACAGACCCGACCTGCTGACATGCCAACAGGACCAAGTACTGTACCCAGAGGTACACAAACTGAAACTCACGGCATGGCGAATCCTTCCCATCACATAAGTACTTTCTCCGACCTCCCCGACTCAGTGCTTAGAATTATTGAGGCGGCCCATAGGCCCTCTACTAAACGTTCCTATCTGTACAAATGGTCCAGGTTTACATCCTTTTCTAGGTCTCGCGGCTTGAACCCTAGCTCAGCACCGGTCTCTGTTATACTTGACTTCTTGGCTTCCCTTATGGACGCAGGCCTCTCACATCCCTCTATTAAATGTTATCTAGCCGCCATTTCCTGGTTCCGTAGGAAATCAGGTATGCCTTCCTGCTTTGCAGATCCGTTAGTAAAAACGTTCCTGAGAGGGATTTTGAACATCAGACCCCCCATCACCCCCGTAGTTCCCTCGTGGAGCCTGGACCTAGTGCTTAAGGTACTGATGAGACCTCCGTTTGAACCGATGGCGACAGTCAATTTGTCTTACCTTTCGTGGAAGACTGCATTTTTAGTAGCGGTCACATCGGCTCGCCGGGCTAGCGAGCTCTGTGCCCTCAGAGCAGACCCACCTTATCTGAAATTCCATTCTGACAAGGTTGTTCTGAGGACTGATATAGCCTTTCTTCCTAAAGTTTCTACGTCCTTTCATCTGTCACAGGACTTGATTTTACCCTCCTTCTTTCAGAACCCTACTTCCTCCCTGGAACAGAATCTACATCTTTTGGATGTCCGCAGGGCTTTGGCCTTCTATGTAGATAGGACTGCCCATATCAGGAAGACTCCTAGACTTTTCATTAAATATCGCCCTGATGTTCTGGGAGACCCGGTTTCTTCTCAACGACTGTCTTCATGGATCGTTTCCACGATCCAACTGGCCTACCGCATATCGCGCACACATCTGCCTCTTCCGGTGAGAGGCCACTCGACGAGGTCTGTCTCGACATCAACGGCTCACTGGAGGGGCGTCCCGCTGGATGTAGTCTGCCGGGCGGCCTTATGGTCGTCCCCCCTCTCCTTCGTTACCCACTACAAGATGGACGTTGTATCCAGAAGGGACGCACAGTTCGGCAGAGCTGTCTTATTCTCCGCGGTGGCATGACGCCCACCATCCAAGGTGAAGAGCTCGCTAATCTATCATATGTGCGATTCACAGGGACTACGACAGGAAACTATAGGTTGCTCACCTGTAACCATGGTTTCCTGAGTAGTCACCTGTGAATTCGCACATCCCCACCCGTCCTCCCCTCGAGTGTCATGCCCGCGTTCTGACTGCTTTGGGGCGGAAAAGAACTGACGGCTGGCCCCTCCCACGGGCTACTTATACTCGGGGCGAGGTGGGTGGGGCCAACCGGGAGTCAAGTGTTTTTTCTTATTTCTAGAAGGTTCCGAAAGCTATTGCGCAAGCGCAGAGATATCATATGTGCGAATTCACAGGTGACTACTCAGGAAACCATGGTTACAGGTGAGCAACCTATAGCTCCCAGGATTCCATCGCATTAAGCCACGACAGTTCAAGTTGTGCCAAACTGCAATTGTTTTACAGTGCAGATGCACCTTTTTCATGTAGTGGTACTTCACATCCTCTTGGGACAGAAAGGGGCACCTAAAGGTCATCAAGTCTAAACATGAGACGTCTCAGGGAATTCACCACTCGAGCATCCTGTCTAATCTCTGTTTTATCTAAAAACCCCAACAAAGGAGTCCTTCCGACTACCTGGTGTTTACCTAACGTGCACCCATATCAGGCACTGGCAAACTTGGGCCCTCCCTCCAGGTGTTTTGGACTCCAACTCCCACCATTCCTAACCCTTCCCTGGAAATTAATATAGGGGAGGATACTGGTGCTGCCACTCTCCATCCCAGCATTCTATTTCTATAGAGGCCAACGACAAGCATATTATGAACCACCCCTTGAGTACTATAACTCCCAGGATTCCTTTGCATTAAGCCATGACAGTTCAAGTTGTGCCAAACTGCATTTGTTTCACAGTGCCTCTGGTGTTGCTGCAAGGAGGTCCTCCATTGTGCATGTGGCAGGGCTCAGGTTGCATTGCAGCAGGTGGTCAGTGGTTTGCTCCTCTTCGCACTCGCATGTCGTGGACTCCACTGTGTGGCCCCATTTCTGAAGGTTGGCTCTGCATCTCATGGTGCCGGAGCGCAGTCTGTTCAGCGCCTTCCAAGTCGCCCAGTCTTCTGTGTGCCCAGGAGGGAGTCTCCCATTTGGTATCAGGTTCTGGGTTTGAGCCTGCCACTTTTGGACTCTCGCTTGCTGAGGTGTTCCAGCGAGTGTCTCTGTAGATCTAAGAAAACTATTTCTTGATTTAAGTTGTTGACGCGCTGGCTGATACCCAAACAAGGGATAATAATAATAATAATAATAATAATAATAATAGTAGTAGTAGTAGTAGTAATAGCAGCTGAGAAACTGGGACAGCAGAGGATGAATCAGGACTCTCTGTGCCAAATCTGGAAGCGATGGCACTCGGACGAGATGGGAAGCGTGTTTGGCCGAGCCAGACTTTCCAGCCGCTTGGCTCCTGAGTCAGAGAGTGACTCAGGACTTCGATTCCCGGGTCAACAGGTTCCTGCGGAGTTTCGTCCGGCGTCATCGCATTCCCGTCTCCAGCCACACCCAGCCACACTTTGGACACCACGGATCTGCATTGCTGAGTGAATGCAGCTTGGACTGACTCCTGGGAGTTGCAGTTTGGAGAGGCATCAGCACTTTTGGGCACTTGCAAAACTGCAATTGCTGCAATTACGTAGCATGGGAGCTCAAGTGGGGTCAAGATGCACCCCGATTCACTGAACATCTCAGCACTCCCCTTATTACCTTGGAGAAAAAGAAGGAAACGAAGCCCTCTGGGAAACTCAGTGTGAGGGTCGTGGTCTTGTTGAGGCACGTTCCGTTGACGTGGGTCCGGTTGGGCTGCAAGGAGAACTCCCCCCAGGCCTGGAAAGAAGGGGAGAAATGTAAAAAGAGAGGGATACAAAGCATTGTCTAATCCAAAAATGGGCAAACTTGGGCCCTCCAGGTGTTTTGGACTCCAACTCCCACAATTCCTAACAGCCGGTAGGCTGTTAGGAATTGTGGGAGTTGGAGTCCAAAACACCAGGAGGGCCCAAGTTTGCCCATACCTGATCTAACCCTAACTATAACCAGAATCCCACCATCTTTTGATTCTTTGCCCACGTGGCTCTCCAGAGTGTCTGGACTGACTCCCATAATCCCCCCAAAGGCACTGCTATGTGGAGGGGTTTCGGCTCCCCAAATCCCCCCAGCTAGCTCTCAAGAAAGGTTGCACTTCAAACTCTATAGTAAACTTGAAGGTTTGCCCGTGACATTAAGTCCAGTCGTGTCCAACTTTGGGTGGTGGTGCTTGTCCTTAGACACCTCCTAGCTCATGTGGCCGGCATGACTACATAAAGCGCCCCTACCTCCCCACCGGAGCGGTACCTATTGATCAACTCACATTTGCATGTTTTCGAACTGCTAGGTTGGCAGAAGCTGGGGCTAACAACAGGGGCTCACCCTGCTTCCCAGATTCGAACCTGTGACCTTTCTGTTAACAAGTTGAGCAGTTTGGCGGTTTAACCCACTGCTTGGCTCCCATAATCTACTACTACTACTACTACTACTACTTGTTGTTGTTGCTGAATCTGCCTTGTGTTTTGTTTAAGAGAGGAACATGGGATATAAGAACTACTATTACTAGTTGTTGTTGTTGTTGTTGTTGTTGTTGAATCTGACTTGTGTCTTGTTTAAGAGAGGACAATGGGATATAAGAACTACTACTACTACTACTAGTTGTTGTTGAATCTGCCTTGTGTCTTGTTTAAGAGAGGAAAATGAGATATAAGAACTACTACTGCTTGTTGTTGTTAAATCTGACTTGTGTCTTGTTTAAGAGAGGAAAATGGGATAAAAGGAGTACTACTACTTGTTGTTGTTGTTGTTGTTGAATCTGACTTGTGTCCTGTTTAAGAGAGGAAAATGGGATATAGGAACTACTACTACTTGTTGTTGTTGTTGTATCTGCCTTGTGTCTTGCTTAAGCGAGGAAATAGGATATAAGAACTACTACTACTACAACTACTACTAGTAGTAGTAGTAGTCTTCTCAGTCACCCCTCCAGAGGGATTGGATTCTAATTCCCGAGATCTCCCAGCTCTTGTATTCCCATCTTTTCGTATCCTGCAGCCACATGGGATCGGACCCTCGTCCCCCAAGTCCCCCCTTACCTGCTCTTTCCCCTTCTTGGTGTAGCGGACCCTGAGTTGCAGCCCCATCTGGGCCCGGAGGCAGACCTCTGAAGCGTTCTCCACGCGGTAGTCTCCCACTAGCACAAAGGGCATTACAGTGGGTGGCACTGGGGGTGGAGGGCTGGTGTGGTGGGCCGGCGTGGTGAGCACAGCCGTGGTGTGATGGGTGGGTGAGTTACCCGTGGTGGGCAGCGGGTGGCCCGTGGTGTGGTTGTGGAAATGAGCCGTGGTATGGTTATGGGGATGGGCCGTGGTGTGGTTGTGGAAATGAGCCGTGGTATGGTTATGGGGATGGGCCGTGGTGTTGTGATGGGGTGGGTGAGTCGTGGTAAAGTTGTGATGGTGAGCCGTGGTAAGGTTATGGTGGCGAGTCGTGGTGTGATGGGGCGAAGGGGTGGGACGAGGCCGGTGGGACGTGGTACCATTGTGGTGCCTGGTCGTGGTATGGTGTGTCGAAGTGGTGGGATGGGGATGGGGATCCGTGGTGGTGTGGCGTTTGTGGTGAGTGGTGGTGGTATGCCTTCGGTGGTGGTGTGGAGTGGTGTGTTTCTGAGGGCGGGCCGTGGAGTGGCTGTGGAGCGTGGTATGGTGCGAGGCGTTGACAGTAGTGTGGTGGGTTGGGGTAGGGGGTGCCGGCGTGGGGGGCCTAGTGGTGGTGGTGTGATTGGTCATGTTGTGATGCGTCGTCGGCGTGGTGGGCATTGTGGTTGTGGAGGTCGTCTCGGTGAAGGAGGGCAGGAGCGTGGCTGCCTTCTTTCTGTGGGGGCAGCCGGGGCCCTCTGAGTCCACGTTGTCCGAACACAGGGACCCATTTCCGGTGGCAGATGCACAACCTGGACAGAGGTGGACAAAGAAAAGGGCATTATAGAACCCAAGGGTTGGAAGGGAGGGACCCCAAAGGACATCAGATCCAACGTCATTAGACAGCCACACAGACAGAAGATGGAGAAAGAGAGAGAGAGAGAGATGGAATTGCCACCAAATTTGGCCACCAAACACCTACTAACCCAAGGAGTGACCATCAATCACAAAAAATTATTTTGTCATTTGGGAGTTGTAGTTGCTGGGATTTATAGTTCATCTACAATCAAAGAGCATTCTGAACTCCACCAATGATGGAACTGAACCAAATGTGGCACACAGGACTCCCATGTCCAACATGGGCATTGATCTTGGGTTTGGGAGTTGTAGTTCACCTACATCCAGAGAGCACTGTAGACTCAAACAATGATGGATCTGGACCAAACTTGGCATGAATATTCAATATGAACACTGGTGGAGTTTGGGGGAAATAGACTTTGATATTTGGGAGTTGTAGTTGCTGAGATTTATAGTTCACCTGCAATCAAAGAGTATTCTGAGCTCCACCAATGATGGAATTGAATCAAATGTGGCACACAGGACTCTCATGTCCAACATGGGCATTGATGGGAATTGACCTTGGGTTTGGGAGTTGTAGTTCACCTACATCCAGAGAGCACTGTAGACTCAAACAATGATGGATCTGGACCAAACTTGGCACGAATACTCAGTATGCCCAAATATGAACACTGGTGGGGTTTGGGGGAAATAGTTGCTGGGATTTATAGTTCACCTACAATCGCAGAGCCTTCTGAACCCCACCAATGACATAATTGGGGCAAACTTCCCATGGAGAAACCCCATGACCAACAGAAAATACTTAAGGCCATGCAGTCCAACTTCACCAGGGCAAGAAAACGTAAACAAAGCCCTCCCAACAAAGAGCCATCCAGCCAAAGATATAGATAGATATATATGATTCACACACACATACATACAGGGATATAATATCATAGATTTGAAAGGAGCCCCTAAAGAAGGATGGATGGATAGATGGATAGAGACATAGATAAGGAGATGGATGGATGGATGGATGGATGGATGGATGGATGGATAGATAGATAGATAGATAGATAGATAGATAGATAGATAGATAGATAGAGACATAGATAAGCAGATGGATGGATAGATTGATAGAGACATAGATTGGCAGGTGGATGGATAGATGGATGGATAGAGCCATAGATAAGCAGATGGATGGATGGATGGATGGATGGATGGATGGATGGATGGATGGATGAATGGATGGATAGATAGATAGATAGATAGATAGATAGATAGATAGATAGAGACATAGAGACATAGAGACATAGAGACATAGAGACATAGATAAGCAGATGGATGGATAGATGGATAGAGACATAGATTAGCAGGTGGATGGATGGAAGAATGGAAGAATGGATGGATGGATGGATGGATAGATAGATAGATAGATAGATAGATAGATAGATAGATAGATACATAGATACATAGATACATAGATACATAGATACATAGATACATAGATAAGCAGATGGATGGAAGGATGGATGGATGGATGGATGGATGGATGGATGGATAGATAGATAGATAGATAGATAGATAGATAGATAGATAGATAGATAGAGACATAGATAAGCAGATGGATGGAAGGAAGGAAGGAAGGAAGGATGGATGGATGGATAGATAGATAGGTAGATAGATAGATAGATAGATAGATAGATAGATAGATAGATAGAGACATAGATAAGCAGATGGATGGATGGATGGAGACATACATAAGCAGATGAAGGGATGGTCCAGATCCATCATTGTTTGAGTCCACAGAGCACTCTGGATGTAGGTGAACTACAGCTCCCAAACTCAAGGTCAATGCCCACCAAACCTTGTAAGTACTTTCTGTTGGTCGTGGGAGTACTGTGTGCCAAGTTTATTTCAATTCCATTGTTGGTGGGGGTCAGAATGCTCTTTGATTGTAGGATAACTACAAATCCCAGCAACTACAATGCTCAAATGACAACATCAATCCCCCCAACGCAACCCCCCCCCCCCCTATATTCAAACTTTGGGCATATTGGGTATTTTGTGCCAGTGAATGAAAATCCATCCTGCAGATCAGATATTTGCATTACAATTCATAACAGGAGCAAAATTCCGGTTCTGAAGTAGCAATCAAATTAAATTTATGGTTGGGGGTCACCACAACATGATCGTTCCCAATCAATCAGTCAATCAGTGGATCGGTTTCCGTCAATACATCTCAGAGTTGGGCAATTTGGAGCATGAGACCAGTCTGAGAGCGACTTCTGCTTTGGAAGAAGAGGTTTCTTTTCCCGACTGTTGAGCAATTCCGCTCCGAAAGGCCCATTCCTTGGGGTGGAAAATTTGCAACCGAAAAAAGGGGAAGTGGGGTTGGTGGGATGGAAAAAGCAGCTTTGCAGGGCACGGCAGAAGGTCAAAGTAACGCCATATTTGGAAGCTGGAACTCTGGACATGCCCAGAGGCATGCTTTATATTTAATTCTGTGATAATGTTTGCATGTTTGCATATTTTAGATTGTATGCTAATGCTTTTATATTAGGCTGCTTCAGGAAAGATAAAGCAGGGTAATAATAATAATAATAATAATAATAATAATAATAATATCTTAATAATAATATCTCAATAATAATAATAATAATAGTAGTAGTAAATATAATAATAATAGTAAATATAATAATAATAATTTAATCTTAATAATAATAATAATATCTCAATAATAATAATATCTCAATAATAATAATAATAATAATAATAATAGTAAATGTAATCTTAATAATAATTATTATTATTATAATTGTAATTTTCCTTTTTTGCCAAATTCCAAGCCTAATTCCCATCATCCACAGCTGCATATTTATGATTGTATGCTAATGCTTTTATGTTAGGCTGCTTCGGGAGAAATATAGCAGAGTATATAATAATAATAATAATAATAATAATAATAATAATAATTTAATCTTAATAATAATAATAATAATATCTCAATAATAATAATAGTAAATATAATAATAATAATTTAATCTTAATAATAATAATAATAATAATTTAATCTTAATAATAATAATAATAATAATAATTTAATCTTAATAATAATAATAATAATAATAATAATAATAATAATAATAATTGTAATTTTCCTTTGTTGCCAAATTCCAAGCCCAATTCCCATCATCCACAGGTTCTGGCTGTTCCTTCTCATTGGAGAAACCTTTCCATTTCCTATAGCAGGGTATAAATATAATAATAATAATAATAATAATATCTCAATAATAATAATAATTGTAAATATAATAATAATAATAATAATGTAATCTTAATAATAATAATAATTGTAAATATAATAATAATAATGTAATCTTAATAATAATAATAATAATAATAATAATAATTGTAGTTTTCCTTTGTTGCCATCCACAGCTTCTAGCTGTTCCTTCTCATTGGAGAAACCTTTCCACTTCCAATCTAAGTTCTTATCATTTATGGGTGCTGACTTTTCCTACAAATCCCATCGTCCACATTTTCCACCCATTCCACCCCATTGGACCTAATTGCATTGGACCCACACTTTGCTGATGCAAATCCCCTTGCTGGATTGATAATATGTATGTCTCCAATTCCCACTGCCTACATTCCCAAACTCCGATTCCCATCATCCACATTTCCTGCTCGTTCCACTCCATTGGACCTAAATGCATTGCACCCACATTTTGCTGATGCAAATCCTCTTGCTGGATGTAATACGTATCTCCCCAATTCCCATCACCCACATTCCCAAACTCTGATTCCCATCATCCACATTTACTGCCTGTTCTACCCCATTGGACCTAAATGCATTGGACCCATGTTTTGCTGATGCAAATCCCCTTGCTGGATGTAATAGTATCTCCCCAATTCCTATCACCCACATTCCCAAACTCCAATTCCCATCATCCACATGTTCTGCTCGTTCCACTGCATTGGACCTAAATGCATTGGACCCATGCTTTGCTGATTCAAACCCCCTTGCTGGGTTGATAATATGTATGTCTCCAATACCCATCACTCACATTCCCAAACTCTGATTCCCATCATCCACATGTTCTGCCCGTTCCACCCCATTGGACCTAAATGCATTGGACCCACATTTTGCTGATGCAAATCCCCTTGCTGGATGTAATATGTATCTCCCCAATTCCCATCACCCACATTCCCAAACTCCAATTCCCATCATCCACATTTACTACCCGTTCCAGCCCATTGGACTTAAATGCATTGGACCCATCTTTTGCTGATGCAACCCCCCTTGCTGGATTTAATACGTAGGTCCCCAATTCCCATCACTCACATTCCCAAACTCCGATTCCCATCATCCACATTTACTGCCCGTTCCACCCCATTGGACCTAAATGCATTGGACCCATGTTTTGCTGATGCAAATTGCTGGATTTATTACATAGGTCCCCAATTCCCATTGCCTACATTCTCAAACTCCGATTCCCATCATCTATATCTACTGCCTGTTCTACCCCATTGGACCTAAATGCATTAGACCCACACTTTTCTGATTCAAATCCCCTTTGCTGATGCAAATCCCCTTGCTGGATTTAATACGTAGGTCCCCAATTCCCATCACCCACATTCCCCAAACTCCGATTCCCATCATCCACGTTTCCTGCCCGTTCCACCCCATTGGACTTAAATGCATTGGACCCATGTTTTGCTGATGCAAATTGCTGGATTTATTACATAGGTCCCCAATTCCCATTGCCTACATTCCTAAACTCCAATTCCCATCATCCACATTTTCCGCCCATTCCACCCAATTGGACCTAAATGCATTAGACCCGCACTTTGCTGATACAAATCCCTTTGCTGGATTTAATACATATCTCCCCAATTCCCATCATGCACATTCCCAAACTCCGATTCCCATCATCCACACTTACTGCCTGTTCTACCCCATTGGACCTAAAATGCCTTAAACCCTGATGCAAATCCCTTTGCTGGATTTAATACGTATGTCCCCAATTCCCATCACCCACATTCCCAAACTCTGATTCCCATCATCCACATTTTCTGCCCGTTCCTTCCCACTGGACATAAAATGCATTGCACCCATATTTTGCTGATGCAAATCTCCCTGCCGGATTGATAATATGTATGTCTCCAATTCCCATTGCCTACATTCCCAAACTCCGATTCCCATCATCCACATTTTCTGCTTTTTCTACCCCATTGGACCTAAAATGCATTAAACCCTGATGCAAATTCCTTTGCTGGATTTAATACATATCTTCCCAATTCCCATCATCCACATTCCCAAACTCTGATTCCCATCATCCACAGTTTCTGGTTCTTCCTATCTATTGGATCATAAAGCAACCTGTCCACTTTGTGCCTTGGGGAGTATGGCGAAGGGAGCAGGGGGAGAGGAACAAAATCCAATCCCACTCCAATTCCCATAATCCCCATTCCCTTCTTCTTCCCCCAATCGAACCAGGTGCCGTGGAGGGGCGGAGGGACCCACCTGCGGCCAGCAAGACCCACCCAGCCAGGCAGAGAAGGGCCCAGGGTGCCTTTTGGGGGGCCTCCATCGTGACTTTCCTTCTGCGTCTCCTCGGGACTGAAGAGGCCCCTTCCCGTCTCCGTGGAGCAGAAGAAGCAGAAAAGGAAGGAAGCGAAGCGCGGCCGCAAAAGGGGTGAGTCAGCCCTATGGGTGGCCAGCCCCACGTGCGATCGAGGGCCACGAGACCCACATCACGGGGCGTTTGGGGAATTGCAGAAGAGGGGTCATCCAGACTGACCCTCCTTCTGACATCTCAACCAGGCATGGGCCAACTTTGGCCCTCCCTCCAGGTGTTTTGGACTTCAACTCCCACCATTCCTAACAGCCTGCCGGCTGTTAGGAATGGTGGGAGTTGAAGTCCAAAACACCTGGAGGGAGGGCCAAAGTTGGCCCATGCCTGGTTGAGATGTCCATTCTTCGGTGTCCCAAGGGCCTGACTCTCATGTGACGGGGAGGAAAAGAGGAAGGAGTGGCCCTCCCAAGGGCCCCACGGGACACAGCCTCACCCCAAGGTGGAGGGAGGGTGGGAGCAAGGCTGGAATGACCCACGGAGGAGTCAAAACAAACGCTGAATCATAGAGTCCTCGAGTTGGGTCATCCAGTCCAACCCCTTTCCGCCATTATGCAGGAAAAGCACAATCAAAGCCTGACTGTGAGAGCTGTTCAGCAGTGGAACTCTCTGCCCTGGAGTGTGGTGGAGGCTCCTTCTTTGGAGGCTTTGAAACAGAGGCTGGGTGGCCATCTGTCAGGGGTGTTTTGAATGTAATATCCCTGCTTCTTAGCCGAATGGGGTTGGACTGGATGATGGCCCATGAGGTCTCTTCCAACTCTAGGATTCTATGAGTCTATGATCCCGACAGATGGCCATCCAGCCTTGGTGTAAAGGCCGTCAAGGAAGGCAGAGAGTTCCACTGCCAAACAGCTCCGCAAGACTCCAAGGCAGAGAGTTCCTTTGCTGAACAGCTCTACAATACTCTAAGGCAGAGAGTTCCTTTGCTGAACAGCTCTACAATACTCTTAAGGCAGAGAGTGCCTTTGCTGAACAGCTCCAGAAGACTCCAAGGCAGAGAGTTCCGCTGCTGAACAGCTCCGCAATACTCCAAGGTAGAGAGTTCCGCTGCTGAACAGCCCCACAAGATCCTAAGGCAGAGAGTTCTGCTGCTGAACAGCTCTTCCTATGGTAAGGAAGTTCTTCCTCATGTTCAGGTGGAATCTCCTTTCTCTCCTGTCATTTGGACCCCGCCACATGGACAATGGAGGACCTCCTTGTGGCAACACCAGAGGCACTCCAAGGGGCCAGAGACTGGTCAAAGGACATTTAATCAAATACCAAACACACAAATTTTGTATTTTCTCTGTTTGTTTGCTTTGTTCTGTTAGAAATGTAATATAATTGACTGGCTGCCCTGACACGACAAATAAATAAATTTGGACACATGGTTCCATTGAACCCAATCTCCAAGGCAGAGAAAACAAGCCTGCTCCCTCTTCCTTGCGACAGCCTTTCACATCTTTATCCATGGCATTGGCTATCCTATCTCTTCTCAACCTTCTCTGATGCAGGCTAAACAGACATAGCTCTTTGAGATGCTCCTCAGTGGGATTGTTCATGGTCCCCAGACCATTAATCCTTGGAGTTGCTCTATTCCTCTGGACTCCTTCCAGCTTAAGAGTCCAGATATCTCTTAAATCGTGGTGCCCAGAGTTGGACACGGCATTCCAGTTGAGGCCTGACCAGATCAGAATGGAGAGGCAATAGGACTTCCCTTAATCTGGGCACAATTCTCCTTTGGATGCAGCCCAAAATCCCCCTGGCCTTTTGAGCTGCTGCCAGTCTAACCACATAGGAAGCCTTTGGAAACTCCGGCCACAAATGAATTGAACTCTGCAGGCGAAAGATGAACCTCTGACTTTCCAAAATGGAAAATTCGCCTTTCTCCCTGAAAACGGCTCCCAAAAATGGAGACCACATCTGGATGGCCATCTGTTGGGGGTGCTTTGAACTTCTTGGCAGGGGGTTGGACTGGATGGCCCATGAGGTCCCTTCCAACTCTAGGATTCTATCTCAAAACGCAGCAGAATTAATGCCTGACGCAACTACATTTGGTTTCAATCTGATGCAATGTGATTGGGAAACACTGGTCACTTGGAGCCATTCTCTGGACCTTCTCAGCACCGTCCTCGCCGTGCCAGACGCTTCCTCTTCCTTTTCGTGGATTTGTGGGTTATGTGTATGTATACATATATATATCTTGCAGGCTGGGCTTTGCCACAGGCCCCCAAAGACCCTTGATCTGTGGTTGTACCTTTCCACACCCAACAAAGTATGTCCTTCTCAACCTTCCTAACGCCATGACCCCTTGATGCAGTGCCTCATGTGGTGGTGACCCTCAACCATAACATTATTTTCGTTGCTACTTCACAACTGTAATTTTGCTACTCTTAGGAATTGTAATGTAAATATGTGATATGCAGGATGCATTTTCATTCACTGGACCAAATTGGGCACAAATACCCAATACGCCCAAATTTGAATACTGGTAGGACAGGAGGGGGGATGGTTTTGTCATTTGGGAGTTGTAGTTGCTGGGATTTATAGTTCACCCATGCATTCCAAACTCCACCAACAACGGAATTGGGCCAAACTTGGCACACAGACTCCACGACCAACAGAAAATACCGCAAGGTATTGTCAAAGGCTTTCATGGCCGGAATCACTGGGTTGTTGTAGGTTTTTTTGAGCTATATGGCCATGGTCTAGAGCAGGGGTCCTCAAACTAAGGCCCGGGGGCCAGATACGGCCCTCCAAGGTCATTTGCCCGGCCCTCACTCAGGGTCAACCTAAGCCTGAAACGACTTAAAAGAACACAACAACAATCCTATCGGCCAAAAGCAGGTCCACACTTCCCACTGAAATACTAATACGTTTATATTTGTTAAAATTGTTCTTAATTTTAATTATTGTGTTGCTTTTAAGTGGTTTTTTTTTTTTTTGCACTACAAATAAGATATGTGCAGTGTGCATAGGAATTCATTCATGGTTGTTTTTTTGTAAAATTATAATCCGGCCCTCCAAATTTGAGGGATTATGACCTGGCCCTCTGTTTAAAAAGTTTGAGGACCCCTCTTCTAGAGGCATTCTCTCCTAAAGTTTTGCCTTTCCACACCCAAAGGCTATATGGCTGATGAGATAGGGTTGTTGTTGTTGTGTGCTTTCAAGTCGTTACAGACTTAGGTTGATCCTAAGCGAGGGCCAGGTAAATGACCTTGGAGGGCCGTACCTGGCCCCCGGGCCTTAGTTTGAGGACCCCTGCTCTAGAACATGTCCATATAGCCCGAAAAAACCGACAACAACCCAGTGATTCCGGCCATGAAAGCCTTCAACAAAACATTGAACTTAAGACTATCAGAAATAGATGTTTTTGGGTGGTCTTTGGCAACCCCTCTGAACCCCCCTCGTTACCCTGTCCAGCAGTGTCCACCCCCAAATTGAGAAACACTGATCTAGAGCGAATTCCCAATCTGCCGGCACCCTTTCTGTTCTTCCAATATATATAAACCCATTTTTCCTACTTCCAACAGACCTCACAACCTCTGAGGATGCTTGCCATAGATGCAGGCGAAACGTCAGGAGAAATGCCTCTAGAACATGGCCCTATAGCCCAAAAAAAACCCACAAGAACCTAGTATATTCCCTTTCTTTAGGTATCCAAAAAGCAACGTCCCCAAATTACAAATGGAGAGAGTGACACCTTTGCTTTCCGATGGTTCCGTGTACATAAAAATTTTGTTTCAGGCACAAAATTAAATATATATTGTGTATTGACACACGCAGAATGCATTTACTGTTTAGACTTGGACCCCATCTTCAAGCGATCTCACATATGTATATAATCTATCCAAATACAAGTCTCTTTTTCCAAAATCCACTTACACGTAAACCCAGTTTCAGATCAGCAGTGTTTGAAATCAAGACCAAGAAGCAGAAAAGCCTCCCCTCCTCCTCCTCCTCCATTTACGATAATTTTTTTTTGCACAAATCATCCCAAAGCAAAGGAGCCATTTGGTTTTGTTTTTCTCAAGATCACGTTTATTTTGGTCACTGTAACTTTTCCTTTTGAATAAATAATAGCTATACAAAAAAAGGGTTTTTTTCAGGTTTTGCAACGCACAGATTTCTTTTTTTGCTGTATGAAAAAAGTTTTCCAATTTTTTTTTCGATTTTATTTTAACGAACGAACAATGGGAATTGAGGGAGGGAAGGAAGGAGAAAAAGGGGGTTTTGCGCCTTGGCGTCGAAAGGGGGAGAAAAATTGGCATGTTTTTTGTGTGTTTTCGTGTTTTGCGTGTTTGCTTCTTTCACCAATGATTTCCAGGCAGGGAGAACAGAAAACCATGACCTTCTTTGTGAGGTAGGTTTCAAATTCTCAAGCGGTTTCCCCCTTCCCCCAGTGTTTTAGCACCATGATTCTGCGGAAAAAGGGAAAAAACGTTGAAGACGGCTACAAAAATAATAATTATGGGGATGTTTTTCTGGAGGGAAAGCGAAGAGAGAGGTGAGGAAGCTTCGGAAACTTCCTTCTCTCCATTAAAAAAATATATAAGGAGACCTGGATGTGGGTTCTGGGTTCGAATCTGGGGGCTGTTTGGAAAAATGAAATCACAGAGAGAGAGAGAAAGAAAAGAGAGAATAGGGGGAAAAGAAGGAGGAATGAAAGAGAAAGAAAGAGACAGAGGAAAAAGCGCCAGTAAACACTATAAATTTCATTTTTTGCCTCCAAAAAAGTGACATTTATTCAAAAGGCAAGAAAACTCAAAAAAAAAAAAAATAGAAAAGGGCAAATATTTGGGGGGGTTTTCTTTCTGGTTGGGTGGGAAGGATCGAGGGGTGTTTTGTTGTGCCCACCGGGGAGGTTGTTATAGGCACCGATGTGGCCCCGCCGGGCAGCCGAGGCTCAGATGAGGTCGGCCACGTTGAGAGGCATCTCCTCGATGGAGGTGTTGTAGAAGGTCTCGATGTCGCGCAAGGTGCGCTTGTCCTCTTCCGTCACCATGTTGATGGCCACCCCTTTCCTGCCGAAGCGGCCGCCTCGACCAATCCTGAGGGAGGAGAAGAGGCCGAGAGACACTCAGGATTAATTTGAAGGGATTCTTATGGTTAAGTTGTTTTTTTACTTTGTATTTATTTACTTTAATTGTATACTGCACTCTCTCAGCCCGTAGGCAACTTTGTATGTTTTGTGATGTTACCTGGGAACCGCTCTGAGTCCCCTCGGGGAGATGGAGCGGTATATAAAGTATTATTATTATTATTGGGTTGTTGTACGTTTTTTCGGGCTATATGGCCATGGTCTAGAGGCATTCTCTCCTGACATTTTGCCTGCATCGATGGCAAGCATCCTCAGAGGTAGTGAGGTCAGTTGGAATTAGGAAAAAGGGTTTATATATCTGTGGAATGACCAGGGTGAGACAAAGGACTCTTGTCTGCTAGAGCTAGGTGTGAATGTTTCAACTGACCACCTTGATTAGCATATGATGGCCTGACAGTGCTTAGAGCAAACTTTTGTTGAGAGGTGATTAGATGTCCTTGTTTGTTTCCTCTCTGTTGTTGTGCTGTTGTAATTTTAGAGTTTTACAACAGCACAAGAAACATATACTTCAAGCAAGGGCCAACTTCGTCCCTCCCTGACCATTCCAAACTGTCACTGAGTCAGTCAAGTGAGCTGCAGCCCCTCCCACTGCTTTAGGTATATAGAGATAAGGAAACTGCAAATCAAATAAGATATATACTTCAAGCACGGGCCAACTTCGTCCCTCCCTGAACATTCTAGACTGTTACTGAGTCAGTCAAGTGAGCTGCAGCCCCTCCCACTGCTGTAGGTATATAGAGATAAGGAAACTGCAAATCACATAAGACAGATACTTCAAGCACGGGCCAACTTCGTCCCTCCCTGACCATTCTAGACTGTCACTGAGTCAGTCAAGTGACCTGCAGCCCCTCCCACTGCTGTAGGTATATAGAGATAAAAAAACTGCAAATCAAATAAGACAGATACAGAGGCATCTACACCAGGCCTTCCAGGTGTTTTGGACTCCAACTCCCAGCATTCCTAACAGCCTCAGGCCCTGAGGCTGTCAGGAATGCTGGGAGTTGGAGTCCAAAACACCTGGAGGGAGGACCCAAGTTTGCTCACGCCTGCTATTTATCATAATATTCTAGTTGGAAGTCTAGTGGAGTTTTGGACTTCTGGTTAGTAAACACCCCAAGCTGCTTGGCCAATAGTCAATTTCTACTTCTAAGGCCTGGAAACAGAGAACCAAGGGTTTCAAAAAGCATTGGCAAAGATAGTATTTTGAAGGGAGAAGGAAGGAAACGACTCACCTGTGGATGTAGTTCTCCCGGTTGGTGGGCAGATCGTAATTGATAACCAGGGAGACCTGCTGCACATCAATGCCACGAGCCTAAAAAGGGGAGGAAGGAAGAGCATAAGCCACCAGGGACCTAATACTTTATTTACCCTGTTTGATCCCCTTGGAAAAGAAGGATGCATGGAACCTATTAGTTTTTCACCGGGACTGTGGCGTCCCTGGCTGGGAGTCTGCTGCATTAAGATCACTACTGACCGAAAGGTCACAAGTTCAAAGCCAACCCAGGTCGGAGTGAGCTTCCGACCAATCTGTGTAGCTTCCTGTCGACTTTTGCCGCCAGAAAGACAGTTGCATCTGTCAAGTAGGAAATTTAGGTACCGCGTATGTGTGGAGGCCAATTTAACTAATTTACGACACCATAAACATTTCCAGCAAGCATGCAAAGAATGAGGAAGTACTTCAGCAGTGTTACAAATGGATGGTGAAGCGAATTTCACCTGTTTGCTAGATCTATGGAGCTCAACTCATTTTGCTTCCTGCCCCTTCTTTCCCCCCAAAAGGTCTTTAGTGCTTTATGGCCATTTACTTGAGAAGGGCTTCTTTCTTACACACAGACATGAGAGTCAGCCTTCGGGACTCTTCTACCAATGTGTTGTTGGCTTTTGTCATATGCTTTGCAGTTGATGGTGGTTGGTGATGGAAGGGTTAATGTATTAGTTCTAGAGGGTTTGGTGATCTGTAATGGGGAGTTTGATTCATCTCTGCCTTGTTTAGGTAGAGATGAATCGAACTCCCCATTACAGATCACCAAACCCTCTAGAACTAATACATTAACCCTTCCATCATCATCCACCATCAACTGCAGACCATATGACAGCTTTCATGGCCGGAATCACTGGGTTGTAGTGTGTTTTCCGGGCTGCATGGCCATGTTCCAGAAGCATTCTCTCCTGATGTTTCGCCTGCATCTATCGCAGGCATCCTCAGAGATTGTGAGGTCACAACTTCACCTCTAAGGATGCCCTGCCATAGATGCAGGCAAAACATCGGGAGAGAATGCTTCTGGAACATGGCCATACAGCCCAGAAAACACACAACCCATCTTCTACCAACTTTTATTTACTCCGAGATATATTACCTGCAACAATACGATATGTGTTTATGCATAGATACTTATATGTATAAGTACATATATGCATATCTCTATATTTGGATGCGTCTATGTATATATGTGTACATATATGTATAACACGTGTCCCTTTCTTTCCTCTGTCTCCTTCCCTTTCATTCTTCCTTCTTTTTTCTTTCTCTCTCTGTGATTTCATTTTTCCAAACAGCCCCCCACATTCGAACCCAGAACCCACAATCCAGGTCTCCTTATATTTTTTTTAATGGAGAGAAGGGAAGTTTCCAAAACTTTCTTGCCTCTCTTCTCACTTTCCCTCCAGAAAAGCATCCCTGTATTATTATTTTTGTAGCCGTCTTCCAACTTTTTCCCCTTTTTCTGTAGAATCCTCAGTGGCTGTTTGGGCATTTCTGACAAATGGCAGTTGGCTGTCCTTGAATGCCAATACGATAGAAGCCTTTGCCCTCAACTTGTCATCATCTTCTTTTCCTGCATTATCTGGGGGATTCTCCACCACTTCCCAAAGTCTCTTAATGTGAAAATTTTCATTTCAAATGACCATGTGGCATAATTGCTGGCATTCAACCTTTCAAAAGGCAGTCCACTTGCTTGAAATGCCACTTCCATATTTCTTGAGCCTGAATAAGGTCTGGTCTGGGTTATACTGGACTATACTGGGCCCATAATCCCTTGTTGGGTGAGTTGGCTTATTAACAAAAGACTCTCCCCATAAATATATACAGCTGAGTAACTTATGAGCAGCAGCGTGACACAGCACCAGTAGTCCAAAGTGATACAAGGAACAAAGACACACAGAACAATATTATCTCTTCCTTGGGAGGCTTTTCTTTGTAGTAAAATAATATAGTCGCACTATTGACAATAACAAGGTTTCCGCAACACAAATAAAGTCCTTTATACTTCCTTCTTTGCTTCCACGCTGGGTTTCTTTCTCATGCAGATAAAAATCGCTTTGCTCTCACACAGAACCCTCACACTGAGGTTTACTTCACACACCTCAGGATGACACTAGCTTTGGCCCACTAACTCTAACAGGCTTCGGCCTACTCACTTTTTCAGTGCTTGACTCGTATGTTTATAATGCAAATTACCCAGTAAATTATTAATATTTCTGACACACACACATATATGTCTAACTATAGATGTGTGTATGTATGTGTGTGTGTGTATATATCTCTCTAAAAATACCTCACCAGTGTCACCCTATTTTCCCAGCGTGATCAGCTGTGAATTGCACATTTGGTATATGTCGTTGCGCAGGCAGCAACGGACTTTCTCGAGACTATTTTTGACCACTCTCCCCGTCAGTATAAATAAGCCCAATAGCGGGGCTACTACCCAGTTCTTCTAATCTGCTGCTAAAAGCAGCAACGGAAACAGAGACTTCACAAATAATCTAAAAACTAATATTAAACCTGAAG
Organism: Anolis sagrei; assembly: GCF_037176765.1. Classification (NCBI taxonomy): domain Eukaryota; kingdom Metazoa; phylum Chordata; class Lepidosauria; order Squamata; family Anolidae; genus Anolis; species Anolis sagrei. Next base: position 3,266,706 of record NC_090026.1, read on the forward strand.
GAAAATGTCTACCACTTCCTTCAAAAAGTGTGTATCGTGCCTAAATAAGATTCCAGATAACGATGCACACCTTAATTGTCTACTATGCCTAGGAGAAGGACACCTCTCCCAAGCGTGCGCCATCTGCAAGGTGTTCACACCACAAACTAAAAAGAACAGAGAACTGAGACTGAAGTCTGCTCCCCTCAACACAAATAACACAAGAAGAAACGGTTTCTTACTCTAACCTCATATTTGGCCCTGGCTATGTTACAATGGATACCAAATATGGCTACAGATACAATGACAGGGGACCCCAACTCCTTAGCAAGGCCACTCCAATATAATCAGCAGGAAGGCCTCTCCCTGCAATATAAACATGGCTGCTTGTGGGCTGCCACACAGTGACCGGATGCCTTCCCGGCACCAGTCGTGGAGAAGGGCACCCCAGTTTCCTGTGCCAAGGAGCTACAATCCGCCAACGGCACTGAGGCAACCGGGCAGAGAGGGAATCTCCTTGGAAGGAAGGTAAAAGAGAACTCCAAGCTGAACCTGAGTCAACAGTGTGGTGCGGCAGCTAAAAAGGCCATGTGATTCTAAACAGTCTAGTGTGCAAGATGGGAAAACCGGAAAATCAACAATGGTCCAGACAACTCACCAGCAAGTCGGTAGTGATCAGGACACGGCTGGAACCGGAGCGGAACTCCCTCATGATGACGTCACGCTCCTTCTGGTCCATGTCTCCGTGCTGCAGAAGGAGAGGAACACTGGTTAGATCCCGGTGGCTGGGTGCCTCCTATTTTACACTGAGTCTACATCTGCTTAGTAAAGATACACCAGGGTCACAGCAATGGCCAAGTAAGGAATGCATCTTTTGGCTCACAACATAATACTTCCACGTTTATTTATTTACTACATTTATATACCGCCCCTCTCAGCCCAAGGGCTGTTGAGTATGCATGCCCAGTGTGGAACACATTCTCACCACACTAAAACAGTGGATGTCGCTCTTAATGAGACTTGCCGCATTATCACGGGGTGCCTGCGCCTTACACCACTGGAGAAATTACACTGCTTAGCTGGTATTGCACCACCTGACATCTGCCGGGAAGTAGCAGCCAAGAGTGAAAGGACCAAGGCAGAGACATCTCCAGCTCATCCCCTTTTTGGGTATCAGTCAGCACGTCAACAACTTAAATCCAGACATAGTTTTCTAAGATCGACAGAGACACTCGCTGGAAAACCTCAGCAAGCGAGAGTCCAAAAGTGGCAGGCCCAAACCCAGAACCTCAATCAATGGTTCATACCAAATGAGAAACTCTGAGCCCCGCCACATGCACAAGGGAGGACCTTCTTGCAGCAACACCAGATGCACTCCAAGTAGCCAGATACTGGTCAAAGGATATTTAATCAACTACCAAGTTTGCAAACTTTGTGTTTTTTTAAATCTGTTTTTTTGTTTTGTTCTGTTAGAAGTGTAATACAATGGTCTGCTTGCCCCGGACACGATAAATAAATAGCCCAAGGGCCACTTGTTTACAACCACTGTGCCCCAGGCATGGGCCAACTTGGGCCCTCCTTCCAGGTGTTTTGGACTTCAACCCCCACAATTCCTAACAGCTGGTAACTGCTATAAATAAATACAAGTTACAACCACCTTGTATTTTTTGGGTTTTACATGCCCTTCTGAAAGTTATTATATTCAGAGTATCTTGCACACAAGGGAGTGCAATAAAAAAAAGCTCAAAAGGCTCACCATGGCCGAAACGGTGAAGTCCCGGGCATGCATCTTCTCAGTGAGCCAATCCACCTTCCTCCGGGTGTTGATGAAGATGACGGCTTGGGTGATGGTGAGGGTCTCGTAGAGGTCGCACAGAGTGTCCAGCTTCCACTCCTGGGCGGAAAACAGAACAGGTTGATGAAAGGCCCACTTTTGGGGTGTACAAGCCCCAGGTAGATTCCAAAAAGCTATACTGCTTGGACAACAGGCCTTTTTTCAAAGTCTAGCTCAAACGTGGACCAACTTTGGCACTCCCTCCAAGGGTTTTGGACTTTGTGGAAGTCTGAAACACCTGAGGAGAAGGTCCAAAGTTGGCCCATGCCTGAACTATAGTAAGAGTTTCATACCAACTTTGCTTAAAACAGGACTAAAAAATAACAGAAGTTAGAGGGCCCTTAAATAAAAATACTGTATGAGAAATGTTAGTGAATTATCAATAGCATGAGCATGTAACATTGCTCATGCTATAATACTGTATTCCTATTTTGGCAAATACTAAAAAAGAGGACTAAAGATATATATTGATTTGTGGTATACCCTTGTCAATAGAGCAACCAACCAACCAACCAACCAACGTACCTCCCTCTCCACGTTGATATAGAACTGCCGGATGCCTTCCAGGGTCAGCTCCTCCTTCTTCACCAGGATGCGGATGGGGTCCCTCATGAACTTCTTGGTCACCTCCAGGACATCCATGGGCATCGTGGCAGACAGGAGCACCACCTGGGGAAGGGAGGAAGGGGGTCAGGGCGGGGCATTTACTCAGCAAAGGGAGCTTCTCCCACACCTCCAAAGGCTGCCCTGTCCTCCTTGAAAACATTAAATTGGTGGGACAGTGTCTAATAGGTTTTCTAGAAGATTCCAAACTATCTGCGCAGGAAATAGCATATGTGCGATTCACAGGGACCACGATAGGGAAACTTTATTTATAACCTGCCACCATCTCCCCAAAGGGGACTCGGGGTGACTAACACGAGGCCAAGCCCCCCCCCCCCAAAATACAACATAATTATAATATAATAATAATAATAAACTTTATTTGTACCCCGCTACCATCTCCCCAAGGGACTCAGTGCGGCTTACATGAGGCCAAGCCTAAAGTACATCCAACAAAACATCAATATAAAACAGTATAAAACAGTATACACAACAATTTTAATTGTGATAACTGTTTTAATTACGTTTTTTGTATATTATGTGTAATCTGTATAGGCATCGAATTCTGCCTTCTTTGTAAGCCGCCCTGAGTCCCCCTTCTGGGGTTGAGAAGGGCGGGGTAAAAGTACCAGAAATAAATAAATAAATAAAAAACAGTATAAAACCGTATGAACAATTTAAAACCAATATAAAAACAGACCACAAATATTCAGTGGTCACTGATTTAAATGAAGGACTTCCAGTACCTTCATTCGCCTCAGACCACAGTGGCACATACCAATGACTCATCAAGACCAAACTTGCCATCCAGAGCCCCCATGAGCCATTCTGCATCCTGGTGCAGTTTGGAGGAGGATGAGCCATGGACAATGGGACTTCCATATGGAAGCTGTAGTTCACCTGCACCCACTGAACCTATCCGACGATGGACCTAGACTACATTTGGGAGCACAGGCAAGCAATGCCTTTCTCAAATAACCCGGGCACCGCTGGCTCCCCAAGCTAGGAAAAGGAAGGAGCCCAAGGCTGTTGGGAATCGTGGGAGTTGAAGTCCCCCCCATGCCTGGTCTAACCTAATGCCATTACAAATTCTGCTAAAGTTAAATAACAATACAATCATATTCTTACTTACCTGTGTGTTCCCACTCAGCTTCTGGAATATGTCATAGATCTGGTCCTTGAAACCGCGGCTCAACATCTCGTCGGCTTCATCCAGCACGAACATCTTGATGAACTTGGGAGCTGCCGAGACCCAAAAAAGACAGAAAAAGACATTTAACCCAGGTTTAATATTCTGAATTAATCTGCATTACACTTTACATCCAAAGATCTCAATACTGTAAAAAGGTCATGGTCAGAAGATAGACTCAAGCAGGCTTGGGCCTACTTCGGCCCTCCCTCCAGGTGTTTTGGACTTCCAACTCTCACCATTTCTGGGAATTGAAGTCCAAAACACCTGGAGGAAGGCCAAAATTGGCCCAAAGCCTGCGATTCCTGAGAAAGGAATCTCAGCTAGCCCTGAAGGGGACCAAAGGAAGCCGCTGTCCTCAGGACCTTGTTAGGTTATGATCACTTTCCCCAAGCGAACCCCACCTCTCCCCCCAACAAGGCAGAACGCCTTCCCGAAGGGAGACTGTGGGGCCGCGAGGGGGGTCAGATGACACGCATGAGGTCAATCATCACGGAACAGCAGCCGTTTGGGTGCAAAGTAGGAAATCCTGAGAATCACTGCTACAAAACTATGTAAAACATATTTAAAATATTCAGAAATTAAATCATTCAGAATTAATGAGCCTAAAATCCTGAAATTGTTGGGTCGCTTCAGGTACTACTATAGCTCCACGGGATTTGCAGATCTCTATTAGGATTCTATGCCAAGGAACTCCCGTAATTCTACAGGATGCACTCAAATTGACTTTTTTGTTTATGTGGCTCATGAGTAGGGTGCTTTGATGCCATTTTGATGCTGTGACTCCAACCCATGGGATTTACAGTTCTCCGTGTTGTATTTGTAGCTGCCAGTGGCATAGTGGGTTAAACTGCTGAGCTGCTGAACTTGCTGACTGAAAGGTCAGCAGTTCAAATCCAGGGAACGGGGTGAGCTCCCAGCTTCTGCCAGCCTATTACTATTATTAACTTTATTTGTACCCCGCTAGCATCTCCCGAAGGACTCGATGCAGTTTACAAAGGCCAAGGCCTCAAAACACAACATAACAATACAAAACCTAAAGCAGATTAAAAACAATTAAAGCAATATAAACAACAAGCAATAAACAATACACTAAGCCTAGCAGTTTGAAAACATGCAAATGTGAGTAGATCAATAGGTACCGCCCTGACAGGAAGGTAATGGCACTCCATGTAGTCATGCTGGCCACATGACCTTGGAGGCGTCTACGGACAACGGCGGCTCTTTGGCTTAGGAATGGAGATGAGAACCAACCCTCAAAGTTGGATATGTCTAGACTTAATGTAGGGAAACCATTACAGTTCTACAGGATGCACTCAAACTGACTTTTAAAAATGTCACACATGAATAGGGCACTTTAATGCCATTATTATTATTAATAATAATATAGGTTTCTTACCTGTAACCGTAGTTCCCCGAGTGGTCGCCTGTGAATTTGCACATATGGTATTTCCTGCGCTTGCGCAATGGCGGCGGATAAAAGGAACTGAAGCTGTAGCCCCACCCACTGGCTCTATATCTATATATGTATGTGTGTGTGTGTATATATATATATATATATCAAGGGGAGAGTGGGCGGGGCTACCACCTGAAAGTGTCTAGTAAGTTTTCTAGAAGATTCCGAACTGCTGCGCTGGCACAAGCAATACCATATGTGCAATTCACAGGGACCACAGGGGAAACTTTATTTTTAATCTGCCACCATCTCCCCAAAGGGGACTCGGTGCAACTAACATGAGGCCAAGCCCAAAAAATAATACAACATAATAATAATAATAAATGAAATACCGTATGTGCGATTCACAGTGACCACGATGGGGAAACTTTATTTATAACCTGCCACTATCTCCCCAAAGGGGACTCGGAGTGACTAACACGAGGCCAAGCCCAAAAAATAATACAACATAATAATAATGAACTTTATTTGTACCCTGCTACCATCTCTCCAAGGGACTCGGTGCGGCTTACATGAGGCCAAGCCCAAAGTACATCAAACACAACATCAATAAACACAACATCAATAAGCAATCAATAAAATACAGATCATATAAATCACATAAACAAAAAACCATCAATAGTGACATAAACAATTTTTAAATGGAATTATGAGATTTGCAGTTCTCTACACAATATTTAGAATGGGTTATAGCAGAAATGCAAATCTTATGATGCCTTAATGGCAAGCGCAGGCAAAGCGGCAATCATTGCAGAGCAGAAGAGGCTCCAGTTCGAAAAGTTGCCCGGCCCTCATCACAAGTCCCTCAACTTTGCTGGATTCTGAAGAGCACTGGGATTGTGGCACAGCTGGCTGAGTGTCAGCTGCATTACGATCACTCTGACCATAAGGTCATGAGTTCGAAGCCAGGCCGGGTTGGAGTGGGTTTCCAACCAATTGTGTGTAGCCTGTTGTCGACCTTTGCAACCCGAAAGACAGTTGCATCTGTCAAGTAGGAAAATTAGGTACCACCTTAAAAGTGTGGGGAGGCTAAATTAACTGATTTATGAGGCCATAAAGAAGACTCAAGCAAAGCATTCCAGCGGGGAAGCATGCGGGGAATGCGGAAAGTGCTTCATCAGTGTTGCAGATGGACGAGGAAAGCGACAGCTCCCCTGGTGGCCAGAAAAGAGTTAAATAGCCTCTGTGTATGTCTGTATGTCAAAAATTGGCATTGAATGTTTGCCATATATGTGTACACTGTAATCCGCCCTGAGTCCCCTGCGGGGTGAGGAGAAGGGCGGAATATAAAAGCTGTAAATAAATACATAAATAAATAAATAAGAGCTCCAGTTCAACAGAGGAATTTGCAGGCTTTTCCAAATGTAAACACAACTCAAACGGCAGGGATACTTACACAGGTACCTCCTGTTCAGCATGTCGAAGACTCGACCGGGGGTCCCCACAATGATGTGAGGGGCTTCCATCTGCAGCTTCTGGACTTCGGCACGGACGTTGGTCCCCCCTATGCAGGCATGGCAGGAGGCGCCCATGTAGTCGCCCAGAGCCATCACCACTTTCTGGATCTGTTTTGTGGGAGGAGGAAAGAGGAAAGAGGGAGAGGTCACGCAAGGACCCAGGCTGGTCATCCACACACGGCTGAGAGCTCTTTGAGCAATCCTTGTCTCCCCAGCATGAACCAGCAGTCAGCCACTGGGAGAGATGCTGCGCTGGGATGAATAGGGCCAATTACTGTCCCCCTGCTAGATATAAGGAAGGCGCCATGATGAAAGGCACCTCTTTGCCCAGTTAGCAGGGGATAGCGGAGGAATGGGAGAACTTGGGCCCTTCCTCCAGGTGTTTTGGACTTCAACTCCCACCATTCCTAACAGCCTCGGGCCCCTTCCTTTTCCCCCTCAGCCGCTTAAGCGGCTGAGGGGGAAAAGGAAAGGGCCCGAGGCTGTTAGGAATGGTGGGAGTTGAAGTCCAAAACACCAGGAGGAAACGAAGAAGCACCAACCGTTTGCTAAATTCATGGAAATCATCAATATTGATAGACTGACCTACTTGATGACACCGTATCAAAGAAAAAACAAAATACAAATTAACTGGGAATTAGTAAAAGATTACCTCAAAAAAAAGATGAAAATACCGATTTTATAAATAAGAATTTTCTACTTAGGGAAAAGTATAATAGAAAGATAAGGGACAATAATAATATATTTTTTTTGTCGTGTCAGGAGTGACTTGATAAACCGCAAGTCGCTTCTGGTGTGAGAGAATTGCCCAGCGGACGCCAGGATGTCGTAACACCCTTGTGGGAGGCTTCTCTCGTGTCCCCGCATGGAGAGCTGGAGCTGACAGAGGGAGCTCATCCGCGCTCTCCCCGGATTCGAACCTGGGACCTGTTGGGTTTTCAGTCCTGCCGGCACAAGGGTTTAACCCACTGCGCCACCGGGGGCTCAATAATAATAATAAGTCAAATTATTTGTATATACACATTTGTGGTTTCTTTCCCCCCTTTCTTCCTCTCAAAATTCCTACTTTTCTTGGATCATAGTGTTCACCCACTCTCCATGTTTAAGAAATCCCTAATTCTGTATTGTCGAATAGTTTCATGGCTGGAATCACTAGGTTGTTGTAGGTTTTTGGGCTATATGGCCATGTTCTAGAAGCATTCTCTCCTGACGTTTCGCCTGCATCTATGGCAGGCATCCTCAGAGGTTGTATATGTGTAAATGTAGAAATGCATGAAATAAATAAATAAATCTAGAAGCATTTTCTCCTGACATTTCGCCTGCATCTATGGCAGGCATCCTCACAGGTTGTGTATGTGTCTTTGTTGAAATGCATGAAATAAATGAAGAAGCATTCTCTCCCTACGTTTCGCCTGCATCTACGGCAGGCATCTTCAGAGGTTGTGAGATCTATGGCAGACATCCCCAGAGGTTGTGTATGTAGAAATGCATGAAATAAATAAATAAATCTAGAAGCATTCTCTCTTGACGTTTCGCCTGCATCTATGGCAGGCATCCTAAGAGGCTGTGAGATCTATGTCAGGCATCCTCAGAAGTTGTGTATGTGTGTATGCAGAAATGCATGAAATAAATAAATAAATCTAGAAGCATTCTCTCCTGACATTTCGCCTGCATCTATGGCAGGCATCCTCAGAGGATGTGACACCTCACAAACTTAAGATAGATGCAGACAAAATGTCAGGAGAGAATGCTTCTAGATTTATTTATTTCATGCATTTCTATCCCGCCCTTCTCCCCCCGAAGGGGGACGCAGGGCGGCCTCACGCAAGCACCGTATGATGCTATCAACATGTAAAACAGTCCAAAATACATTAAAAATAATTAAAAACACATTATACATGCCAGTTAGAACCAATCCAAGTCTGGGCAGATTCAACGTCACAGCTAGAACATGGCTATATAGTCCGAAAAACCTGCAACAACCCAATCCTTACGTCTGTCCCTTTTTCCTTCACTAAAAACTTTAGTTAATAAAAATGTATTTTACTTATATATTTCTTTTAAAAAAGAGAGGAAACAATCCATAGAGCCGCTCTTTCTTACCTGCTGGGCCAGCTCTCTGGTTGGAGCCAGGACCAGGGCCTGGGTGGCCTTCAGGTCCAGCTCAATCTGCTGCAGGATGGAGATGGCAAACGTGGCAGTCTTCCCAGTGCCAGACTGGGCTTGGGCAATCACATCGTAACCTGAGAAGGGAAAAGGGAAGGGATGAAGAAGGGCGAGGAAAGCCTCCCTCCTCAAGAGAAGCGCAGGAGGAGCAACACAAAGCTCTTGTTTCCCCAGCATGAACCAGCAAACAGCCACTGGGAAGGACGCTGTACTGGGATGAATAGGGAGAATTGCTGTCCCCCTGCTAGATTTAAGGAAAGCACCACCCCACAAGGTGCTTCTTTGCCCAGTTAGCAGGGGGAAAGGGAAGGAAAGAACACCATATGGGCAGGAAAGGGTCCCTTGGTTAGAACCAGACACATGTTCCCAACATCCAAATGACCTTCAACCAGAGATCCATTGGCCATTTGGCACAGAGAGAAAATAACAACGTAATGAAGTCCAAACCTCTCAGAATTGTTCTGATGTAATACACCCCATGGGATCTGGACTGCAAATCCCACCAGCCCTATTCTGGGGATGTTGGGAATTCCAGCCCAAAGTCTCAAGGGTGACTCAATTCCCACAACTCCAACATCAACTTCATTATTATTTACTAGCCGTCCCTGCCACGCGTTGCTGTGGCCCACATGGGGGTTCTGTGTGGGGGGTTTGGCCCAATTCTATCGTTGGTGGGGTTCAGAATGCTTTCTGATTGTAGGTGAACTATAAATCCCAGCAACTACAACTCCCAAATGTCAAGATTCTATTTTCCCCAAATTTCACCAGTGTTCACATTTGGGCATATTGAGTCTTCGTGTCAAGTTATGTCCAGATCCATCATTGTTTGAGTCCACAGTGCTCTCTGGATGTAGGTGAACTACAACTCCAAAACCAAAGGACACTGCCTACCAAACCCTTCCAGTATTTTCTGTTGTTCATGGGAGAACTGTGTGCCAAGTTTGGTTCAATTCCATTGTTGGTGGTGTTCAGAATGCTCTTTGATTGTAGGTGAACTATAAATCCCAGCAACTACAACTCCCAAATGACAAAATCAATTTTTTGAGTGAAGGACATACATTGGGTTGTTAGGTGTGTTGTGTCCAAATTTGGTGTCAATTTGTCCAGTGGTTTTTGAGTTGTGTTAATCCCACAAACAAACATTACATTTTTATTTATATAGACTAGCTGTCCCTGCCACACATTGCTGTGGTCAACCTTCCCTCCCTCTTTCTCTCCTTCCTTCCCTCTCTTTTTTTCCTTCCTTCCTTCTTTTCTTCTTCCCTTCCTTCCCCCATTTTCTTTCCCTCCCTCTTTTTCCCCTTTCTTCCTTCTCTACCTATTCTTGGACTGCAACACCCAGCAGTCCTCCTGATCCATCTACCTACCTACCTATCTGGAGTTGCTGTCCAGGAATAGGAAAATGGAAATATTCAGGGATGCTCTCAAAGAAATTCAAGGAGAAGAAAGCTTGCATCTTGGAAGCAATGCATTTCGATCATCCTCCTCTCCTAAAAGGCCTGGTCTAGGGGATGCTGGGAGCTGTAGTCTGGAAGGGAGTGTGGATATGATATTGTGTGTTTTGTTTGCCAGGGGAGTTGTGTTGCGCATGCACTGTAGCATCTTTTTGCCTTTTAAAGTCCCTTCTGTTGTGTTTTTCAGTGGTTTTCTGATTGACGGTCACTTGTTGGCCTGATTGGTGTCTTGTGTCCAAATGTGGTGTCAATTCATCCAGTGGTTTTTGAGTTATATTAATCCCACAATCATTACATTATTTATATAGATACTAGCTGTCCCCTGCCACATGTTGCTGTGGCCCAGTCTGTGTATATGTGTTTTGTGTATGTGTATATATTTGTGTATATATGTGTGGGGGTTTTTGTGCATGCGTTGTAATTTTTTTTTTTTGCTTTTTGTCTTCTGTGTTTTTTAGTGTTTTTATGAGTGATGGTCACTTGTTGGCCTGAGAGGTGCCTTGTGTCCAAATGTGGTGTCAATTCATCCAGTGGTTTTTGAGTTATATTAATCCCACAAACATTACATTATTTATATAGATACTAGCCATCCCCTGCGACATGTGGCTGTGGCCTAGTCTTTGTTTATGTGTTTTGTGTATGTGTATATATGTGTGTGTGGTTTTGTGCATGCGTTGTAATGTATTTGTTTTTTTGCTTTTTAAGTCTTTTGTGTTTTTCAGTGTTTCTATGAGTGATGGTCACTCGTTGGCCTGAGGTGTCTTATGTCCAAATGTGGTGTCAATTCATCCAGTGGTTTTTGAGTTCTGTTAATCCCACAAACGAACATTACATTTTTATTTATATAGATATACTGCTTTTCTCTCTCAAAGAGACTATGATCAGAGAAATTAGGAAAGCCCTTCTCCTGAAGTTTTTAAGAAGGACCTTAAAACCTGGCTCTTCCACTGTGCCTTTGATGAGGAAGTATAATAATAATAAATGATAAAACTTTATTTGTACCCCGCTACCATCTCCCAAGGGACTCGGTGCGGCTTACATGAGGCCGAGCCCAAATACAACAATACAAGCAATAATAACAACAATACAAGCAATTAAAATTTATATAGGTACTCACATGACTGTTTACCTTAAAGTTCTGTCATTGGAATAGATGCCCCCCCCCCCTCTGTGGGAAAGCTTAACCCCCCACAACCCCTGCCATGAGTACTACTCCACATATTATCTCCTTCTCTCATTTATCTTGTCTGAGTTTTTAATTAGTTTAATCAGTTGTTTTTTTAATCATTACATGCAGCCCACCCATTGTCTTTGTGTCTATTGTAATTCTTAGATTGTTATGTATTCATATGTTTTATGTAATTATGATGTTGTTTATTGCTTGCGTTTTCCGTTGTGTTTTGGTTTTCTTTATTGTAATTGTTGTTCGGGCCTGGCCCCATGTAAGCTGCTCTGAGTCCCCATTGGGGAGATGCTGGTGGGGTACAAATAATAATAATAATAATAATAATAATAATAATTCATCCTATTAAGCAAGGGGGGAATCTTCCAAACTAGAATCCCCAGGAGTGACTGCTCTACAATTCCCACCATCCCCAATCAGCAGCATTTCAAGACAGCCATATTCTGGGGTTGAAAGGTGGTCAATGGGTATCTTTTTGGGGGAAAGAAGGGAGCTAAAGCTGTTAAGCTTCCCTGCTTTCCTATTCAACAGAAACAAACAAAGAGGTCTCTCTCTCACCCTTGATACAAGGGAGAATGGCTCGTTGCTGGATAGCAGAGGGCTTCTCAAAACCATAAGCATAGATTCCTCGTAGGAGCGACTCAGACAGGTTCATGTCGTCAAAGCTGTCCACGATCTCATTCCAATTGCTCTGCAGAGAAGAAAGAAACAAAGCAGAAAGGAGAGAGTGAGTGAGCCCCTTCTTGGATCCAAGCACCTCCTTCGCCCCAAGCTTCTCAAGAAGGGTTTCCAGTCCCTCTGTTACTGGGTTGCATCATCTACCTCATCACCCCACCTGGTCCCATTTAAGATAGGAGGTGGTTTATAAGCCTATATCTGGCATTATTTATGATTTCCATTCTTTTGCAAAGACCATTCTAGATGCAGGTATGAAAAAGGTGAATAACGTTTCTGTATTTAAGTCGGCTTATAGAGGAAAAAGTTTTGGATGTTAAAAATATGGATTTTCTGCTTAAGACAAATAACGGCAGAGGCACAACACAGACAGACTGGTCTTTGGTTGAAGAATATATTCAGAGAAATTACAAAATTGACTCAACAAATTTACTAAGAGGGAAAGGACAATTCTGTTATTAAGAAAATACAGAAAATGATGTGAGGAAGATGAACGGAAGTAAAAAATTCTATTTTTTATCTTTTTCCCTTCATGTTTCTATTACTTTTTATTTTTTTTATCTCTACAGGTTTCCATTTCCTACTTTTCTTTAATTACATTGTTCTCCAACTTTCCTTGTATACTCTCATCATCTATCTTTCTTTATTATTTTAGATGCAAAACAAGAAAAATTACTTGTCGAAGGCTTTCTGTAAGTTTTTTGGGGCTATATGGCCATGTTCTAGAGGCATTCTCTCCTGACATTTTGCCTGCATCTATGGCAAGCATCCTCAGAGGTAGTGAACTAAACTCATAACCTCTGAGGATGCTTGCCATAGATGCAGGCGAAACATCAGGAGAGAATGCCTCTAGAACATGGCCATATAGCCCCAAAAAACTTACAGCAACCTAATAAAAATTACTTTAAAACAAGTACTAGCATTTGGCAATTTTGAGATATTTGTGCCCCACCTTTTTCCGCAACATGTCAACGCACAATCCAGAATGTTCTAATACTGTTATATTTAATCCTGTTTTAATATTTGCATATTTTGAATTGTATGTTGATGATTTTATGTTACACTGCTTTGAGTCTCCTATGGGAGAGATGACGCGGGGTATAAATAAATGTAGTAATACTAATCCTGTGTGAAAACCTTGAGAGTAATTGCTGGCAATCAAGATTCTGTTTCCCAGATCAATATCTAAAGCAACAGAGACTTCTGCGAGTTGTAGTCCAAAGCACTTGAAAGACTAGCATTTGGCAATTTATTTGAGAGTAATTGCTGGTAACAGTATTTTCCAAACTTTGGACTTTGGTTCTCAGAATCGCAGATCAATATCTAAAGCAACAGAGACTTCTGGGAGTTGTAGTCCCAAGCACTTGGAAGGACTAGCATTTGGCAATTTTATTTATTTGAGATATTTGTAACCCCACCTTTTTCTGCAACATGTCAACGCACAATCGAAACGTTAAAATATAGATACAAAGGTAAAAACATAGAATTTATTTATTTATTATATTTATATACTGTCCCTCTCAGCCTGCAGGCAACTCGGGGCAGTTCAGTTGGTACCAAGACCATAAAATACAAATAAAAACATTAAAATATTATAAACCTATAGAAAAATTAATAACAAACATATATCATTAGCACAAATCACATCATCTAATTGTTCCATTTCCTATGTCAGTCACACTGTACTTGCAAATGCTTGCTCAAAAAGCCAAGTCTTGACGTTTCTCCAGAATGTTAAAAAGGGAAGGAGCTGATCTAATATCTCTAGGGAGGGTATTCCATAGCTGAGGGGCCACCATCGAAAAGGCCCTGTCTCTCGTCCCCGCCAGCTATGCTTGTGACAAGGGTGGAATCGAGAACAGGGCCTCCTCAGATGATCTTAAATTTCTTGAAGGTTCGTAAGGGGAGATGCGTTTGGACAGGTAAGTTGGTCCAGAATCCCTGAACTAGAAGGACAAGCGGTTCTTGGACTTGCTATAGCAGCTAATGTTTCAAGGACTTGGTGCCTAAAAAAAAATGGGATTTAGCCACTGAGTGCAAGGAAGCTCCAGGAAGACACACAACCCCTACCCAGACAGATCCCTTCCATTTGCAACCCCACAGAAACCCACAGCAACATGTTCATCCCTGAGAAGTCCCTGGTGCTTTCTAAAAACACCCAGTGGATTCCTTCAAGGATCCCAAGCTGCAGGCCGCACTCACCTCAATGACACCATCGGGGTCCATTCCTTCAGGGCCATTGTCTCTAGATCTAGGAAGAAAACACTGAGAATTAGCTGCCAAGGGACAATCAGACTATGGTGTCCCTCAATATAGACCAGGCATGGGCCAAATTTGGCCCTCTGGGTGTTTTGGACTTCAACTCCCACCATTCCTAACAGCCTCAGGCCCTTTCCTTTCCCCCCTCAGCCTCTCAGTTATTACCATTGTCATCATTGTTTCTATACAATGTTATTATCTTTGGTGCAATTATATTGCTTTTCCATCAGGCCATTGTTTTTTCTCCTTTTAAGATCAAGGCTACATTCTTGTCAATTCCTTATCTTCTATTTTCCTGTCTGGACAATCTGCACATACGTATTGTATTGTGCCCTCCCCTCCTATCCTTTAGAAAGGAAGTTAAAAACTGGTTATGGAACCAGGCATTTGGAGTGTAGCACAGGGCTATAGGCAGCTACGAAGTGACGGCGTTGCGATTGGAACGGCTTCTGGAGTGTTTTCAGGTCTATGTGTACTGTTTTTAACAGCTTAATGAATGTATTTATATGTTAGTGTTTTGGAACGGCTTCTGGAGTGTTTTCAGGTCTATGTGTACTGTTTTTAACAGCTTATTGAATGTATTTATATGTTAGTGTTTTATGATTTCTATGATATATTGTATTTTTTGAGCTTTTATGTTAATAAATTCCATCTGAACATGAAGAAGAACTTCCTGACTGTGAGAGCCGTTCAGCAGTGGAATTCTCTGCCCCGGAGTGTGGTGGAGGCTCCTTCTTTGGAAGCTTTTAAACAGAGGCCGGATGGCCATCTGTCAGGGGTGATTTGAATGCAATATTCCTGCTTCTTGGCTGAATGGGGTTGGACTGGATGGCCCAGGAGGTCTCTTCCAATTCTTTGAGTCTATGATTCTATGATATATCTGTGGAATATCGGCTGAGGGGAAAAGGAAAAGGCCTGAGGCTGCTAGGAATGATGGGAGTTGGAGTCCAAAACACCCCCAGGGCCCAATTTGGCTGAAAAAGTTCTGAGGCTGCTGGGAATGATGGAAATTGGAGTCCAAAACACCCCCAGGGCCTTCAGTCTCTTGAATTATGTTTCTCCCATCGATATAGTTGGCCCTCGAAGGTGGCAACACAGCTCTGCCGCCATTTTTGACCCGAAAACACCATTTTGGGCCTCCCAGACCGGAAGTTCCGCCGGCCTCGCGCCCTTCCTTCCTGACATCCGGGTCTTTTCCCAGCGCGCGGGGCTCGAGGCCTCTGCGGCGCCTCCCACTTCCGGAATTTCCTTATAAGGCCAGCGAGGCCCCGCCCTTTTTTGCTCGCCTGCGGCCACGGGGGCCGCGTGACGTCACGGGCAGCCGAAAAGTTCCCGGATGCAGAGCGGCAGGACAATGGGCAATGGAAGGAGAGAGGAAAAAATGGACGCGCCCAAAAAAAGGGGGGGGGGAGGGGAAAATAAGGAGATTCTAGGATTCACAACTAATGGAATTTCCCATTCGAGAATAGAGATGGGAAAAGGAGATTCTAGGATTCACAATTTCCAACTAATTGGATTTCCCCATTAGAGAAGGAATTCGGGAATGGTTTCGCCTTAGCGTGCCTCCCCATTAAGGGAATGGTCTCGCCCAAGCGACCCAAAGAAATGATTTCCAACGAAGAGGTGGAAAATGGGTTTTCTCATTGGAGAATGGCGGAAGGGGTCGAACTGAGCGTCCTCCTAAAAAGGAATGGTCTCGCCCAAGCGTCCCTAAGAAACAAGACGCTGGGAAATACCAAGTGTTTCGGGAGGGGTGGGTAGAGTTGGGGGATCGGGAATAGGTTCGCCTGAGCGTCCCCCGTTTAAAGGAATGGTCTCGCCCAAGCGTCCCAAAGAAACAAGGCACTGGGATTCACCAAATGTTCCGGGAGGGGCGATTAGAGTTGGAAATGAGGGGTCCCCCGTATATAGGAATGGTGTCGCCCAAGCGTCCCAAAGAAACAAGGCGCTGGGAAATACCAAGTGTTTCGGGAGGGGTCGGTAGAGTTGGGGGATCGGGAATAGGTTCGCCTGAGTGTTCCCCGTATAAAGGAATGGTCTCGTCCAAGCGACCCAAAGTAACAAGGCACTGGGATATACCAAATCCTCCAGGAGGGGGGATTACAGTTGGAAACGAGGGTCTCGCCCTATAAAGGAATGGTCTCTCCCAAGCGTCCCAAAGAAACAAGGCGCTGGTACATTCCAAATATTCCGGGAGGGGTTAAGAGTTGGAAATGAGGATCCCCCGGTATAAAGGAATCGTCTCGCCCAAGCGCCCCAAAGAAACACGGCGCTGGGAAATACCAAATGTTCCGGGAAGGGGGGGTTAAGAGTTGGAAATGGGGGGAAAGGAACCATTGTGTAAGAACGAGAAAGTTGTGTAAGAACGAGACGCAAAATGGCTCCTCGCGTGGGGGAAAGGAGAAGCGACGCCGTGCACATTCCACGAAAAAAAGTGGAAAATACAATTTAAAAATAATAAACAACCCCCCTCGGAAATTAAATGGACTCGTCCGCCATGTAGGAAGCCAACGGGAGGGACGAAACTATTTTAGAAATGGAGGGGGGTCGCAATTCCACTAAGGGCACCCTCGAAATTTAATGGATTCGTCCGCCATGTAGGAAATCAACGGGAGGGACGAAACTATTTTAGAAATGGGGAGGATTGCAACTCCACTAAGGGCACCCTCGAAATTAAATGGATTCGTCCGCCATGTAGGAAAGCAAAAGGAAGGGACGAAACTATTTCAAAAATGGGGGTGAAGTGGGTGCGCGAAATGCGGGGCGAGGTGGGATTGCAACTCCACTGAGAGCGCCCTCGATGCGCGAAATGGCGCCGAGGAGATAGGCCAAGGCGAAGGCCGCGCCAACGCTCGAGGCCTACCTCTCCTCTATTTTTTCTCACCACCACCCCCGGAAAGGAAATGGTTCCGCCCAGAGGTCCATAAGGGACTAAAAGGGCGAGGGAGAGTCCAATCCGTTTTTAGGGGGGGAAAGCGGGAGGGAAAGGAATCGGCCACGTGGTCAGGAAGAAAAGGGAACTTAAGGCCAAAGGATGAAAAAAAGGTCACGAAAATGAAACAAAAGCAAAATAATAACACCCAGGATTGTTAAAATAGGAATAACGAGGGATTTCTAATATTATCCCACCTACTGCGGAAATGGTTTGTTCCACCGCGGAGGGAGGATGGAAGGAAGAAGGAACAGCCGCGGCCTAGCGCGGAGGGGGGGGGAGGGGGAGAAGGGAAGAGCCTTCCCTCGCGCTCACTCACCGGCTCTCTTGACTCGCAGACATTCTGGGCAGAAAGGTCCTAGCCCCGCCCGCTTCACTCCACCTTATAACAGCCGCCTAGTCCCGCCCACCGGCCCCTCCCTTATTGGCCCGCAGGCTAAGTCCCGCCCCTTGTTTCCCCTCCTCCTATTGGACCATCGCACTGCCCGTCAGCTAGACCGGCTTCTCTCTGATTGGCTGCCCTGTTAAAAAAAAAACACACCCCGCGTCAGGCGTTGACGGAGACTCGCGCTGATTGGTTGAATCGCCGGAACTGGGTGACGTCAAAGTGGCGGGGCTTACTGAGAAAGCTGGAGACGTGACGTCAAGGAGGAGAAAGGCGACGCTGATTGGCTCTCCGCCGCGCCTGTCAGGAAGGGGCGGGAAAGGAGGTAGCCAATGGGAGGCGAGGAGGAAGGAGTAGGCCCCAAAGCAGGCCAGGAGAGGAAAAAGCCCACGTGGTGGAGAGGCCCTTCTTTGTGGGGGGCCAAATTAGGAAGGGTTCCAGTCGTTGCAAATAGGAACTACAATTCCCAGGATCTTCCGGGGGATTCTGGGAATTGTAGTCCAAATGGGAACTGGGGGATTCTGGGAATTGTAGTTCAAATGGGAACTGGGGGTTTCTGGGAATTGTAGTCCAAATAGGAATTGTAGTCCGAATAGGAATTGTTGCAAATAGGAACTGCAATTCCCAGGATCTTCTGGGGGATTCTGGGAATTGTAGTCCAAATAGGAACTGGGGGATTCTGGGAATGTACTCCAAATAGAAATTGTTGCAAAAAGGAACTACAAATCCCAGGATCTTTCCGGGGGATTCTGGGAATTGTAGTCCAAATAGGAATTGTAGTCCGAATAGGAATTGTTGCAAATAGGAACTACAATTCCCAGGATCTTCTGGGGGATTCTGGGAATTGTACTCCAAAT
This sequence comes from Anolis sagrei, assembly GCF_037176765.1. Taxonomy (NCBI): domain Eukaryota; kingdom Metazoa; phylum Chordata; class Lepidosauria; order Squamata; family Anolidae; genus Anolis; species Anolis sagrei. Next base: position 3,285,135 of record NC_090026.1, read on the forward strand.
AGGAATTGTTGCAAATAGGAACTACAATTCCCAGGATCTTCTGGGGGATTCTGGGAATTGTAGTCCAAATAGGAACTGGGTGATTCTGGGAATTGTAGTCCAAATAGGAACGGGGGATTCTGGGAATTGTAGTCCAAATAGGAATTGTAGTCCGAATAGGAATTGTTGCAAATAGGAACTACAATTCCCAGGATCTTCTGGGGGGTTCTGGAAATTGTAGTCCAAATAGGAATGGTTGCAAATAGGAACTACAATTCCCAGGATCTTCTGGGGGATTCTGGGAATTGTAGTCCAAATAGGAACTGAGGGATTCTGAGAATTGTAGTCCAAATAGGAATTGTTGCAAATAGGATCTTCTGGGGGATTCTGGGAATTGTAGTCCAAATAGGAAGTGGGGGATTCTGGGAATTGTAGTCCAAATAGGAATTGTTGCAAATAGGAACTACAATTCCCAGGATCTTCTGGGGGATTCTGGGAATTGTAGTCCAACATCAGCATGGGAAAGGGTTCCCATTCTTTTCCAATCCAGCATGATAGCCTTTCAAATGCCCATAGCTCTATGCTATGGGGTTCTGGGAGTTGTAGTTTCCCAAGGCCTTGAGCTTTCTCTCACCAAACTACACTCCCCAGGACTCCAGAGGTATCAAACTGTATTAGTGTTACAGTGTAGATGTGCCTTTTAATGCAGGCATGGGCCGACTTCGGCTCTCCCTCCAGGTGTTTTGGACTTCAACTCCCACAATTCCTAACAGCAGGAGACAACCCCAATGTGGTCTATACCACTGGTCACTTTTCTCCAGGACGAAAGAGAGCCACTGGTCAATACTCTTTGGCCAATGTGTTGTCGAAGGCTTTTATGGTCGGAATCCTGGGAGTTATAGTACTCAAGGGGTAGTGCATAATATGCTTGTAGTTGGCCTCTATAGAAATAGAGTGCTGGGATGGAGAGTGGCAGCAACAGCATCCTCCCTGATTTCAATTTTAATTTCTGGAGTGAAAGCTTGTGTTTAAAGGGTTGTTGTGAGTTTTCTGGTCTGTCAGGAAGCATTCTCCTTCCTGACGTTTCATCCACACCTATAGCAAGCCCAGCTAACCCAATCAGGGCCAGCTAACACGTCCCAACAAAGGATTCCCCCAGGCAGGCTTTGACAGTGCAAGGCCATTCAATGCTAATCAATCTGGTCCATTGCAACATTACTTCCAATTTTAATTTTACATTTGGCCTTCCCACTGTTTAATTGTGTGTTGTCTTATTGATAATGTTGTATATTTTATTGTCTATGTTTTATTTTAATTTGCTTGTAGTTGTTATTGCTTGTATTGTTGTATTTGGGCTCGGCCTCATGTAAGCCGCACCGAGTCCCTTAGGGAGATGGTAACGGGGTACAAATAAAGTGTTATATTGATTGATTGATTTGTCGTGTCAGGACAACCAGTCAAATTATATTACATTTCTAACAGAACAAAGCAAACAAACAGACAAAATACAAAATTTGTGAGTTTAGTAGTTGGTTAAATGTCCTTTGACCCGTATCTGTCCACTTGGAGTGCTTCTGGTGTTGCCGCAAGAAGGTCCTCCATCATGCATGTGGCAGGGCTCAGGGTGCATTGCAACAGGTGGTCAGTGGTTTGCTCTTCTTCACACTCGCATGTCGAGGATTCCACTTTGCAGCCCCATTTCTGAAAGTTGGCTCTGCATCTCGTGGTGCCAGAGCGCAGTCTGTTCAGCGCCTTCCAAGTCGCCCAGTCCTCTGTGTGCCCAGCGGGGAGTCTCTCATTGGGTATCAGCCATTGGTTGGGGTTCTGGGTTTGAGCCTGCCACTTTTGGACTCTCGCTTGCTGAGGTGTTCCAGCGAGTGTCTCTGTAGATCTTAGAAAACTATTTCTAGATTTAAGTTGTTGACGTGCTGGCTGATACCCAAACAGGGCATGGGCTGGGGATGTCTCTGCCTTGGTCCTTTCACTATTGACTGCAACTTCCCAGCAGATGTCAGGTGGTGCAATACCAGCTAAGCAGTGTAATTTCTCCAGTGGTGTGGGGCGCAGGCACCCCGTGATAATGCAGCATGTCTCATTAAGAGCCACATCCACTGTTTTAGCGTGGTGAGATGTGTTCCACACTGGGCATGCATACTCAGCAGCAGAGTAGCACAGCGCAAGGGCAGATGTCTTCACTGTGTCTGGTTGTGATCCCCAGGTTGTGCCAGTCAGCTTTCGTATGATATTGTTTCTAGCACCCACTTTTTTGCTTGATGTTCAGGCAGTGCTTCTTGTAGGTCAGAGCACGGTCCAGAGTGACTCCCAGGTATTTGGGTGCGTTGCAATGCTCCAGTGGGATTCCTTCCCAGGTAATCTTCAGAGCTCGGGATGCTTCTCTCTTCTGCTTCTTCTTCTTCTTCTTCTTCTTCTTCTTCTTCTTCTTATTATTATTATTATTATTATTATTATTATTATTTACACTTGCCTCAAGCAGACAAGAGTTATTTCTCTACCCTGGATATTATTCCACCTATATATATTCCACTTGCCTAGTTTCCAATAGACCTCACAACTTCTGAGGATGCCTGCCATAGATGTGGGCGAAACGTCAGGAGAGAATGCTTCTGGAACATGGCCATACAGCCTGGAAAACTCACCAACAACCCACTTTTTGGCCAGTCAACCAGTTCCCAATCCACCTCACAGTTGTGCTGCCTAGCTCATGTTTTGCAAGCTTCTTTCTGAGAATGTCACAGGGAACCTTATCAAAGGCCTTCCTGAAATGGAGATAGGCCCCATCCACAGCCTTCACTGCATCTACCAAGCGTGTAACTCTGTTCAAAAAACAGAGATAAGGTTTCTCTGGCATGACTTTTTGAGACACCCATGTTGACTTTGAGTGAACACGGCCTTCCTTTCTAGGTGCTTACAGAGCACCTTTTCAAAGACCTGCAATGATCAAAGGATGGAGGGTATTGGGTTGTTGTAGGTTTTTTTGGGCTGTATGGCCATGTTCTAGAGGCATTCTCTCCTGACATTTCGCCTGCATCTATGGCAAGCATCCTCAGAGGTAGTGAGGTCTGTTGAAACTAGGAAAATGGGTTTATATATCTGTGGAAAGACCAGGGTGGGACAAAGGACTCTTGTCTGCTGGAGCTAGGTGTAAATGTTTCAACTGACCACCTTGATTAGCATTTGATGGCCTGGCAGTGCCTGGGGGAATCTTTTGTTGAGAGGTGATTAGATGTCCCTGATTGTTTCCTCTCTGTGTTGTTGTAGGTTTTTTCGGGCTATATGGCCATGTTCTAGAGGCATTCTCTCCTGACGTTTCACCTGCATCTATGGCAAGCATCCTCAGAGGTAGTGAGGTCTGTTGGAACGAGGAAAAATGTGTTTATGTATCTGTGGAATGACCAGGGTGGGACAAAGGACTGTTGTCTGCTGGAGCTAGGTGTGAATGTTTCAAATGACCACCTTGATTAGCATTTGGTGGCCTGGCAGTGCCTGGGGGAATCTTTTGTTGAGAGGTGATTAGATGTGTCTGATTGTTTCCTCTCTGTTGTTTTGGTATTGTAATTTTGAGTGTTTTTTTAATACCAGTAGCCAATTTTGTTCATTTTCATGGTTTCCTCCTTTTTGTTGAAATTGTCCACATGCTTGTGGATTTCAATGGCTTCTCTGTGTAGTCTGACGTTGTTGGAGTGGTCCAGCATTTTATTTGAGGACACAGAAATGCTGGACCACTCTCACAACCACCACGTCAGACTACACAGAGAAGCCACTGAAACCCACAAGCATGTGGACAATTTCAACAGAAAGGAGGAAACCATGAAAATGAACAAAATCTGGCTTTTTAGAGTATTAAAAAACTCTAAAATTGGAACAGCAAAACAATAGAGAGTAAACAATCAGACACATCTAATCACCTCTCAACAAAAGATTCCCCCAGGCACTGCCAGGCCATCAAATGCTAATCAAGGTGGTCATTTGAAACATTCACACCTAGCTCCAGCAGACAAGAGTCCTTTGTCCCACCCTGGTCATCATTCCACAGATATATAACCCCTTTTTCCTAGTTCCAACAGACCTCACAACCTCTGAGGATGCTTGCCATAGATGCAGGCGAAACGTCAGGAGAGAATGCCTCTAGACCATGGCCATATAGCCCGAAAAAACCTACAACAACCCAGAGATAAGGTTTGTCTGGCATGACTTTTTGAGACACCCATGTTGAATGTATTGTCGAAGGCTTTCATGGCTGGAATCACTAGGTTCTTGTGGGTTTTTTCGGGCTATAGAGCGATGTTCTAGAGGCATTTCACCTGACGTTTCGCCTGCATCTATGGCAAGCATCCTCAGAGGTAGTGAGGTCTGACTTTGAGTGAACACGGCCTTCCTTCCTAGGTGCTTACAGAGCGCCTCTTCCATGACCTGCAATGATCAAAGGATGGAAGGCATTGTTTGACTCATTGGCCACGACTGAACACTATAATTAAGTACAGTACAACTCTGTATCTACAGGACTAATTGTGGCTAATCCACAACCAAAATATGTCCTCTCATGTATACCTATGTGAGAGGAAGTCACAGGGAGGAGGGAGCAAGCATGTTTCCTGCTGCCCTGGAGACTAGGACGCAATGGAACAATGGCTTCAAACTACAAGAGAGGAGATTCCACCTGAACATGAGGAAGAACTTCCTGACTGTGAGAGCCGTTCAGCAGTGGAACTCTCTGCCCCAGAGTGTGGTGGAGGCTCCTTCTTTGGAAGCTTTTAAGCAGAGGCTGGATGGCCATCTGTCAGGGGTGATTTGAATGTGATTTTCCTTCTTCTTGGCAGAATGGGGTTGGACTGGATGGCCCATGAGGTCTCTTCCAACTCTTTGATTCTATTATATGATTCCTCTCCAGAATTCCTCTAGATCTTCCAGGTGATTCTATGACATGCTTCAACTAGAAGCTGCCATACAGATATCCTGGAAGATCTAGTCAATTCCTAGATTTGAAGATTCTCAGATTTGATTAACCTGATATCTAGGAATCTCTAGGTTCTCTGTTGCAACTCTATAGTCAATCTCTGCCGATGGTGCAATGGGTTAAACTCTTGCTACTGGATTGATAGGCGGTTCAAATCCAGGGCGCAGGGTGAGCTCCCATCTGTCAGCTCCAGCTTCCCGTGTGGGGACATGAGGGAAGCCTCCCACAGGATGGTAAAACACCTGGGTATCCCCTTGGCAACGTCCTTGCAGACGACCAATTCTCTCACACCAGAATTGTGGGAGTTGAAGTCCAAAACACCTGGAGGGAGGGCCGAAGTCGACCCATGCCTGGCCTAGAAGCCATCCAGTCCAACCCCATTCTGCCAAGAAGCAGGAATATAACATTCAAAGCACTCCTGACAGATGGCCATCCAGCCTGTTAAAAGGCTTCCAAAGAAGGAGCCTCCACCACACTCCGGAGCAGAGAGTTCCACTGCTGAATAGCTCTCAGTCAGGAAGTTCTTCCTCATTGTATTGTCGAAGGCTTTCATGGCCGGAATCACTCAGTTCTTGTGGGTTTTTTCGGGCTATATGGCCATGTTCTAGAGGCATTTCTCCTGACGTTTCGCCTGCATCTATGGCAGGCATCCTCAGAGAGTTCTTCCTCATGTTCAGATGGATTCTCCTCTCTTGTAGTTTGAAGCCATTGTTCCTTTGCATCCTAGTCTCCAGGGAAGCAGAAAACAAGCTTGCTCCCTCTTCCTCCCTATGGCTTCCTCTCACATATTTATACATGGCTATCATCATGTCTCCTCTCATTCTTCTTTTCTTCAGGCTAAACATGCCCAGCTCCTTAAGCCGCTCCTCATGGGGCTTGTTCTCCAGACCTTTTATCATTTTAGTCGCCCTCCTCTGGACACATTCTAGCTTGTCAATATCTCTCTTGAATTGTGGTGCCCAGAATTGGACACAATATTCCAGGTGTGCTCTAACCAAAGCGGAATAGAGCATGGGGAGCATGACTTCCCTAGATCTAGACCCTATGCTCCTCTTGATGCAGGCCAAAATGCCTTTGGCTTTTTTTGCCGCCACATCACATTGTCGGCTCATGTTCACCTTCCTGTCCACAAGGACTCCAAGATCTTTTTCACATGTACTGCTCTCGAGCCAGGCCTCATCGTCCCCCATTCTATAGCTTTGCATTTCGTTTTTTCTGCGTGAGTGGAGTATCTTACATTTGTCCCTGTTGAACTTCATTTTGTTAGTTTTGTCCCATCATCTCTCTAATCTGTCTAGATGGTTTTGAATCCTGCTCCTGTCCTCTGGAGTATTGGCTCTCCCTCCCCATTTGGTGTCATCTGCAAACTTGATGATCCTGCCTTCTAGCTCTTCATCTAAGTCATTAGATGTTATTGTGTATAATTTTGCTTTACTGTTTGCTTTTTTTGTACTCATATGTTGTATGTATTTTACTGTGTTGTTATTGCGTTTTGGTTTTATTTTATTGTAATATTATTGCAATATGCTGTTGGGCTTGGCCTCATGTAAGCCGCCCTGACTCCCCATTGGGGAGATGTTGGCAGGGTATTAAATAATAATAATAATAATAATAATAATAATAATAATTATTATTATTATTATTATTATTATGCTCTCAGGCTCTCTTGACAAGGATGTGCCAAGGAAACCAGGAGGACTTTGTCAACAGGATGGAAGCTGGGTCCACCACTCTGATCCTGAGACTCAAGTCCAGTTGATGCAATGGAAGCATCCTGACTCTCCGCCTCGAAAGAAGGCACGGGCCCAATTCTAAGCAGGCAATGTCATGTTCACAGGATTTTGGGACCAGCATGGAGCAGGATGGATAGATTTCTGTTGTCGAAGGCTTTCATGGCCGGAATCACTGGGTTGTTGTAGAAAAAGTGTTTATATCTCTGTAGAATGACCAGGGTGGGACAAAGGACTCTTGTCTGCTGGAGCTAGGCGTGAATGTTTCAACTGACCACCTTGATTAGCATTTGATGGCCTGGCAGTGCCTGGGGCAATCTTTTGTTGAGAGGTGATTAGATGTGTCTGATTGTTTCCTCTCTGTGTTGTAGGTTTTTTCGGGCTATATGGCCATGTTCTAGAGGCATTCTCTCCTGACGTTTCGCCTGCATCTATGGCAAGCATCCTCAGAGGAGTGAGGTCTGTTGGAATTAGGAAAATAGGTTTATATATCTGTGGAATGACCAGGGTGGGACTATTGTCTGCTGGAGCTAAGTGTGAATGTTTCAGCTGACCACCTTAATTAGCATTTGATGGCTTGGCAGTGCCTGGGGGAATCTTTTGTTGAGAGGTGATTAGATGTGCCTAATTGTTTACTCTCTGTTGTTTTGCTGTTGTGATTTTAGAGTTTTTTTAAAAAAAATATTGGTAGCCAAAATTGATTTTATTTTGCTGTAATATGTTGCCTGGGCTTGGCCTCATGTAAGCCACCCTGAGTCCCTGTTGAGGAGATGGTGGCAGGATATAAATAAATATTATTATTATTATTATTATTATTATTATTATTATTATTATTATTATCTGCTCATGTGTCATAATATAAGTCTCTATAGCTTCCTTTCTGCTTCGCTGGAGACTAGGACGCAATGGAACAACGGTTTCAAACTACAAGAGAGGAGATTCCATCTGAACATGAGGAAGAACTTCCTGACTGTGAGAGCCATTCAGCAGTGGAACTCTCTGCCTGGGAGTGTGGTAGAGGCTCCTTCTTTGGAAACTTTTAAACAGAGGCTGGATGGCCATCCGTCAGGGGTGATTTGAATGCAATTTTCCTGCTTCTTGGCAGAATGGGGTTGGACTGGATGGCCCACGAAGTCTCTTCCAACTCTAGGATTCTATGATTCTATAAGCCGTGAATTTCCTAACAAAGGGGACTATGATCCCTGGGGCAGGCAAGGCTTCACTGCTGCAAACATTACGGGAGGCCATCCAAACCAAGAGACAACGTGGCATGCTCCCCATAGGTGTCCTTTGCCTTCTGCAAGACAAGGCACCATCTCACAACTCACCTGTTGCCCACATGGAAGCAGCATGCTCCTCTGGCTTTGAAATTTCACCACATCCCTCTTATTCCCCCGACCTCACATCATTGGACTTCCACCTCTTTCCAACAAGGAAGTTATTTTTGAAGAGCGAGTTTTTCAGATTATTGTCGAAGACTTTCATGGCTGGGATCACTGGGTTGTTGTAGGTTTTTCAGACTGTATGGCCATGTTCTAAAAGCATTCTCTCCTGACGTTTCGCCTGCATCTGTTGCAAGCATACCTCACAACATCTGAGGCTGCTTGCCATATATGTAGGGGTAACGTCAGGAGAGAATGCTTCTAGAACATGGCCATACAGCCCGAAAAACCTACAACAATCCAGTTTTTGCAGGGGTTTTTTCGTGTCAAGAGCAACTTGAGAAATTGCAAGTCAATTCTGTTGTGAGAGAATTGGCTGTCTGCAAGGACATTGCTCAGGGGACACCCAGGTGTTGTGATGTTTTACTATCCTTGTGGGAGGCTTCTCTCATGTCCCTGCATGGGGAGCTGGAGCTGACAGAGGGAGCTCATGCATGCTCTCCTTAGTTTCGAATCTCTGACTGTCGATCTTCATTCCTTCCAGCACAAGAGTTTAACTCATTGCACCAATGTTTTGATGTTTTACCCTCCTTGTGGTAGGCTTCTCTCATGTCCCTGCATCAGGAGCTGGAGCTCACAGAGAGAGCTCATCCGTGCTCTCCCCAGATTCGAACCTCCGACCTGTCGATCTTCAGTCTCTCCAGCACAAGGGTTTAACCCATTGCACCAATGTATTGTCGAAAGCTTTCATGGCCGGAATTACTGGGTTGTTGTAGGTTTTTCCGGGCTATATGGCCATATTCTAGAGGCATTTTCTCCTGACGTTTTGCCTGCATCTATGGCAAGCATCCCCAGTTTTGAACCTCCGACCTGTCAATCTTCAGTCCTTCCGGCACAAGGGTTTAACCCATTGCACCAATGTTTTGATGTTTTACCCTCCTTGTGGGAGGCTTCTCTCATGTCCCTGCATGGGGAGCTGGAGCTGACAGAGGGAGCTCATCCGTGCTCTCCCCAGTTACGAACCTCCAACCTGTCGATCTTCAGTCCTTCCAGCACAAGGGTTTAACCCATTGCACCAATGTTTTGATGTTTTACCCTACCTGTGGGAGGCTTCTCTCATGTCCCTGCATGGGGAACTAGAGCTGACAGAGGGAGCTCATCCGTGCTCTCCCTAGTTTCGATCCTCCGACCTGTCAATCTTCAGTCCTTCCAGCACAAGGGTTTAACCCACTGCACCAATGTTTTGATGTTTTACCCTCCTTGTGGGAGGCTTCTCTCATGTCCCTGCATGGGGAACTGAAGCTGACAAAGGGAGCTCATCCACACTCTCCCCAGTATCGAACCTCCGACCTGTCGATCATCAGTCCCTCCAGCACAAGGGGTTTAACCCATTGCACCAATGTATTGTCGAAGGCTTTCATGGCCGGAATCACTGGGTTGTTGTAAGTTTTTTTGGGCTATATGGCCATGTTCTAGAGGCATTTTCTCCTGACGTTTCGCCTGCATCTATGGCAAGCATCCCCAGTTTCGAACCTCCGACCTGTCCATCTTCAGTCCTTCCAGCACAAGGGTTTAACCCATTGCACCAATGTTTTGACGTTTTACCCTCCTTGTGGGAGGCTTCTCTCATGTCCCTGCATGGGGAGCTGGAGCTGACAGAGGGAGCTCATCCGTGCTCTCCCCAGTTACGAACCTCCAACCTGTCGATCTTCAGTCCTTCCAGCACAAGGGTTTAACCCATTGCACCACTGTTTTGATGTTTTACCTTCCTTGTGGGAGGCTTCTCTCATGTTCCTGCATGGGGAGTTGGAACTGACAGAGGGAGCTCATCCGTGCTCTCCCCAGTTTCGAACCTCTGACCTGTCGACTTCAGTCCTTCCAGCACAAGGGTTTAACCCATTGCACCAATGTTTTGATGTTTTACCCTCCTTGTGGGAGGCTTCTCTCATGTCCCTGCATGGGGAGCTGGAGCTGACAGAGGGAGCTCATCCGTGCTCTCCCCAGTTTCGAACCTCCGACCTGTCGATCTTCAGTCCTTCCAGCACAAGGGTTTAACCCATTGCACCAATGTATTGTCGAAGGCTTTCATGGCCAGAATCACTGGGTTGTTGTAGGTTTTTCCGGGCTATATGGCCATGTTCTAGAGGCATTTTCTCCCGACGTTTCGCCTGCATCTATGGCAAGCATTCCCAGTTTTGAACCTCCGACCTGTCAATCTTCAGTCCTTCCAGCACAAGGGGTTTAACCCATTGCACCAATGTTTTGATGTTTTACTCTCCTTGTGGGAGGCTTTTCTCATGTCCCTGCATGGGGAGCTGAAGCTGACAGAGGGAGCTCATCCACACTCTCTCCTGATTTGAACCTCCAACCTGTCAATCTTCAGTCCCTCCAGCACAAGGGTTTAACCCATTGCACCAATGTTTTGATGTTTTACCCTCCTTGTAGGAGGCTGTTCAAGTCCTGAACCGGTGCTTGGCCGCTGGATGAGGGCTAACAGATTGAAACTAAATCCAGACAAGACAGAGGTCCTTCTAGTCAGTCAAAAGGCCGAACAGGGCATAGGGTGACAGCCTGTGCTGGGCGGGGTCACACTCCCCCCGAAGGCATAGGTTCGCAGCTTGGGAGTGATCCTGGACTCATTGCTGAGCCTGGAACCCCAGGTTTCGGCGGTGGCCAGGAGAGCTTTTGCACAATTAAAACTCGTGCGCCAGCTGCGCCCGTACCTTGGGAAGTCTGACTTGGCCAGGGTGGTCCACGCTCTGGTTTCATCCTGTATAGACTACTGCAATGCTCTCTACGTGGGGTTGCCTCTGAAGACTGCCCGGAAGCTACAACTAGTCCAACGAACGACAGCCACACTACTAACCTGAGCGGGATACAGGGAGCATACGACTCCTCTGTTGCGCCAGCTCCACTGGCTGCTAATCAGCTTCCGAGCACAATTCAAAGTGCTGGTGTTGACATATAAATCCCTAAACGGTTCCAGCCCAGTTTACCTGTCCGAACGGATTCTCCCCTATGAACCATCAAGGTTGTTAAGATCTTCTGGAGGGGCCCTGCTCTCGGTCCCACCTCTTTCGCAATTGCACTTGGTGGGAATGAGGGACAGGGCCTTCTCGGTGGTGGCCCCTCGGCTCTGGAACTCCCTCCTGATGGAGATCAGATCTGCCTCTTCCCTCCTTGGTAAAATCATGGCTTTGGGACACTGCATTTGCAGATTGACGGCTGAGTCAATAACTGTTGTCCTACTGGCGGATGGCGATGAATTTGCAATTTGTGATTTCACTCTGACGAACTGACTTTGTTGTAAATGCTATGAATTGTATTTTAATGTATTTTATATTGATGACGTATATTCGCTTTAGGTTCTTGTGGGTTTTTTCGGGCTATAGAGCCATGTTCTAGAGGCATTTCTCCTGACGTTTCGCCTGCATCTATGGCAAGCATCCTCAGAGGTTGAGAAGGTCTGTTGGAAGTAGGAAAAATGGGTTTATATATCTGTGGAATGGCTGGGGTGGGGCAAGGAGCTCTTCCCTGCTGCAGCTAGGTGTGAATGTTTAGCTGATCACCTTCATTAGCATTTGAAGGCCTGCCTGAGCCTGGGAAAATCTGTTGCTGGGAGGTGTTAATCTGTGCCTGGTTTTTTCCTCTCTGTTGTTTAGCTGTTATAATTTTAGAGTTTTTTAATACTGGTAGCCAGATTTTGTTCATTTTCATGGTCTCTATATTCGCTTTATCTTATTGTACTGAATCCTCTGTTGTTAGCCGGCCGGCCGGAGGTTGAGAAGACCGGGTTATAAAAAACTCCAAATAAATAGAATAATAAATAAATGTCCCTGCATGGGGAGCTGGAGCTGACAGAGGGAGCTCATCCGTACTCTCCCCAGTTTCGAACCTCCGGCCTGTCAATCTTCAATCCTTCCGGCATAACCCATTGCACCACTGGGGGCTTTTTTCAGAGGATGAGACTCTGATTTCCGAAGTCAAGACGTGGCTTTTGGAGCAACCTGTCGACTTCTACAAGCGAGGTGTTGACAGTCGCTTCAAAAATGGGGAGCAGTGTGTATTTCTAGGTGACACCGATGGAGAGAAGGACTCAAGTCTCACTGCTCTCAGGGGGTCTGGGGAAATCTTTCAGGGACGCCCCCCACAAGGGAGGGTGGGCAGGAAGTCCGTCTGCACCGTCATGCTTCTCCAAAGAACGTCTTGTTTTTTTATTATTTACCCACAATGGCAGCCAACGTATAAAAAAATGCTTGTTTCCGTCCTCTCGGCCCCAGTGTATAAACTGTCCCCGCAACCCCCCCCCAAAAAAAACCCCTCACAGCCCCTTCCCCACTCCCCCCCTTTTCCTAACCCCCTCCCCAAAAAAAAAAAATACCCCTTGGGGAAAAAAAAAGAAAGAAAAAAGAAACCCAGACATCATCCACTAACACAAGGAACCAACAAGGGCGATAAACTGGGGGGAGAAGTCGTGTGAGTGGGTGTTTTGGGGGGTGGAGGGGCCAACGGAGCCCTCCTCCCCTTCCCTTCCTGGTCCCCATATTCAAAACGGAACGCTTGACCGAGGGTGGCCGGATACAGAAGGCTGCGCTAACTCTGGCCCCACCCTCCATGTCTCCCCAAAAAGAACCAACTGAGAGAAACCCACCTAAGGCTTAAATACGAACTGGGGGAGAGAGAGAAAAAATAATAAATGACCAGGAAGAGAGAACCAAAGAGAGAAGGGCCTCCTCCCCCAACTTTGGGTCTCAACAAAAAGACCTCCCCCTCCAGAAGGATAAGAGTCCGGTGGTCAAACCTCCAGAGTTCCTGTGACCTAAGAGTGTCCTTGCGGAAGGCGCCACAAAACCGATGGCGGCGGAGGGGCGAGGGAGGGCCGTCCGGGGTGCGGGGCCGAGGAGGAGCCGCGCCCCGCCTGTGGCGCCGAGGGAGGGGTCTCCGAGGGGCGTCTGCGTGTGTCGGTGGGCGGGAGGCGGCGGGTCACGCAATGAGCTTGCAGTGGCACAGCTCCTTGTACATCTGTCGGCGGAGTTTCGGCATGTCTTGCTGCGTGAAGGTGAAAGGGAGGCCCAGAGCCAGGTATTTGGAATACTAGACGGAACGTAAACAGAGAGAGAGTAAGGGACCTAAATCTGAAATTGGGTCTCTGCTATTCAATATATCAAAATATTTATTTCGGTCATTGACCAGCACAGGAAATAGTGTCACATTTCCAGACAAACCTGGCATGCTTGGTACATTAAAAATATAAATATAACTACTAAAAACACAATATGGGTGAGGGAGCAGAAGGGAAGGGGAAGCAGGGTAAAAACATACAATGCCCAGATCCATCACCAAATTGCAGATTCAGGGAAGAAGATCACCGGACACACAGTTGACTTTTGGAACTAGTCATTCCCTGGCGGACTCTGCATGCTGCTGCACAGAACCTCGCAACACTGTAGGTTGTAGCTGAATTAGCATCTGCAAGTAGCAGGGAGGTATAAAATTGTCCCGAATGGCCTGGGTGCTTGTCTATGAGAGGTAAGATAAGCCTGGCACGGATATCCCTGTAGAACGGGCACTGGAGGAGCACATGTTCTATTGTTTCTACGTGACCCGAGTCACAGGGGCAGAGCCTCTCTGGGAAAGGGATCTTCCGGTAGCGGCCTTCAAGTACAGCTGATGGGAGAGCATGGCATCGGGCCAGGGTGAAAGCCCTTCGATGAATAGGAACCTCTAGGTATGTTAAATATGCCATAGGGGCGGCAAGGTATCTGCTGTCTTCACTGATAAGGAAGCTTGGAGCCGAGGCCAGATCTAGTTGGCGCTCTGTGTCTGTGATACGTTGTTTAATAAGTGCTTTGGCTTGATTGTAATCCATAGCTAATAGTAGATCTGGAGAAAATCCCAATGAGGAGATTTTGGATGCTACCGCCTGCTTCCATGTGGATTGGAAGTCATCCTCCATGGTTAGTGGGGCAAGGCCAAGGGGTACACGGGACAGTCTGAGCCAGAGGTTAAGTATGGCCACCCACACCCTGGCCTCCACTCTCATAAAACCCGTCTCTAGTCGCAGGGTGGCATTAGAAACGCATTTAGGTACCTGCAAGGCCGATCTCAGAAACTTGGACTGAACCACCTCTAATGGGGCAAAACTGGGGAAGGGGCCCAACTGAGCACCATACAAGAGTTGGGCTAATGACTTGGCTTCGAACAGCTTGAGCGCTGCCGGTGTGAAGTGGCCCCCTCTTGTCCTGAGATATTTAAGAATGGCAATTGAGCTCCCCTGCGCGGTGTTGGATACTTGATCCCCATGAGCTCTTCTGCTACCATTAGATTGGAAAACTACACCTAGATATTTGAAGGATGTAACTTGTTCAATTTTATGTCCATCTATGCTCCAAGGGTAAGTCCTGGGCCTATTAGCGAAAGCCATGATTTTGGTTTTATTGTAATTGAGTTGGAGCTGCTCTGTGTTGCAATGTTGTATTAATGCTCTCAAAGCTCTTTTGAGCCCAATGGGTGTTCTAGAGAGTACAGCAGCATCATCTGCATAAAGCAGGATGGAGATGTGTCTTCCCGCCAGCTTTGGGGGGTGGAAGTCCATGTTTTGAAGCTGGTCCACTATGGAGTTTATATAGAAATTGAACAGCAAGGGGGCCAGAATGCAGCCTTGCTTGACACCCTTGCATGTTTCAACAGCCTCAGTGAGGTGGCCCTGTGGGTTGCATCTTACTTTGAGTGTGGTCTTTTCGTGAAGTTGGCGTATTAGATATAATAGACGGCGATCTATTGTAGAACTCTCCAGTTTTTCCCAAAGTTTAACTCGCGAGATGGAATCAAATGCTGCTTTAAAGTCAATAAAAGCAGCATATAGTGAGGTTATGTTTTGGGAGGAATATTTTTCCACAAGGTGTTGCAGCACTAGGCACTGATCTATGGTGGATCGACCTTCCCTGAATCCAGCTTGCTCCTCAGCTAATATGCTTTCTTGTTCCAACCAATCTTGGAGTTTCCATTGTAGATGTCTAGCATATAGCTTGCTGATAGTGTTAAGGAGGCTGATTGGTCGATAGTTCGCAGGATCATCCTTTTTCCCTTTCTTTTTATAGATGGGAACAATGATTGCAAGCCCCCAATCCTTGGGGATTTGGCCATGGTTGTCAATACATGTAAAAAGTGAGGCTAGGATGGGAGTCCAGAAATCCAGGTTATTCTTGATGGCCTCTGCTGGGATAAGATCTTCTCCTGGGGCCTTGCCTGATGGTAGTTGGGCAACCAGGTTCTTAATTTCTGAAGCTGATACAGGTGGCCATGGGGGAAGGTTCTCTGTATCGAGGTTGGGGCAGTCCCTTCCAGTAGAGGTGTCCATATGGAGATCCTGGAAATATGCCTCCCAAATCCCCGGAGGGATGTGGGAATCCACAATAGGTTGGTCAGATCTTTGGGCATTTGATGTAATATGCCAGAAAGTGGCTGAGTCTTTCTCTTTGACAGCTTTAATAAGCTGAGCCCAGTTGTTTTTCATAGCTTCCTTTTTCTTATATGCGAGCATCTGCTTGTAATGCCTCTTTTGTTGAAGGAGGTCTTGCGCTGCTGATGGTGAGGTATTGGATATGAAGGCCTGGTAAGTGGCAACAAGAGCATTTTTAGCATTGACACAATCTTTATCAAACCAGGGCTTGGAGTATTGCTGTTGCTGCTTCCTTGATGTAGAATTGTTAAACCTTAGGTGCTTCTGTATTTCTTGAGTGATGTTCATATAGTTGTCAAGTAGTATGTTGGGGGATGTTGATGATGTCAAGGCAGTCTGTAGCCCCATTAGTCGATCAGAGGCCAGGAGCTCAGATATTCTTTGGTTCAGACAGGGAGTCCATTTGGCCCTGACATGGGTTCCCCCTAGAGGTGGTAGGGAGGGTTGAAAACATTCCACTGTGTGGGTATTTTGGGTGAAAGAATTTAGGTGCAGCAGGACAGGAAAATGATCACTGTCAAACTTGGGCTTAACTTCCAAGGTTTTAGCATATGGAAGAAGGTCCCTTGAGATGGCTATATAGTCAATGGCACTCATTTTAGAGCCAGAAAGATATGTAAATTCTGCTGGGTGATCACCTTCCAGAGCACCATTTAAGATGTGGAGATTCAATCGTGATGTTGATTGAGCCAAACACAACCCTGCAAAGTTTGTTTTTTGATCTTTGGAACGACGAGTTAGAAGTGGAACCTCATATTCAGTGGCAGGAGGAAGGCCTTTGTAACATTTAAAGAGTGTGGCATCATCAGGTCCCATTCTTGCATTGAGATCCCCTCCCATAATTACAGAGGCATTTGGGTTCTGCACTATGAGGTCTGCAGCATAATTTTCCAATTCTGACCATAAAGCTCTAGTTTGGGCTTTCTTCCTCGTTGGAGGCAAATAGGCATTTATTATCATCAAGGTATGATACTTGAGTTGAATTAGCACTGCCATTGCAATTGTTTTTAATGAGGGGAGGGGCCTTGTTATGGCACGTAAAGTGGTAGAGACTAAAATCCCTAATCCGCCTTTTGCTCTTCCATGTGTAGCTCCTGGCTCTGCCCCTACACAATACGAGTGGAATCCATTAGCTATCAGATCACCTACTGCCCAAGATTCCTGGATCAGAATAATATCATAGTGGGAGAGAAAGTCTATAAAACAAGGGTCTCTAATGGATGCGAGCCACCCAGCCACATTCCAAGTCAATAGGCTGACCCCGTGCTGGCCCTGTAGCTGTCATAGTCCCAAGGGATCTATGGCCTGGTCACGATCCTTCTGTATCAGGTCCGGGTCATTGTTTGGTGAGAAAGAAACTTGGCCTTCTGATGAAGGGGCTGGATGGACCAATGCCACATGAGTAATGAAATGTGGGTCATTGGCGAGTAGGGAGCCAAACTCATTTGCTGTCTGCAAGCCCTCACCTATGACCTGTGGAGAGGCAAGCTCCATCTGGGGTTGAGGAGAGTCCATAGTGTGTGGAATATTTAAAGCAGCATTTGCAGGAGTGTCTTTGATCTGCTTTTCTGTTACT
Source organism: Anolis sagrei (assembly GCF_037176765.1). Lineage (NCBI taxonomy): Eukaryota > Metazoa > Chordata > Lepidosauria > Squamata > Anolidae > Anolis > Anolis sagrei. Next base: position 3,302,239 of record NC_090026.1, read on the forward strand.
TGAGTCATTACTGGAATCACAGATGGATCTCTGTCATTGTTGTTTTCTTTTGTAATGGTCTTAGAGGGGGGGCTTGGCTTGGGAGGAGCCGTGGAAGAATCTGTATTAGGGTCTGCTTTAAGTTCCAAATCAATGTAAGCAACTGCTGGATGACAATTCCTGTCTTGGAGCTGTGTTAACTGGGTTAAGTTTCTTTCTTGTACCCGTGTATCCAATGTACTTCGAGGAATGAGATGATTGACTGTCAGATCCTTAAATACCCTACTGATAGTTATGCCATGCCTGTTCCATAAGATGTCCTTCATTTGAGCTAGGCGGTCTGACATCTCAAGGGAGTTGAAGGTAAGGAGGATTCGTTTTACACCATTCTGTGTTGGAAGAAAATGGTGATCTTTTAAGTCAATAAGTTTGGGCTGGGTTCTGAGCAAGTAAGCCAGTGATTTTACAATTTGTTGTTTATGGTTCCAGCCCAAAGCATTTTGATTGAGCTGCAGAACTATCTGGGTTTTTTGCAGAGTGAGGCAAGCTTTAGTTTCAACTGCTGGTTTATTACTGTGATTAACAGCAGCTGTGGTCAGAGGAGCATCCTCAGCATGTGAGCACCTGGTCGTCTCTGCAGGCTTGACTCCCTGAAATTCAATATAAAACCCTTGGGTTCCAACTTATTATTATTATTATTATTATTATTATTATTATTATTATTAACTTTATTTGTACCCCGCTAGCATCTCCCGGAGGACTCGATGTGGCTTACACAGGCCGAAGCCTCAAAACACAATACAATAGAGAATGTAACATCACAACAACAAAGCAAATCAAACAATAAGCAAAATAACATAACACCGCAATACTAAGCAGATCAAACAATAAGCAGAATAACAACAATGGCAGTACATCAAGACATTATTAATTAAAAACTGGTTCGGCCGGCGCACTGGGGTACAAGGGTTAAAAGTGTTGAAATGGCAGGAGGCACGTAGGGTTAAAAGTGCGATGTGCAGCGACAATTAGTTATGCTAAGGTGCTACTAGGACTTGGGGTGGGGATTCCTAGTCTGAGAAGGCACAACGGAACAGCCAAGTTTTTAAGTTCCTTCTGAAAACGGCTAGAGTGGGGGCCTGTCTGAGATCTTTTGGGAGGGCGTTCCAAAGTCGGGGGGCCACCACAGAAAAGGCCCTGTCCCGTGTCCCCACCAAGCGCGCTTGCGACGTGGGTGGGATCACGAGCAGGGCCTCTCCAGATGACCGTAACGAGCGCGTGGGTTCGTAGATGGTGATGCGGTCACGCAGGTAGGGTGGTCCCAAACCGTTTAGGGCTTTGTAGGTGAGCACCTGCACCTTGAATTGGGCTCGGAAAATAAATGGCAGCCAATGGAGCTCCTTAAACAGAGGGGTTTAGTTCGGGGAGACTCTCATGGGCCTTCCCTTGAGGTGTTTTGGACTCCAACTCCCACAATTCCTGACCGTCTCACCCCCTAATCAGCTGGAAGCTCTAGGTCAGTGGTTCTCAACCTTCCTAACGCCGCAACCCCTTTATATAGTTCCTCATGTTGTGATGACCCCCAACCCTAAAATTATTTTTGTTGCTACTTCATAACTGGAGTTTTGCTACTGTGCTGGACGGGGTTACACTCCCCCTGAAGCCACAGGTCCGCAGTTTGGGAGTCCTCTTGGACTCATCGCTTACGCTTGAGGCTCAGGCGTCGGCGGTGTCTGGGAGGGCTTTCGCACAACTGAGACTCGTGCGCCAACTGCGACCGTACCTCGCGAAGGCTGATCTGGCCAGGATGGTCCATGCCTTGGTCACCTCCAGATTGGACTACTGCAATGCGATCTACGTGGGGCTGCCCTTGAAGACGGCTCGGAAGCTCCAACTGGTCCAACGATCAGCAGCCAGGATGCTAACTGGGGCCCCTTACAGAGAGAGGTCAACCCTCCTGTTCAAGGAGCTCCACTGGCTGCCATTTATATTCCGAGCCCAATTCAAGGTGCAGGTGCTGACCTACAAAGCCCTGAACGGTTTGGAACCAGCCTACCTGCGTGACCGCATTTCCATCTACGAACCCACGCGTTCACTTCGGTCATCTGGAGAGGCCCTGCTTGTGATCCCACCTACGTCGCAGGCGCGGTTGGTGGGGACGCGGGACAGGGCCTTTTCCGTGGTGGCCCCCCAACTCTGGAACATCCTCCCCCAAAGATCTTAGAGAGGCCCCTACATTGGCAGTCTTCAGAAAGAACCTGAAGACCTGGCTTTTCCGATGCGCCTTCCCAGAGTAGGAAATCTCCACTACCAAGTCCCATAAGCACTTTACCAGAACCAATGATTGCTGCACATCACACATCGCACTTGCCCTAGAAGCCTCATATACACCTCCTGTCACATCAACGCTTTTAATTCTTGTACCCATTACTCTGTCCCGGCCCAGTTTTATTGTGGTTTAGTCTATTGCTTTTTGCCTGTTGTTTATTTTGCTTTATTCTGTTTTTAATTGTTTGATTTGCTTAGATTGTATTGTTGTGTTGTGTGTTGAGGCCTCGGCCTGTGTAAGCCGCATCGAAGCCTTCGGGAGATGCTAGCGGGGTACAAATAAAGTTTAATAATAATAATAATAACAATACTGTTATGAATCATCATGTAAATATCTGACAGGCAGGATGTATTTTCATTCTCTGGGCCTTGGGAGTTGTAGTTGATGGGATTTATAGTTCACCAACAATCAAAGAACATTCTGAACTCCATCAGAGATGGAATTGACCCAAACCTGGCACACAGAACGCCCATGACCAGCAAAAAATAATGAAAGGGTTAGGTGAACATTGGCCTTGAGTTTGGGAGTTGTAGTTCACCTATGTCCAGGAAGCACTGTGAACTCAAACAATGATAGATCTGGATTAAACTTGGCACAAATATTCAATATGCCCAAATTTGAACACTGTTGGGAGTTCGGGGAAAATAGACCTTGACATTTGGGAGTTGTAATTGCTGGGATTTATAGATCACCTACAATCAGAGAGCATTCTGAACCCCACCAATGATAGAATTGGGTCAGATAATCAGGAAGGGGCCTGGGGCTGTTAGGAATTAGCACCGGGATTGTGGCGCAGCTGGCTGAGTGTCAGCTGCATTAAGATCACTCTGACCAAAAAATCATGAGTTCGAAGCCAGCCTGGGTTGGAGTGGGTTTCCAACCAATTGTGTGTAGCCTGTTGTCGACCTTTGCAACCCGAAAGACAGTTGCATCTGTCAAGTAGGAAAATTAGGTACCACCTTAAAGTGTGGGGAGGCTAAATTAACTAATTTATGAGGCCATAAAAAAGACTCCAGAAAGCATTCCAGCAGGGAAGCATGCGGGGAATGCGGAAGTGCTTCATCAGTGTTGCAGATGGACGAAGAAAGCGACAGTTCCCCTGGTGGCCAGAAAAAAAGGTTAAATAGCCTCTGTGTATGTCTGTATATGTTTGTATGTCAAAAATTGGCATTGAATATTTGCCATATATGTGTACGCTGTAATTCGCCCTGAGTCCCCTGCGGGGTGAGAAGGGCGGAATGTAAATTCTGTAAATAAATAAATAGGAATTGTGAGAGTTGGAGTCCAAAATACCCAGAGGGCCCAAGTTGGCCCATGCCTGCACTGTAATGTACATTTTTGTCATTCAATTGGCAATCTCAAGCCACAGAATTGCATAGAGAGAAGAGAAGATTCAGGGGCTGCCTGGCCTAAATGCGATCATGCCCTATTGCTGTCACAAGGTTGACAACATGGGATGCTAGCTTCTTTGGGAAATCAATTATGTTGACGTGGAAAGGCCCATGCTCTCCTTCAGAGCTCCCAGTTTGGTTTGGCTAAGTCCAGGGATGCTGTCTGGCCAAGATAAGCCTTGCCTTCCCCTCCATTGCCCTCAGAGGCCCCTCAGCTGGGAGGGGTCTTGAGAAGGGTCCGCAGCACTCACCTGCAGGACGAAGGCTCCACAATCGCTGTCGTTGTTTTGCCTGGCAATGTTCTGCGGGAGAGAAAGGGGAGAAAGTGAAGAAGACAATAGATTCCAGGAAGGACAATGGAGTCGTGAAGGACATGCCTCAGAGCAAAGAAGCCCCTTTTCACCCTTTCCTCTTCCTCCTCTGTCTAGTGGGAAACTTTTTAGTTGCACTGGCATTAGGGTCACCTGGAGAAACCCACACTTTCACCTCTTGGGTTACATCAGCACATCCAGTGTGAGCAAGACAATATACCGTATATACTCAAGTATAAGCAGACCCAAATATAAGCCGAGACACCTCATTTTACCACAAAAAAACTGGGAAAACACATTGACTTGAGTATAAGCTGGGAGTGGAGAATGCAGCAGTGATTGGTATATTTCAAAATAAAAATAGATACCAATATAATTACATTGATTGAGGCATCATGAGGTTAAATGTTTTTGAATATTTACATTAAATAAGATAAAACTGTCCAACTCTGATTCAAACTTTATTCTAACCTTTTTCAATGGAAATGTGCTTATGTATGTTCCAATAATAGGAAAGAGAGAAAAATAATAAAAGTAATAAAAATAATAGAGTAAAATAATGGAAATGTAATAATAACAGTAATAAGAGTAAAATAATAAATGTAATAATAATAATAAAGTAAAATAATAAATGTAATAATAAAAATAGAGTAAAATATAAGAGCAAAATAATAAATGTAATAATAATACATGAAGAAAAACAATACATGTAATAATAATAAAGAGATAAAATAATACACGTAAAAAATAATAGAATAAAATAATGGAGATGTAATAACAATAATAATAGAGTAAAATAATAAATGTAATAACAAAAAGTAGAGTAAAATAATAAATGTAATGATAGTACATGAAGAAAAATAATAAATGTAATAATAATAAAGAGAGAAAATAATACACGTAATAAAATAAAAATAATGGAATAAAATAATGGAGATGTAATAACAGTAATAATAGATTAAAATAATAAATTTATTTATTTATGTCACTTTTATCCCGCCCATATCAGCCCGAAGCCGACTTATTATTACATTATTATTATTATTATTATTATAACGTAATAATAATAGAGTTTAATAATAATTGTAATAATAATAATAGTGTAAAACAATAAATGTAATAAGAGTAAAATAATTAATAGAATAAAATAATAAATGTAATACTAATAAAGAGAGAAAATACATGTAATAATAAGAGTGAAACAATAATTGTAATAATAACAATACAGTAAAATAATAAATGTAATAATAGAGTAAAATAATTAATAAAATAAAAATGTAATAATAATACATGAAGAAAAATAATAAATGTAATAATAATTAAAAATAGAGTAAAATAATAAATGTAATAAAAATAATAATACTAACAGAGTAAAATAATAAATCTGACCCGAGTTTTTCAGCCTTTTTTAAAAGGGCTGAAAAACACGGCTTAAACTCAAGAATATATGGTAACTGGAGCTGAGAAAGTACAAGAATGTACTGACGCTTTGGGAAATCATTCCTTGTGAAGGAAGAGAGACACTCACCATCTGGAAAACTCCTCTCCATCCGTCTCGGAAGTCGGGGCGATTCTTCTTGTCTGCTTCAGCCTGCAGGTACTTGCAGATGTGCTGGACCAAAGTAAAGGGGAAGAGAACCCACATTTAACGAGGGGCAGATAATTATATTTGCATATTTGCTTTGAAAGGCCAATTGGCAAATATTCCATTTTAGGGATGCTCTGCTCAGGCTCAAAGCTGACTTTCTTGGCATTTTGCAAAACCCATATTGACTCGAGTCTAATGCGTCATCGAATCTAATGCGCACCTCCATTTTTAAAACCCTGTAACCAAAAAAAGTATTTTCTGACAAATGTAATGGGAAAAGCGCAGCACATAGTGCACTCTTTGTAATACGCCCATTACATCTGCTGCTTGCTTTGAATTCCTTTTTCGTGTGTGTGTGAAAACAATTGCATTGGAACACCAAAGCTTTCAGCAATGGACAAGAACCCTTGGGGTGCACGCAGAATGAATCCACTTTAACTGCCTTGGTTCAAGGCTATGGGGCCATGGGGGCTGTCCTTTTACAAGGCCTTGTGCCTCCTTTGCCAGAGAGTGAGGATGCCTCACCAAACTACAAATCCCAGGATCCCATAGCATGGAGCTATGACAACTAAATTATTTATTTATTTATTTGCAGCATTTATATTCTGCCCTTCTCGACCCAAAAGAGATTCAGGGCAGATCACAGAACACATACATGGCAAATATTCAATGCCGTTAAACAGACAGGACACACAACAGATAGAGGTATTATGTCGGCGTTTTTCCCCAACTTCGGCATCCTGGAGATTATGCTCGATTCCGGCCACAGGGGGTGCTGTTGACAAAGAGCCCTTGATCACAGACTTCCTCCTTTCTTTGATTGCCAGCATTTTCTGGTATTTTCTTTTTATGGTGCCGTTCAATACCTTCCTGCTTAAGGAAGCGTAAAATACCTTCCTGCCTAATGTCTCTACTCACAGCTTTTTCGAACTGCTTAGGTGGACAGTGAGCTGGGCTGAAGATAGGGAGCTCACCCTGACATGGGCTCTAAACTGCAACCTGTGATATATTGCTGGTGATTAACTAGCTGCGCTGAAGCCTGGCCCATTACAGATGATATACATCAAATAGAAGCTCCAGGTGCTCCTGAAGCAGCTTCCGCTATTTCTTTGGCTCAGCAATTAAAATTACCCGATTATGCAAATTGGATGCGCACCCTAGTTTTGGCAAGGTAATTGAGCCAAAAAGGTGAGCACTCGATTTGAGTAAATACAGAAATATACCAAAGCATCTTATTTTATGAAACAGACATCTCAAACTTGGGGCCCCGTGGATTTGTGGGTTGCAACCTGCAGAATCTGCCAGCTGGGGGACTTTGAGAGTTGCAGTCCAGCAAACCCACAGGGAGATGAGTGAGAGGAGGCTGGCTGAGCCCCTCCAGAAAAGCCTCGAAGGAAGAAGACGGGCACCTCAGCTTCTCCTGATGGCCACCATGATGGCCAACCCCACAGGAGTGGCCCTGCCTGCTGTGCCCACGGCACCCTACCTTGGGGCAGCGCCGATTGAGGGTGCGCTGGGAGTCCAGGTACGTGATCTTCTTCTGCTTCACCTCCACGCAGATGAGGGACCAGTGGACCTCCAGGTGGATTGGGATGAGAAGCAGCTCCTTGTTGAAGATGTCCACCTGGGAGGAAGCCGGAAGGAGGAGCCGGGAGTCAGGAAAACAGAAGGGACCCTGAGCGCCATCCAGGGCTTCTGAAACTTTTTCCACTCATGACTCCAGGCATATATATATATAAAATAGGTATGAAAACCCAACATTTCCTGATGACGAATCATCGTTTGCAAAGCTTGCTGAACAGTCTGATTTTTTTCAGTTTTGTGGAGCACAGCTGAAGTCTCCTCTGCAGAGTCTGCTGTAAACATTGCATGTTGTGGCCAACGGATTTGGGCAAATGGCTGTTGTTCGGAAACGGTTGGCTACTACCCAATATTTCATGATCCCAACATTGATCAAAGGGAGCCATATTTGGGGTCGGGAGCCACAGCACTAGTTCAAGCCTCTTCTGCCGTGCAGGAAAAAGCTCCCCAAAGAGATGCCTATCCAACCTGTTAAAAGATCTCCTAAGATGGACTCCATCTCCCTCCATGGATGTCCATTCTACTGTCAAACACTTCTTCATATGACTTAAAATTTAGTGGAACTTCATTTTGTTCTCAGTTGAATTCTGTGGTTTGGATCCTATCGTATGGAGCACCACAGAACAAAGCTGGCTCCATTTCCACATGACACTCCTTCAGATATTTAAAGGTATCAGAAGCTGCCTGATCCTAGAAGCTAAGAAAGGGCAGCCCTGGTTAGTACTTGGATGGGAGACTGACAACAAATACCAGCAATAGGTTGTTGTAGGTTTTTTTTCAGGCTATATGGCCATGTTCTAGAGGCATTCTCTCCTGACGTTTCGCCTGCATCTATGGCAAGCATCCTCAGAGGTAGTGAGGTCTGTTGGAACTAGGGAAAAGGGTTTATATATCTATGGAAAGACCAGGGTGGGACAAAGGACTCTTGTCTGCTGGAGCTAGGTGTGAATGTTTCAACTGACCACCTTGATTAGCATTTGATGGTCTGGCAGTGCCTGGAGCAATCTTTTGTTGAGAAGTGTTTGTTGAGAAGATTACTCCAGGCACTGCCAGGCCATCAAATGTTAATCAAGGTGGTCAGTTGAAACATTCACACCTAGCTCCAGCAGACAAGAGTCCTTTGTTTGAAGCTTCCGAGCAGTCTTCAAAGGGAACCCCACGTACAGTGCGTTGCAGTAGTCTATCCTGGATGTAACTAGAGCATGGACCAATTCATGGGCTCCCCATATGTCAACAGAGGACCTGAAGGCACATCATGTCCCCTCTCAGTCTTCTCTTGTCTAATCAAAACCTATTAATCTCCCCAAAATGGATCCTCATAGGATGTCATACTTTCCAGACCTTTAACCATTTTGCTTGCCCTTCTCTGGACACATTGTCCACCTCCTTCTTGAATGGCTTTGCCCAGAACTGGACTCAGGGCTGTTATTCCAGGGGAGGCCAAAGCAGAAGAAGAGAGGGGACTAGGACTTCCTTCCATCAAAGCCAGTGGTTCCCTTTGGTCCTCAAGGTGTTTTGGACTTCAACTCCCACAATTTCTAACAGCTGGGAAACTGGCTGGGATTTCTAGGAGTTGAAATCCAAAACATTTGGAGGACCAAAGGTTGGGGACCACTGAATTAGGCACTACATTCCTACAGATGCCACCTAGAATCGCACTGGCCTTTTCAGCTGCCACATCACACTCTTGGCTGATGTTCACTTTGTGGTCCACTAATAGCCCCAGATCTTTTTCACACATATTTGTTTTTGCATGATGCTGGGTGTGCATTTATTTCTGCATGGTTTGGGGGTATCTGTCCGAACGCATCTCCTCGGAGTTTAAGATCTTCTGGGGAGGCCCTGTTCTCAGCCCTACCTCTATCACAAGTGAGATTGGTGGGGAGGAGGAGCAGGGCCTTCTCGGTGGTGGCCCCTCACCTGTGGAATTCACTCCCTGGGGAAATTAGGTCATTGACATCCCTCCTCTCTTTTAGAAGGAAACTAAAAACATGGATATGGGACCAGGCCTTTGGGTAATCTGCCAGATAGACAAAGGACAATAACGACTAGAATTTATAGGATTTGACAATGTGGAATGAATTTACGGACTCTGAGCTGGCGAACTTTGAGCATTAGATTGGTTTTATTGATTGTGATGTATAATTGATTATTTTAATTGTTTATAATTGCTGTTTATATATGTTTTATCTTATTGCTAGTGTTGGCATTGAATTGTGCCTTTTGTAAGCCGCCCTGAGTCCCCCCTCGGGGGTTAAGAAGGGCGGGGTAGAAATGTGCGAAATAAATAAAATAAATAAATAAATAAAACAAGGAGTCCAAAACTCAACCCAAAAGTAACATTTGGAGGGAGGGGGAGGAAAAACGGATAGGCAGCAGACTTTAGGGACTACAAAACCGAGGCTGAGAGTCCTCACGCCTCCCATGGGGCCACTCTTTGCCCACCCAGCTGCAGCCCCGTCATCTCCGATAACCCAAACACCAACTTACATTTTTGGTCCAGCGCTTCACCCCCTCGTAACCCTTGGTTCGTAGCTTATCGTAGAAAAAACTGTTGAAGAAATGAACCTGGTGGGAGAGAAAAAAACAGATACAGACACATACAAAATGGCTTCAACCCATGAGAGAAGTGCTGGGGGGAGACTGGACTTGGGAGGAGCAAACTGCACCCAACTTGTCAAGGAAGGGAAAATGGTCTTCTAATGTTGACTTGAATGTTCCTTTGGACTTTGATCCCACAGGCAACAAGGGAGGATAATGGGAACTGAAGTCTAAAGCAGAGAGTTTACCAAGCACAGATTAATAATAATGGCCTCATCAGGAACATTTATGAGGGCTGCCCAAGGGGAATTACTGGGAATTATTGCGGTTTTACTACGAGAGTTGAATGAAAAGTAATGCCTCCACCTTCGTAACTCAACAGATGGCAGTACTGGTTTGCGGCAGGTACTGGCTTGTTCAGGAGACTCTCCTCTACAGTTCCATTTTGGTGGGAAGCCTTAGCATTGAATGGTTGTGTTGTTAAAGTGTGAAGTATGGAACCCTGCGGAGACGGTTGGTCAATGCGGCTTAAGCAACGTATGCAGCAGGTACTGGCTTGTTCAGAAGACTCTCCTCTACAGTTCCATTTTGGCGGGAAGCCTTAGCATTGAGCGGCTGTGTTGTTAAAGTGCGAAGTATGGAACCCTGCGGAGACGGTCGGTGCGACTTAAGCAACGTGCAGTCATTGAATTCTAGACAGTAGAAGGTGTCACCCCAAAGGAGAGTCATCAGAGAGTGCAAGCTGTTTATGCTGACTGTGTTAATGTGAGTACTGTGTGTCGTTGGATGAGTAAATTTAAAGATATTGAGGTGGGAACATCTGACTTGCGTGAGAAACATTTCTGTGTACGAACCCACACGATCTCTTCGATCATCTGGAGAGGCTCTGCTCATGCTCCCGCCTCCTTTGCAGGCGCGATTGGTGGGGACGAGGGAGAGGGCCTTCTGAGTGGTAGTCCCCTGACTTTGGAACTCACTTCCCAAGGACATCAGGCATGCCCCAACATTGGCAGTCTTTAGGAGGAGCCTGAAAACGTGGCTGTTCCAGCGTGCCTTCCCGGAATAAGGAAAAATTCCCAGCAATATGTCCTCAGAATGCACTTTAATGTTGGATTAGCTTGGACTGCGCTTCCTCATTTCTTTTAAAACCCTATACCAGATATATCCTACCTTGTTCATGCCCAGCGTTTATTTTTTATATTTTAAATTACTACATTTGGCACGGCGGTAGGTTTTTAAATCCTTGTGTGTTATTGTTTACTGTTTATTGTTCACATGTGATTTATATCAATTGTATTGTATTTATTGTTTTTTGCTTTTTTGTTTTATTGATGTGTTGTTTGGGCTTGGCCTCATGTAAGCTGCTCCGAGTCCCTTGGGGAGATGGTGGCGGGGTATAAATAAAGTTTCATTATTATTTATTATAAACAAAAAGTTGGACGTCCTGTGACAGCAACCACCCAGTTTCACAAGCAAAAGGTTGACAGATGGATTCAGGACGATTGTCGTATCACTCAGAGAGAAATTTCAAGCATAATCAGCATTTCACAAGAATGTGTGGGTCGCATTATTGCTTTGCTTGGCTATCGGAAGATCCGTGCACAATGAGTACCCAGGATGCTGACGTCTGAGCGTCAACTTCTTCCGTGACGGCTTCAGAAAACTTGTTCATCATTGGCAGACATGTATCCAATTGCCTGGTGATTATGTGGAAAAGTGAATAGTGGTGTTTAAAGAGCACTTTCTAAGGATTATTTCTGCGTTTGATTTATTAAAATATTCCCATCCAAAACCAAGTAATGAAGGTGGAGGCATTACTTTTCATTCAATCCTGGTGAGATGGTTTAATGACATGGAAGACTTTAAAATCCAGATTGATGTCTCTAATCAGCTGTGTCAGTCTACAGAGAATGACCAAGTTGTAGTTTGGTGGCAGAGAAGGCTAAAGGACTTACAAAACTATAACCCCCATGATTCTATAGCACGCATGAACAAACTTGGGCCCTCCAGGTGTTTTGGACTGCAACTCCCACAATTCCTAACAGCCTACCAGCTGTTAGGAATTATGAGAGTTGAAGTCCAAAACACCTGGAGGGTCCAAGTTTGCCCATGCCTGTTCTATGGCATTGCTCCTTGGCAAGTGCCTGTGCGAATCTCACTAAAATTTATTTTTAATCGCTCCGATCTGCACTGTTTTCTTGTTCCTCTTCTCTCTCAGTCTCCCTTTCCTTTCTTGGAAGTGCTGTGCTGCCATTTGATTTCAAAGCACAGCAAACAGGTTGATGAATGGCCTTGGTCATAAAAGTGATCCAGGCCTGCTGCCAGCACCCTCCATGCAACTTCCTTGATTGGCAGTGGGTCAGGCTAGATGACTATGATGGTCCTTTCCAACTCTATCATAACTCTACAAACCAGAGACAGAGCCGTACCCATCATCCGCTCAAGGTGGCAAAGCCTTTCGCGATCGTGAGCTCCTGAACCTACCTCTTGGGTTGGAAAATTCAGGGTCGGATGCTCACCTTCTCCGGCACCGTGTCCATGACGAGATCCCCGTACATGTTCATGACCTGTTTTGGGTGGAGTGGAGGGAGGGAAAAGGGGGAAGGGTCTTCATTACAGAGCCAAATGCAAGGATCAACAAAGGTCTACACTACTTTTGCCATTTCACAGATCCGGTTTTCCTAGTTCTGTGTTTACGCTGCCATTCAAGGCAGTGGATGTTCGAATGTGGCACAAATCCTATGTAAAATCATAGTATTTATTTATTATTTATCTAAATAAATAAATAAATAAATATGTAATGTTCATTTGTGGGATTAACAGAACTCAAAAACCACTGGACGAATTGACACCAAATTTGGACACAACACACCTAGCAACCCAATGTATATCCTTCACTCAAAAAAAATGATTTTGTCATTTGGGAGTTGTAGTTGCTGGGATTTATAGTTCACTTACAATCAAAGAGCATTCTGAACCCCACCAACGATGGAATTGAACCAAACTTGGCACACAGAATACCCATGACCAACCGAAAATACTGGAAGGATTTGGTGGGCATTGACCTTGAGTTTTGGAGTTGTAGTTCACCTCCATCCAGAGAGCACTGTGGCCTCAAACCATGATGGATCTGACCCAAAGTCGGCAGTCAATATGCCCAACTGTGAACAATGGTGGAGTTTGGAGGAAACAGACAATGACATTTGGGAGTTCTGGTTGTTGGGATGTATAGTTAACCTACAATCAAACAGCTATCTGAACCCCACCAACGATAGAATTATGCCAACATTGGCACACAGAGCTCGCATGAACAACAGAAAAGACCGTTGGGGTCTTTAGCGACCCCTCTGACACCCCTTGCGACCCCTCCAGGGGTTGCGAACCCCCGGCTGAGAAACACTGACCTAAAGATTTCTCAAAAAGTGTTCTCTCAGGTACAATAAAATGACTTTTAATCCATTGCTACCACTTTTGTAAAGGTCCTGTGCACCTAACGCACACAAAACCGGGGACCCAAATGTAATCTAGTTTGAGCACAGGCACATATCAATACTGTAGGCCTCAGTTGTGGCCTCACTGCATCCCACCCTCCTCAGCCCCTTCTTTTCACCTCTTTTCTGCCATTGTGCGCCATACCTGGTCGTTGAGCCAGTTGGGTCCGTAGAGCGTCTGCAGGTCGTCCATGGTGACCACGTGGCGCTTGTAGGTCACCCGGAAGGTCCGGACCATGGCATTCCCTGGCATGCGTTGGTAGGACTGGATCAGCTGGTTGATCATGCCTTTCCTGCAGGGAAGTGCCAGAGAAAGCAAAGGCCTGTCTTTACCATGGCAGAGGAAAACCTTGCAGCCTGCATCTAGTCTAGGCATGGGCAAACTTTGGCCTTCCTCCAGGTGTTTTGGACTTCAGCCCTCACAATTCCTAACAGCCAGTAGGCTGTTAGGAATTGTGGGGGCTGAAGTCCAAAACACCTGGAGGAAGGCCAAAGTTTGCCCATGCCTGCTCTAGAGACCAGGATACTTAGCCACTGATTGAAATTGCAGGAAAAGAGATTCCACCTAAACATCAGGAAACACTTTCCTGACATTTAGAGCTATTCAATAGATGAATCTGCTGTTTCCTGCAAGTCCAGCAGAGTCTCCTCCTCCTCTGGAGGTTTATAAGCAGCAAGCGAGAAGCCAAAAGTGCCCAAGGTCAACGCAATGCTTTCATGTTCACAAAGGGTATTTAGTCTTGTAGCTGACAGGCCATTGTTGTCAGTCCAACATTGCTCTTCCCATGTTAACTTCTGGAGATTTTCCTTGGCTTTTTGCAGCACACTTCTGGCTTCCTGAGTCTGGGATTTGGGTCTTGTTTTCAACTGTTTACCATGGACTCTTTGTTTGACCATTGCTAAAGGATTATGCTTCATGTTTTTGCCTTTGGATCTTGGGAACTTTGCCTTTACATTTAAGTCTCTGTTTTGCCTATGGAACTATTGCATTTCTATTGTTTTGATTTTGCTTTTCTCAATAAACTACAAAAACCTACAGCCTTGGTGTGGTGGTGTCTGGAGCAAGGTGAAAACTACCCTGAGTTGCAACACTGGGGGTCTGCTCCAGCTCTATTATTCTATGAATTAAGACCTCGAAGCTACAACAGGCCAGTTCTTGTGGTCCCAACGCTTTTGTTTTTGGTTCCACACCTCACAGCGCTTCTCTGAAACGGCATGCAGCCCTTGGGGAGAAAGCGGAGCCCACCTTTGCTGTCTTGGTGTGGGTTGGGGCCTCAGCATTGAAGTTGCTGCATTCATAGCTGGGCGGAAATACAACCCCTTCCCCTTTCCCCACTATTTGCTCCCAGAGTCTCAGTCACAGTGCTTTACTCTTTCTCTTGACCACAAAGCAGGCCTCCTAAAGTGCTTTCAAATTCAGTCCCATTCACCAAGCAGCCAGGGAGAGGGTTGGACTGGATGACCTTTGGAGTCTTCCAACTCTGTAATTCTATGAAGGATGGGGTGAAAGGGGGTGAGGGGTGATGCATGCTTTACCTCTGTGGCGTTGAGAATTCCTGCTGGAAGATGTCCTCCAGCTTCTCCACCACCTCGTCCACACTGATGGGAATGAGGCTGCCGTACGTCTGGAGGAACTCGTCCAGGATGTCTGGAGGGAAAGCGAGAAGGAAGCTGAGGACACGGTGACTTGCCTCAGCCCAACAAAATGGAGCTGGAGGAGGAGGAAGAGCAAGGCCCCTGGAAAGGAGCCTGGAGAAAGGATGGAGGACAGACATAGTCTTCCAGGGAATCCTTTGGAGGGCAACAGGGAACCAGGTGTATCTATTTGCAGAGTGGGTGGCAAGTGAATACTCCAATGCGCCTGAGTGTTGAGGTTAATAATAATAATAATAATCATAATCATAATCATCATCATCATCATCATCATCATCCAATACAACAACCAGCAGAGTGATCTTGTTTGCTGTGGACTCATCTTGTTGTTTTTCAAATAATAATAACAACAACAATAATAATACTCCTGATCTCACGATTGTGTTAAAAAACAAAGTATGGATCGTCAATGTTGCAATCCTGGGTGACAGCAGGATTGAAGAGAAACAACTGGAAAAGCTGACACAATATGAGGATTTAAAGATTGAACTGCAAAGACTCTGGCACGAGCCAGTCAAGAGGGTCCCAGTGGTGATGGGCACACTGGGTGCAGTGCCTAAAGACCTTGGCCTGCACTTAAACACAATCAGTGCTGACAAGATTACCATCTGCCAGCTGCAAAAGGCCACCTTACTGGGATCTGCACGCATTATTCGCCGATACAACACACAGTCCTAGACACCTGGGAAGTGTCCGAAGTGTGATCCAATACAACAGCCAGCAGAGTGATCTTGTCTGCTGTGGACTCATCTTATTGTGGTAATAATAATAATAATAATAATAATAATAATAATAATAATGAAAAAAAAACCAAATATGGGTCATCGATGTTGCAATCCCAGGTGACAGCAGAATTGATGAGGAGCAACTGGAAAAGCATGTGATCCAATACAACAGCCAGCAGAGTGATCTTGTCTTTTGCAGCTGACAGGTAGCGATTTTGTCACCATCTATTGTGTTTTAGTGCAGGCCAAGGTCTTAGGCACTGCACCCAGTGTGCTGCTCACCACTGGGATCACCTTTACTGGATGGTGCCAGAGTCTTTGCAGTTCGATCTTTACATCCTCATATCTTGTCAGCTATTATTATTATTATTATTATTATTATTATTATTATTATTATTATCCTCCATTTCCCCAGATGTATTCCCCTACTGTTTCTGCTCTGGCTGCTTCCACACATAAACATGCACTTACTGTGGACACACGTGATGTGTTCTTCCCGCAGAGGGCTGTGCTGGGCGGCCTTCTCGGCGAGTCTCTCCTGCCCGCTTTCAATGGCCGACTCTGCCTGCTGGCCCCCGGCTTCCAGCCTCATTCCGGAAGGGTCCAGCAGCCTCTCTTTGTCCCGGGGGCCTTGGAAGAGCTCCTCGGCCGCACGGCCTCCGATGCTGCAGACGTTGCTGATGAGGATGGTGGCGTCCGTGACTCCTGGGAGGGAGCAGAGGTCGCCGTCGGGAGCCAGGGAGGAAAAACCGTTGGGGAGGGCATCCAGGGGGCCTGCAAGCAAGCAAGGAGAAGGGCAACGAGAGCCAGGTTTCAGTAACAGAAACAATGCCCCATGGAGGAAGAGGGACAGGTTGATTTCTGCTGCTCCAGAGACTAGGATACAAGCGGGGAATGGATTCAAATTCCATGAAAAGGGAATCCACGTAAACATTAGGAGGAACTTAACAGGGCATATATTTGGGGAAACTGCCCCAAGGAAATGGGAAATTATTGTTTCCACCAATGTTTGATGTTTTGTTTTATGTCTGTTTTAACAGGCTGTGTTTTTTTTTATTTAATTTTAGTTGTTAAGTTATACTTCATGTTTATATGTTGGGTTGTTTACATTTTGGTAGTATGGATGTATTGTTGTTGTATTTAGGCACTGAATGTTTGCCATTTATGTTTGGAATCTACCCTGAATCCCTTTGGGGAGATAGAGTGGAATATAGGTAAAGTTGTTGTTGTTTTAATTGTTCTTGTTGTTGTTGTTATTATTATTTCCTGACAGAATAACTGTTTTGACCATGGAATTCATATTATTATTATTATTATTATTATTATTATTATTATTATTATCATCATTATTTACTGACAAAATAACTGTTTTGACCATGGAATTATATTATTATTATTATTATTATTATTATTTCCTAACAGAAGAACTGTTTTGACCATGGAATTCATATTATTATTATTATTATCATCATCATCATCATCATCATCATCATCATCATTATTTACTGACAAAATAACTGTTTTGACCATGGAATTATATTATTATTATTATTATTATTATTATTATTTCTTGATGGAAGAACTGTTTTGACCATAAAATTCATATTATTATTGTTGTTGTTGTTGTTGTTGTTGTTATTATTATTATTTCCTGATGGAAGAACTGTTTTGACCATGAAATTCATATTATTATTATTATTATTATTATCATCATTGTTGTTGTTGTTGTTGTTGTTATTATTATTATTATTATTATTATTATTATTATTATTTCCTGATGGAAGAACTGTTTTGAGCATGGAATTCATTGCTTCCTGGGAGAGCTGTGGAGTTTGGAAATTTTTAAACAGAGACTGGATGGCCATCTGTTGCAAAGGCTTTGATTTCTGCGTGGCAGAAGGGGTTTGGACTGGACAGCCCTTGACATTCTCCTCCAATGCTGGGGTTCTGTGGCAAATGACAGAGACTCTAGTGTTGAGGAAGGCTTGGAATGAACCCCGAATATCATGGTAGCTCGGTCCTATTAGAAACAGGGTGCTGCCTTAACACATAGCCAGAAATCTGATTTGATGGAGGGCACTGGCTCTGAAGAGGGGCCCCTTCAAGCAGAGTCTTCCCCGGAATGGACTGACCCACCTGGATCCTGCCAGTGGGGAAAGTGAGGCTGCAAGGTCCAATAGGTCACTGCTTCTAAAACTGTGGGTCTCAACCACAAATGGGGTCCCCTTCATCCCGAAAAGTCTGGCAACAGTAAAAGTTTTCTGCACATAATATAGTGAATGTTTAAGACAAATCTGTTATGCAGGGTTTGCAGAAGATGCTTCAGCTGTAGGTTTTATGACTATGTTTTAAGAGTCACTTTGGACCCATGAGGTGGAACAAAGATGGGAAAGTGATGAGCTGTGCTCTTCCTTCAGGGAGTTATATACTATCCTTCCCCTGACCAAAAACATTCACACCCAGGGGGCAGATGGTGAGAAATCTATTCCCATAGAGCAGGCATGAGCAAACTTTGGCCCTCCTGGTGTTTTGGACTTCAACGTTAGGAATTGTGGGAGTTGAAGTCCAAAACACCAGGAGGGCCAAAGATTGCCAATGCCTACCACAAAGCATAAGCATCTAACCAAAATGTCCCTCTGATCCTCAGGCAATGACTGAGGATGAGACCTCAATGACACGGTGTCAGAGAAATCTCCCCAAAACGTCGTCCACTCCTGCCTTGCTTTGTTAATACCAAAGGCTGGAGGTTTACCTCGGTCTCCATCCAGGCTGAGCTCTCCCTCTCCAGCCTTCCGGCTCCGGGGTGAGGCCGGGGGTCCTCCCGCAGGGAACTTGAGCATGGCGGCCGTCTCCTCTTCGTCCATCTCCATGCTTCCCGGGTTCCTGTCAAAACTGACCCTCTGCAGCTCTACATACTGAGGGTAAGAGGCAGTGTCCTCCATCAAGGCCCCCAGGAGGCCGAGGCGAGGGGTCTGTGGCACGGGGGAAGGTGTGGGGAAGGTGTCGTAGTCCAAGTGGGGCTCAGAGGGAGGGTGGGGCTTGAAGGGGCGGGGCCGGCGCTTGGCTCCGCCCTGGCAGTCCTCCGCCCTGACTAATCGGCAGCTTTTCTTATAGAGAGGGAGGTGGTCGTCGTCGGGCTGCGACCCTGGGGAAAGGGACAAGGAGGACCGAGCCCGCTTCGTCCCGGGCCGACGACGGGCCTTGGAAGCCATCTTGCCCCAGAACTTCCAATGGAAAGCGAAGGAGGAGCTTTTGGAATAGAGAAGCATCCGGAAGGCCTGCAGGGCTCGCTGGCGCCGACGCCTGGTGCCATGTCGCCTCAAGGTGCCCCCGAGCAGTGCTGGGCGCCCCCGGGAATTGGCCCCCGACTTCACTTCGAAGGGCCAGGCCCGCCCCCCACTCCGGGCCACCTTCCCCCTGCTGCCGGATTTGTTCGGAGCAGAGTTAGGCGCGTCGCCTGCCACTCCCCAGGCGGACATGCAAGGGAGTCCCCACTTCCCTTTCTCTTCCTCGTCGCTGCCGGAGGACATGGGGCCAAATCCCGGAGACTGTTTGTTGGTATACGCCAACCGACGGTTGCCTTCAAAGCAGCCACCTCCCCCGCGGCGTTTGGGCTCCGGCTGGCCCCATTCCTGGGAAGGACGGCAGACCTTGTCCCGGTGGCCCATTGCGTGGTGGAGGCCGGGGGACGCTCCCCAATACTTCTTGGCCTGAATAGTTTCCTTCATGGCTTTCACAGTCCTGTAAGAAAGAGAAGAAAGACTGCCTGTCAGCCATAAGGGAACCGATATCATTCTGGTTTTATTCGTTTATCGTGTCAGGAGTGAAGAAAACAGTTGTACTATATTTGAAAAAAAAAACACACACACAAAGTTTGCAAACTTAGCATTCTATTAATGCTATGGAGTCAGAGTCCTATGGTGTTGTCTCATTCCTCGAAGGCTGAGGAGTCAGGCCTTCAAAGAATGAGACAACACCATAGGACTCTGGATGGAAAGTGGATATAGATCCATCTTATTAGGACGACTGACCACTGTAGTTTTATATTTAGTGTTTTTAAAGTTGTTTTGTAATTTGTGATATATGATATTTTAATGAATGTATATGTTTTTATGGCTGTAAACCGGGCTGAGTCCCTCAACGAGGTTGAGAAGCTCGGTATACAAAACTGTGAAATAATAAATAAATAAATGTCCTTTGGCCAGTAGCTGGCCACTTGAAGTGCCTCTGGTGTTGCCGTAAGGACGTCCACCGTTGTGCATGTTGCAGGGTTCAGGATGCATTGTAGAAGGTGGTCAGTGATCACTGATCACCCACTGACCACTGATCATTCTGGTGGGAACATGGGAGGCAGGGCATTCTTGGTGGCTCCATCCTAAACAAGCTGGCCTGTGCCACTCTCTACAATGTCTTTCCATCAACCAACAAAGGCTTTTCTTGATTTCTATATGTCTTTGGCAACTATCTGCTAACGATCAAAACCAGGGGATCCTCAAATATTATTATTATTAACTTTATTTATACCCCGCAAAACCTCCCAAAGGACTCGATGCGGCTTACAAAGGCCAAGGCCGCAACAAACAACATACAAATATAACAGTAAAACTCATAAGCAAATAATAAAACATCAAGCAAAGACAATAAAACACTAAAAACAATGACACATGATGCATTTAAAATCTAAAAGGCCGGGCCAAATGTAATGGACAAAATTTAAAAGTGCTGAACTTGACAGGAGGTATGTAGAGGTTTTTTGGAGATAGGTGCAATGTGCAGACAATCCTAGTTTCTAACAAAGTGCATTTGGGACATGATGCCAGGAGTTTCCTATTCTGGGAAGGCACACTGGAACAGCCAGGTCTTCAGGCTCTTCCTAAAGATTGCCAATGTTGGGGCTTGTTCTTGGGGAGAGAGTTCCAGAGTCGGGGGGCCACCACCAAGAAGGCCTTGTCACTCGTCCCCACCAAACGCGCTTGCGAAGCAGGTGGGATTGTGAGCAGGGCCTCTCCAGATGATCGAAGGGAACGTGTGGGTTCATATATGGAGATGCGGTCACGCAGGTAGGCAGGTCCCAAACCGTTCAGGGCTTTGTAGGTGAGCACCTGCACCTTGAATTGGGACCGGAAGATGAAAGGCAGCCAATGGAGCTCCTTAAACAGGAGGGTTGACCTCTCTCTGTAAGGAGCGCCAGTTAACAGCCTGGCCGCCGACCGTTGGACCAGCTGGAATTTCCGAGCCGTTTTCAAGGGCAGCCCCACGTAGAACGCATTACAGTAGTCCAATCTAGAGGTGACCAAGGCATGGACCACCCCGGCCAGATCAGCCTTTACGAGGTATGGTCGCAGTTGGCGCACGAGTCATATTTTGAACAGAGGGCCAAGTTACAGTCCCTCAAATCGTTGGAGGGCCAGATTATAATTTTAAAAAAACATGAATGAATTCCTATGCACATTGCACATAACTTATTTGTAGCGCAAAAACCCACTTAAAAACAATACAATAATTAAAATGAAACACAATTATAACAAATATAAACTTATTAGTATTTCAATGGGAAGTGTGGGCAGATGAGAAAGGATTGTTGTTGTATGCTTTCAAGTCGTTTCAGACTTAGGTTAACCCTGAGCGAGGGCCGGGTAAATGACCTTGGGGGGCCGTATCTGGTCCCCAAGGTCCCATAGGTCCTTAGTTTGAGGACCCCTGATCAAAACACTTTAATAATGTATTGCTTCATCTGTATTTATTTTCAAAACATTACCTCTCTGAGAGACTACAACCACCGGAATCCCGCACATCATATATTCTATTTATAAAATAAACACAGCAGGAATAATATTCACTGGGTATTAGTTCCAGCACCCAAACCTGTGGATGCTCATCCTATTACAGTAGAGTCTCGCTTATCCAACCTTCGCTTATCCGACATTCACTTATCCAACACTCTTATCCAAAGCACCCTTTTCCTCTAGCATTTCCCCTTCAATTAAAGGAACTCTTCCCAATTCTCTCTCCATCTCCAATAAGTGAAAAAGGCAAGAGGAAGGGGGAGGAAATGGGGAAAAGAGGCAGGACCAGAAGTGGAAGTGTCCTCCTTCCTTCCCTCTGTGATTTCCACGCTCCTCTTCCACATCCGAGCACTTCCTGCTGGGCACCTCTAGCCCTGAGGCATTGCCTTGCCTTAATCCTTTGAGTCCATGTTATTAGTATTCAAGGTGTTTACTGCTGCATCAGAAGGGTAACAGTAGGAGACTCCATATTATCCGACATTTTCCTTTATCCAACTTTGTGCCAGTCCGTTTATGTCAGATAAGCGAGACTCTACTGTATATACAATGGTGCAGTAAAATAATAGTAGATGTTGAGGTCTGCAGATGCAGAGTATCAGTCCTACCCAAAAGCCATTCAGTCTGCAGATGCAGAGTATCAGTCCTACCCATAGTATCAGTCCTACCCAAAAGCCATTCAGTGGCACAGATTCCAATTCCATTTTTAAAGTTACAATGAATTTCAAAATACTCTGACACAGGCTTTTGAAAAAAAGATTTAAAGATCTTTCATGCAAATTTAGAACCAGTTTGGGAACCAATGCCATCAAGCAGTGTTTCTCAAACTCTGCTCCTGCAAGTGTTTTGGACTTCAGCTCCCAGAAATCCCAGCCAGCTTCCAAGCTTTTGGGAATTCTGGGAGCTGAAGTCCAAAACATCCAGTTGAACACAGTTGGAGAAGGTGTCATAGAGGGTCTGTCCCTGGTCTTCAAAGATGCCTCACCGTCCTTTGTACTTGGAGAGACCTGGCCCCTTAAAGGCATAGCCCAAACCAACATAAGACCACATTTTCCCCATAGAAGTGTGCAAATCTCCTTGGGAAAAAAACCAGCTGCTTGGAGTGGGAATGGGCATCCTTCCATGCCAACTTTGCTCATTTCTAGAGGCAAAAAAAATACCTTCTTCCACCAACGTTCCACCAACGCTGCGTTTTCTTAATACAGTGAATGCCTGACAGTCAATTAGCAGTGCTTTTTACATCCAATTTGCCCCACTGCACATGCCTATACCTGGATTATGGGACACAGCCTGAGAGAGCTGTTATTGTCCAAAAGTTGCCCCACCATCTTTTACACCTGGGGAGACTTTGAGCCTTAAAGGGACAGGCCACACTGAGCTAAAAGGAAGGCGTTGGGTCACAGAAGTATGGTTGTTCGAGCAGGCATTTGAACAGGCAACAAACATAGGGGATATGGAACAACTGGATGATGAGACAGGATCTTGATTTTAACTATGAGATGCTAATGAGATGATTTATTGATTTATATTGACTGTTTATTATGCTATTGTTTTAATTGTTTTTAAATGTTTTATGATATTTTTGAGCATTTAATTTTGCTACTGTTAACCACTCTGAGTCGCAGTGGACCTCAGCAACTGTGAGTCCAAAAGTGGCAGGCTCAAACCTGGAACCTCAATCAATGGCTGATACCAATTGAGAGACTCCCCTCTGGGCACACAGAAGACTGGGGGACTTGGAAGGCACTGAACAGACTGCGCTCTGGCACCAAGAGATGCAGAGTCAACCTTAAGGGCTGAGAAGAGCAGTATACAAATATAGTAAATAAATAAATAAATAAATAAACAAACAAACCTCCTTGGAAGTAGCTCAGCCTTCAGTGGTGGCAATGGGCCTCCTTCCCTGCCAGTCCACCCCACTCTTACAATAATAACAATCCACTTTCCCCCCTCTTTCAAAGGAGACCCAGGCCTCGTCTAACACCACTATCTAAAATACAGATTTTGTGCTTTGAATAATATGGCAGTGTAGAATCATATAACCCAGTTCAAAGCAGATCATGTGAATTATCTGGTTTGATAATCTGGATTATATGGCAGTGTAGATCCAGCCTCAAAATGGCATGGGCAAACTTGGGCCCTCCTTCCAGGTGTATTGGACTTCAACTGCCATAATTCATAACAGCTGGTAGGTATGCTCAACAATTATCATTGGGCATTACCCACCACCTTCAGCAAGGACTTGAGGCATGATTATTGTCATCACATTTGAATCTTACAGAAATATACGTGTCACGTACAAGTGAAAGTCCACTCGGAATGAATTCTGACACGACAAATATTACTGTTGTTTTTGTTATTGTTGTGATTACTCTTATTACTTTATTCGACTCTGCCTTTTCTCCAGGAGCATGTCCTATTCTATTCCTATTTGTTGTCAATCCGCTCCTTTGGGCTTCACGCAAATCTACAATTTGCCAAAATATACGATCCTATGCTTTTCCATTTCCATTTCTAGCTGAATAGCTTAATTTTTTTCTCCAGGACCACATATATAAATTAAACCCATAGAAAAGCCAGGCACAAAGCAATAGTATATTTCAGGGGCCAATGCTGATCACTTGTTACTGGAAATCCTCCCATTCTTAAGGAAAATCAGAATCCAAACATCAGCCTGAATTATTTGCATATTGTACTAAAAAACTCTTACATTTACCCCTCACAGCCTAAACCTCTTGCGTTGAATATGTATGTCTTCACAAGATAATCAACAGATTGATGTATTGGCTATCTGAACATGTGTCAGTTTTAAAAGACTGCTATGAACCATCGCGAAGTCTAAACTCGACGGGAGAGGCACTGCTCTCAGTCCCACCATCCTTGCAGATGCAACTGGTGGAGATAAGAGACAGGGCCTTCTCAGTGGTGGCTCCTCGCCTGCGGAACTCTCTACCCAGTGACATTAGATTGCCCCCCTCCATCTTGTCCTTTAGAATGAAGCCCAAAACCTGGTTATGGGACCAAGTGTCTACACAGTACAGGCAGCACTTTAGAATGAGACCCAATTTGTGTGAATTGGATTTCAAACCTGTGTGATTTTAAACAATGTTTTAGTAATTTTAAAGCATTAACAATGTTTAAACCACTTTTGTTGTTTATTACTGTTGTTGGCATTGAATGAATGCCTGTTGTGAAGCCGCCCTGAGCCCCCCTCCGGGGGTGAGAAGGATGGGATACAAATATGCAAAATAATTAAATAAACAAACTATTTATTTATTTTAAACATTTATATTCTGCCCTTCTCACTCCGCAGGGAGCACAACATAAAATATGGCAAACATGCACTGCCAGGACATAAAATTATAAATATACACAAACATTAAAATCACTTATATCCACTTTAAAATCAGTTGCTTAAAAACCATCGCAGGACACCATTCTATTATTTCCTCATTGCACTGCCTCAAAGGCTTGGTCCCATAGCCTTCACTACCCTTCTGAAGAACAGGACAGAGGGGGCTGATCTAATATTGCCAGGGAGGGAGTTCCATAGCTGGGGGGCAATCAATGAGAAGGCCCTCTCTCTCGTCCTGGGAAGGAGAGCTGGGCCTCCCCAGAATCATAGAGTTGGAAGAGACCTGGTGGGCCATCCAGTCCAACCCTATTCTGCCAAGAAGGAAAATTGCATTTAAAGCACCCCCGATAGATGGCCATCTAGCCTTGGTTTATAAGCCTCCATAGAAGGAGCCTCCCCCACACTTCAGGGCAGAGAGTTCCACTGCTGAACAGCTCTCACAGTCATAAAATTCTTCCTAATGTTCAGATGGAATTTCCTTTCCTGTAGCTTGAAGCCACTGCTCCGCGTCCTAGTCTCCAGGGAAGCAGAAAACAAGCTTGCTCTCTCCTCCCTGTGACTTCCCCTCACATATTTATACAAGGCCCCAATCATGTCTCCTCTCAGCCTTCTCTTCTTCAGGCTAAACATGCCCAGTTCCCTAAGCCACCCTCATAGGGCTTGTTCTCCAGGCCCTTGATCATTTTAGTTGCCCTCTTCTGAACAAATTCCAGCTTGTCAACATCTCCCTTCAATGGTGGTGCCCAGAACTGGACACAATATTCCAGTCTTTCAGATGTGGCAGAATAGAGCATGGGTAGCATGACCCTCTAGAAGATCTTATTTATTTCATATCCCAAGGGGGGACTTAGGGCGGCCTCACAACAAACACCATTTGAGATGGTGGGCCACTCTCACAACCACCTTGTCAGGCTACACAGAGAAGCCATTAAAATCCATAATCATGTGGACAATTTCAACAGAAAGAAGGAAACCATGAAAATGAACAAAATCTGGCTACCAGTATTAAAAAAACTCTAAAATTGCAACAGCAAAACAATAGAGAGGTTATTTATTTATCGTGTCAGGGGCAGACCAAACAGTTGAACTGCATTTTTTAACAAATAAACAAACAAACAAAACACAAAGTTTGCAAGCTTGGTAGTTGATTAAATGTCCTTTGACCAGTATCTGGCCACTTGGAGTGCCTCTGGTGTTGCCGCAAGAAGGTCCTCCATTGCGCATGTAGCAGGGCTCAGGTTGCATTGCAGCAGGTGGTCAGTGATTTGCTCTTCTTCACACTCACATGCCGTGAACTCCACTTTGTGGCCCCATTTCTGAAGGTTGGCTCTGCATCTCGTGGCGCCAGAGATCAGTCTGTCCAGCGCCTTCCAAGTCGCCCAGTTTTTTGTGTGCCCAGGGGGGCGTCTCTCATTTGGTATCAGCCATTGGTTGAGGTTCTAGGTTTGTGCCTGCCACGTTTGGACTCTCGCTTGCTGAGGTGTTCCTGCGAGTGTCTCTGTAGATCTTAGAAAACTATTTCTTGATTTAAGTCATTGACGTGCTGGCTGATACCCAAACAGGGGATGAGCTGGAGATGTCACTGCCTTGGTCCTTTCACTATTGGCTACTACTTCCCAGCGGATGTCAGGTGGTGCAATACCGCCTAAACAGTGTAATTTCTCCAGTGGTGTAGGGCACAGACACCCCGTGATAATGTGGCATGTCTCATTAGGAGCGAGATCCACTGTTTTAGCGTGGTGAGATGTGTTCCACACTGGTCATGCGTACTCAGCAGCAGAGTAGCATAGCACGAGGGCAGATGTCTTCACTGTGTCTGGTTGTGTTCCCCAGGTTGTGCCGGACAGCTTTTGTATGATATTGTTTCTAGCATTCACTTTTTGCTTGATATTCAGGCAGTGCTTCTTGTAGGTCAGAGCACGGTCCAGAGTGACTCCCAGGTGTTTGGGTGTATTGCAGTGCTCCAGTGGGAGTCCAAAAGTGGCAGGCTCAAACCCAGAACCTCAATCAATGGCTGATACCAAATGAGAGACTCCCCCCTGGGCACACAGAGGACTGAGCGACTTGGAAGGCGCTGAACAGACTGCGCTCTGGCACCACGAGATGCAGAGCCAACCTTCGGAAATGGGGCCACAAAGTGGAATCCTCGACATGTGAGTGTGGAGAGGAGCAAACCACTGACCACCTGCACCCTGAGCCCTGCCCAATGGTGGACCTCCTTGCAGCAACACCAGAAGCACTCCAAGTGGCCAGATACTGGTCAAAGGACATTTAACCAACTACCAAACTCACCAATGTTGTATTTTGTCTGTTTGTTTGCTTTGTTCTGTTAGAAATGTAATATAATGGACTGGTTGCTCTGACACGACAAATAAATAAAAAATGGCTGGAATCACTGGGTTGTAGGTTTTTTCAGGCTATATGGCCATGTTCTAGAGGCATTCTGTCCTGACGTTTCACCTGCATCTATGGCAAGCATCCTCAGAGGTAGTGAGGTCTGTTGGAATTAGGACAATGGGTTTATATATCTGTGGAAAGACCAGGGTGGGACAAAGCACTCTTGTCTGCTGGAGCTAGGTGTGAATGTTTCAACTGACCACCTTGATTAACATTTGATGGCCTGGCAGTGCCTGGAGCAATCTTTTGTTGAGAGGTGTTTGTTGAGAAAATTACTCCAGGCACTGCCAGGCCATCAAATGTTAATCAAGGTGGTCAGCTGAAACATACACACCTAGCTCCAGCAGACAAGAGTCCTTTGTCGCACCCTGGTCTTTCCACAGATATATAAACCCAATTTTCCTAGTTCCAAGAGACCTCACTACCTCTGAGGATGCTTGCCACAGATGCAGGTGAAACGTCAGGAGAGAATGCTTCTGGAACATGGCCATATAGCCCGAAAAAATCTACAACAACCCAATGAGTAAGTTTACAACCAGAAAGTGCATAAAAACATTGAAAGAGAAGTAAATCTATGGCTATACTCAAGGCACACATAGAGTTGAAGCCATGATGGAAATGTGTTCGACATCCAAACCATTTGGGTCTTTGGAAACTTTCTGGAGGGCTGCCCTTCCCGCCCTTCCAATGGGGGCTTCCCCCCTGCGAGGCCTGACCCACCTACCTGCGGCCTTCCTCCTTCCTTCAGACCCTAAGTGGGGTCTCCTCTCGCAGGTAGGTCATAGGAAGCCAGGAGGAGGCGTGGCTTGGGGTACGGAGGGGGAGAGCGGCCAAAAAGGGAGCAGGCCGGAGGGGGCGTGGCTAAGGAACAGGCTCTCAGGTTCCTAAGGAAGAGGGCCCAAAGTGGCCACGGGCACCGAGAAGGGTCAAAAAGGGTCTTCCCTTCCGCCTCGCCGCGGTCCCTCCGAGGGGAGAGGAACCGCTTGCTTCTCTGACCAAGCCGTCGCCGCCTCTTCGTTCCCTCAGGAGCCGCCGGCGCCGCCCAAAGGCGTCATCACCCGGCGCCTCAGAGAGAGAAGGGGAGGAGTCAAAAAGGGGGCGGGGGCCACCAAAGGGGTGGAGATAGCCGCGTCGTCTTAGCGCGTGACGTCACCCGCATCCGGGGATTTCGTCGCCGGCGCCTCAGAGAGAGAGAAGGGGAGGAGTCTAAAAGGGGGCGGGGCCACCAAAGGGGTGGAGATGGCCGCGTCGTCTTGGCGCGTGACGTCACCCGCATCCGGGGATTTCGTCGCCGTGGCAACTCCGACTTCCGCTTTCCGGCGTTCCCTTTTCGCCTACAGTTCCCGTCAGCCCCTAGCCATCGAAGGCAATGGGAAAGGATTGTGGGAATTGGAGTTTTCAGCCCTAAAGTTTAGAAACGTTGCTTTTCTGCCCCCGCAGACTACAAAGGAGACTCAAAGTACCGCCCACTTTTCCTGCCATGTTTTCCTGCTAGGTTTGCAGACAGGATGCATTCTGGGAGTTGTAGTTCTAAATGGTTTTTCTGTATTGAAAGGGTACAGGCCCTCCAGGTGTTTTGGACTCCAACTCCCACCATTCCTACCATTTGGATGGGAAACTTGTGCCCTCCGAGTGTTTTGGACTCCAACTCCCACCATTCCTACCATTTGGATGGGAAACTTGGGCCCTCCAGGTGTTTTAGACTCCAACTCCCACCATTCCTACCGTTTGGATGGGAAACTTGGGCCCTCCGGGTGTTTTGGACTCCAACTCCCACCATTCCTACCGTTTGGATGGGAAACTTGGGCCCACCGGGTGTTTTGGACTCTAACTACCACCATACCTACCATTTGGATGGGAAACTTGGGCCCTCCGGGTGTTTTGGACTCCAACTCCCACCATTCCTACCGTTTGGATGGGAAACTTGGGCCCTCCGGGTGTTTTGGACTCCAACTCCCACCATTCCTACCGTTTGGATGGGAAACTTGGGCCCTCCGGGTGTTTTGGACTCCAACTCCCACCATTCCTACCGTTTGGATGGGAAACTTGGGCCCTCCGGGTGTTTTGGACTCCAACTCCCACCATTCCTACCGTTTGGATGGGAAACTTGGGCCCTCCGGGTGTTTTGGACTCCAACTCCCACCATTCTTACCGTTTGGATGGGAAACTTGGGCCCTCCGGGTGTTTTGGACTCCAACTCCCACCATTCCTACCATTTGGATGGGAAACTTGTGCCTTCTGGGTGCTTTGGACTCCAACTCCCACCATTCCTAATAGCCTCAGGCCCTTTCCTTTTCCCCCTTAGGCGCTTAATGGTGGGAGTTGGAGCTTCCAGTGTCAATGAGATCTTAGGCCAATTATATCCCCAAACTTGGCCTCCCTTGGCAGCCACCTCTCCACAAAAGTCAACATGGACACTGAAATACAACACCGCCTGAGCTCTGCGAGTGCAGCATTCTTCCGAATGAAGCAGAGAGTGTTTGAGGACCGGGACACCTGTAGGGAGACCACGGGTCTTGTTTATAAAGACATTGTCCTCTCAACCCTGATATATGCTTGTGCGACATGTGAGGTTGAACCTGGAACTCTCTGCTTTCAAGCTAATCCGACCTGCAGTGAGGAGTTCCACAGTTCTCTAATGCCCGCTTGGGCCGACTTCCCTGGAACGTGGCCACAGCAGCAGCTTCAATCAAGAATCTTTCCTTTTTCTTCACTTTCTTCCCCTTTCCTAACATTGTAGCAAATCCCCCCAATAAAGCATCAATTAATTGTAACTCTTTCCTCTCTGTAGTGTTACTTTGTGTCTTTTACTGCCTCCAAACTTTTCTCTGCATGAACCTTGCCTCTCCCGGGCTGCAGATGGCTGCCGCCCTGCCCGGGATGCGATTTTCACGTCCCAGGGAGGCCGAAACTTCCTCTGAACCGCAGATACGGAAACCCATAGGGTCCCCATATCCGCGGAGTCAACGGATCGCTTCAAAATCAGTGCCATTCTTCTCCTGGGCAAATTCTAAGGCGAATGGCTATCTTGCTTTTGCTCCGCTAATCCCTACACCCTTGGAATAACAATTTTTGCCTCCAAAAACACAACACAGAGCCCTGCTGGCTCCCCGATGGTGCCGCATCATTGCTGTCAGTTTGTTAATGCCCGTTGGAAAGAGGGCTCTTGCTTTTTGGGACATATTTTGGTTTTTTTTGCCCCTACTCTATAGAATTTGAAGAGGCACAAATGGAGGGCGAAAGAGAAAAACGTGCCAAGAGGAACGTGCATCAAGCCAACCCTGACTGGGACCGCCTTACGCCTGGAAACCAATGTCCTCACTGCGGGAGAACATGCAGGTCAAGAATAGGGCTCCACAGTCACCTACGGACCCACCGCCAGGACACCAAACTTGGAGGACCATCATCCTCGGGCTACGAGGGATCGCCTAAGTAAGGAAGCCCTGGCCCTGCTTAGCTTCCAATGTCAATGGGATCTTAGGCCAATTATATTCCCCAAACTCTGGAAGGAGAAGATTATGAAACCAAAGACAAAGGAGGTTTCAAAGCCTTATTGTTTTGCTTTACTCGCTGTCTGCACAGAGGATACGAATAGGTCAGAGGCCTGTGTCGAGGGCAGAAGGATGGAGTGTTGAGTTCGAATGGCAGCGGCTCCTTCGGGAGAAGACAAAGGCCCCCAAGATGAGGAGGGTGACCCCAGCTCCGGCCAACAGGATGGACACGCTCAGCAGCATCACTCCGCCGGGCGGCTGCTTCAGTCCTAGGGAAAGCATGGAAAATACACAATGGTTGCTGGTCTGCTGTCCTGGGATATGTAGTTTGGCGAGGAGCTGAAGAGTTGGAATCACAGAACCAAAGAGTTGGAAGAGACCCCAAGGACCATCTAGTCCAACCCCTTCTGCCAGGCAGGAAGACACAATCCAAGTCCTCCTGACTGATGGCCATCCAGATTATTATTAGTAGTAGTATTATTTGAAACACAACAAGATTGGTACACAGCAGACAAGATCACTCCGCTGGCTATTGTATTGAATCACGCGTCAGACTCTTCCCAAGTGTCTAGGACTGTGTGATGATGATGATGATGATGATGATGATTATTATTATTATTATTATTATTACAATCCTAGAGCTGGAAGAGGCACACGAGAGCCATCCAGCCCAACCCAGGGAGGAAGACACAATCAAAGCTCTCCTGACAGATTACAATCCAGTTTAATAATAATAATAATAATAATAATAATAATGATTATTATTATTATTATTATTATTATTATTATTATTATATAGTCCTAGAGCTGGAAGAGAAATGAGGGCTATCAGTCCAACGCCCTTCTGCCAGACAAGAAGACACAATCAAAGCCCTCTGACAGATGACCATCCAGCTTAATAATAATAACACTAATAATATAATCCTAGAGCTGGAAGAGACATGAAGGCCATCTAGTCCAATGCCCTTCTGCTAGATAAGAAGACACAATCCTAGCCCTCTTTGGGGGGAAAAGTGTGGGGTAGAAATGCATGAAATAAATAAAATCTTGACAGCTGGCCATCAATAATAATAATAATAATAGGTAGAATCCTAGGGCTGGAAGAGACACACGAGGGCCATCCAGTCCAACGCCCTTCTGCCAGGCAAGAAGACACAATCAAAGCCCTCCTGACAGATGACCATCCACCTTAATTTTTTTTGTCGTGTCAGGAGAGACTTGAGAATCTGCAAGTCACTTCTGGTGTGAGAGAATTGGCCGTCTGCAAAGACGTTGCCCAGGGGACGCCCAGATGATTTGATGTCTTATCATCCTTGTGGGAGGCTTCTCTCATGTCCCCGCATGAGGAGCTGGAGCTGTTAGAGGGAGCTCATCCGCCTCTCCCTGGATTCGAACCTGCAACCTGTCGGTCTTCAGTCCGGCTGGCACAGGGGTTTAACCCACCGGGGGCTCCTATCCACCTTAATAATAATAATAATAATAATAATAATAATAATAATAGAATCCTAGAGCTGGAAGACATATGAGGGCCATCCAGTCTAACACTGTTCTGCCACATAAGAAGACACAATCAAAGCCCTCCTGGCAGATGGCCATTCATAATAATAGAATCCTAGAGATGGAAAAGACACACGAAAGCCATTCAGTCTGACCTCGTTCTGCCAGGCAGAGAAGACACAATCCTAGTCCTCCTGACAGATGGCCATGTTGTTGTTGTTGATGATGATGATTATTATTATTAGAATCCTAGAACTGGGAAAGGAACACAAAGGTCATCCAGTCCAATCCCCTTCTGCCAGGGAGGAAGACACAATCCTAGCCCTTCTGACAGACGGCCATCAATAATAATAATAATAATAATAATAATAATAATAATAATAATAGAATCCTAGAACTGGAAGAGACTCATGAAGGCCATCCAGTCCAATGCCCTTCTGCCAGGGAGGAAGACACAATCCTAGCCTTCCTGACAGATTGCCATCAATAGTAATAACAGAATCTTAGAGCTGGAATTATTATTATTATTATTAGTATTGATTGTCATCTGTCAGGAGGGCTAGGATTGTGTCTTCCTCCCTGGCAGAAGGCGATTGGACTGGATGGCCTTTGTGTACCTTTCCCAGCTCTAGGATTCTATTCGGTCTGACCTCATTCTGCCAGATGGGGAAGACAATCCAAGCCCTCCTGACAGATGGCTATGCAGATTTGTCATTATTATTATTATTATTATTATTATTATTAGAATCCTATAGTTCAGGCATGGTCAAACTTCAGCCCTCCTGGTGTTTAGGACTCCAACAATTCCT
This sequence comes from Anolis sagrei, assembly GCF_037176765.1. Taxonomy (NCBI): domain Eukaryota; kingdom Metazoa; phylum Chordata; class Lepidosauria; order Squamata; family Anolidae; genus Anolis; species Anolis sagrei. Next base: position 3,335,160 of record NC_090026.1, read on the forward strand.
AACAGCCGCTATAGACGAGAACCACAAGGACACAATCCCAGCCCTCCTGAGAGATGGCCATCCAGATTATTATTATTATTCTATTATTAGGATTCTATTAATCATCATCATCATCATCATCATCATCATCATCATATATTTATACCCCGCTCTTATCTCTTCCGAAGGAGACTCAAAGCAGCTTAACACAAAAAGCACCAGCATACAATTTAAAATATATAAATAGGTAAACATTAAAACAGGATTAAATGTAAACAGTATTTTAAAAATCCCCCACTTAAAACCATTAAAACACATTCAATGTTAAAGTCCTACAGCTGGAAGGGCCATCCAGTCCAACCTCCTTCTGCCAGGCAGGACGACACATTCAAAGTCCTCCTGACAGATGGCCATACAGCTTCTGCTTAAAGATTTCCCACTTAAAACCATTAAAACACATTCAAAGTTAAGATCCTACAGCTGGAAGGGGCACACAAGGGCCATCCAGTCCAACCTCCTTCTGCCAAGCAGGAAGACACTATCAAAGTCCTCCTGACAGATGGCCATCCAGCTTCTGCTTAAAGAGAAGGCGGCTCCTCCAAACTCCCAGGCAGCAGTTTCCTGTTCTTTGTTGGAAAGCTTTCACAAACCCTGCCTTTGAACTTCAAAAGACACCTTCTTCCTCCTTATCATCGTAGAGCTTCCTGAGGCTGAGAGAGTGTGTCACCCAATGGGTTTCTATGGCCAACTCAGGGCTCCAGAGTTGCAGCCCAACACTCAAGCCATTGCTAGCTCTCCATTGCCAATTTAAGGAAGACTATTTATAATTCTCAATGTGATTTAATGGTTTGAGTATTGGACTATGGCATGCATTCATTCTACAAAACAGAGGCATCCTGGAAGATGTCATAGAGTTGGGAAGGACCCCAAAGTCCATCCCCATTCTGCCAGGCAAGAAGACACAATCAAAGTCCTCCCAACAGATGACCACCCAGACAGACATCCCATGGCAAACACAACATTCAAGGTAGGGGAGGAGGTAATATTTTATATGGGGATCTCACCTTTTGCTGCCAGGTTGACCCCTTCTGAAGGGACGTTGCCCAAAGTACTGGAGGAAAGACCATCTTCGAGAGGCCAGGAGACAACCTCGGCCTTGAATTCCAAGGCTGTGCTCTCCTCTGTGGAAAGGAAAAGGATTGTTTGGTCCATAAGGGCCACCTTGAGGCCATCCATCCATTGCTCTCTTCCCAAATGAGGAAATGTCCCCCAATTCTATGCTTTAATACCTGTCACAACTGCTTTGATTTGCTCCCCAAATCCAGAACCATCTTCGCCACTGTGGATGATGGGACCTCCCCGGACATAAGCTGCAAAGGGTTAAGAATAGACATTGGATGAGCCTGAGAGATCTAGTTTCTGCTTCCTCTACCCTCACACTTGGAAACATGCATTAATTCAACAGTGTAGATGCCTGTTGTAGATGCACTCCAGGTTTTGGATAGCTCTAATGGTGCTGAAACTATTTGGGCAAAAGGCATAAAACATGGAGTGGATTTGCAGCCCTGTCACGAAAATATCATTGCAGATTTGATCAGTGTGGGAATGAATGGAAGGATGAATGGATGGCGTTAATAATTTTGGAAGCACCAGTAAAATATTAAGGCCTGCAATGACTAAACTACCTGCTTGCTGGACTGTAATTAAAAGTTGCTAATGAGAACTGAAAAGTAAACGCTGATAAGAACTGTGACTGAAAGGGGCTTTGAGTGAAATTAGCAATAGCTAAAGCTTTTAGCGGAGCCCCCGGTGGCGCAGTGGGTTCAAGCACTGAGCTGCTGAGCTTGTTGATCGAAAGGTCGCAGGTTCGATTCCGGGGAGCGGCGTGAGCTTCAGCTGTCAGCCCTAGCTTCTGCCAACCTAGCAGTTCGAAAACATGCAAATGTGAGTAGATCAATAGGTACCGCTCCAGCGGGAAGGTAACGGCGCTCCATGCAGTCATGCCGGCCACATGACCTTGGAGGTGTCTATGGACAACGCTGGCTCTTCGGCTTAGAAATGGAGATGAGCACCACACCCCAGAGTCAGACATGACTTGACTTAATGCCAGGGGACTACCTTTACCTTTTTAAAGCTTTTAGCAACGAAACAAAAGAGAAATGTACCCCTTCCTTTAGTGGAAGAGCAATTTGTCAGAAGGAGGAGAGTGTTCTAAAAAGACATGAAGTTTTGCACCTCCCTCTCAGAAGTTACATTTAAAGTGCATGCTAGCAAGATTACTCAGCTTACATAGGAAATAGATTTGCGGTGAAGCACAAAGTTGCAGGAAAGAACAAATTGCAGTTTTGACAAACAAAGGTTCAAGAAAATGCTGATAATCAACAAGTTGGAGAGAGGGGGTGTTGGAAAAGAATAAAAAGTCAACCATCAAAGGTACTTTCCATTTGCTTTGTTTACTCGAGGGTATAAAGATATGCAGAAATCAAGGAGGGGCAGAACAGTCTTTTACAAGTATTGGTACCTGCGTGCAAGTAACACAGACTGCCTGATTTTTTCTTCATGGCCATGATGAAAATAAAGAAACTTTGCCTTTGATCTCATCCTGGGACTGGACTCTCTTCCTTAACGTGCTCTCGTGACCTGGACTCGAACACCAAGATCCGATTTAGGGTCTCTAACATGACAATGGTTCTTTCAAGTTAAGGAAATGTTTGCAACATTCCTTATGTTAAGAAGGACGTCAACACAAGCCTTGTGTTTGTCAACACCAATCAAGAAGAGTCAACATCTGGCCAGGAAACTGAGATGGAGCCAGGATGGAAGACGTCTATCATTAATTTTCCACCTTGGGGCTACATTAGCAGAATATTCCTATAAAAGACTCTGTCTAATAATGCTGAAAGTGTGGCAGACCTGAGGAGTCTGTTCCACCCGCTCTGCTCTGCTCCATGGGAAGGAGAGAGATAGTGTACCTATGGAGAGTGGCAGATTTGCACGGGAGCAGTCTGGACACTTTGGGGCTTCTTCCCATGGAGCAGAGCAGAGCGGGGAATGCCGTGGATGTGGCGTACCTGGATTTCAGGAAGGCCTTCTTTGACAAGGTCCCCCATGACCTTCTGGCAAGGAAACTAGTCCAATGTGGGCTAGGCAAAACTACGGTGAGGTGGATCTGGAATTGGTTAAATGGACGAACCCAGAGGGTGATTCTCCCCAAGACTTCCTCTTCATCCTGGAAAGAAGTGACGAGCGGAGTGCCATCCGCAGGGTTCCGTCCTGGGCCCGGTCCTGATCAGGATCTTTATTAATGACTTAGATGAAGGGTTAGAAGGCAGGATCATCAAGTTTGCAGACGACACCAAATTGGGAGGGAGAGCCAAGACTCCAGAGGACAGGAGAAGGATTCAAAAAGATCTTGACATATTAGAGAGATGAAGGGCCGAAACTTACAAAATGAAGTTCAACAGTGACAAATGCAAGATACTCCACTTTGGCAGAAAAAATGAAATGCAAAGAGACAGAATGGGGGACGCCTGGCTTGAGAGCAGTACATGTGAAAAAGATCTTGGAGTCCTCGTGGACAACAAGTTAAACATGAGCCAACAATGTGATGTGGCGGCAAAAGAAGCCAATGGGATTTTGGCCTGCATCAAGAGGAGCATAGTGTCTAGATCCAGGGAAGTCATGCTACCCCTCTATTCTGCTTTGGTTAGACCACACCTGGAATATTGTGTCCAATTCTGGGCACCACAATTCAAGAGAGATATTGACAAGGTGGAATGTGTCCAGAGGAGGGCAACTAAAATGATCAAGGGTCTGGAGAACAAGCCCTATGAGGAGCGGCTTAAGGAACTGGGCATGTTTAGTCTGAAGAAGAGAAGGCTGAGAGGGGATATGATAGCCATGTATAAATATGTGAGAGGAAGCCACAGGGAGGAGGGAGAAAGCTTGTTTTCTGCTTCCTTGGAGACTAGGACACAATGGAACAATGGCTTCAAACGACAAGAGAGGAGATTCCATCTGAACATGAGGAAGAACTTCCTGACTGTGAGAGCCGTTCAGCAGTGGAACTCTCTGCCCCGGAGTGTGGTGGAGGCTCCTTCTTTGGAAGCTTTTAAACAGAGGCTGGATGGCCATCTGTCAGGGGTGATTGAATGCAATATTCCTGCTTCTTGGCAGAATGGGGTTGGACTGGATGGCCCAGGAGGTCTCTTCCAACTCTTTGATTCTATGATTCTATGAATCTTTCTCAAGGAAAGAGAAAGAAGTTCCATTTTGGAGTCTTAGATATTGTGCAGGGAGTCAGATTCTGCTGTATGGAAAACACAGATCTGGTTCTTAGCATTGTGCTTAGGGAAAGAAGTTTGGGCATTTTGAAGTTATGGAAGTTTTGGAACTATGCGTTGGAAGGGCTGCAGGAAAGCAGTGTCTGGCCTAACAGGTGTTCTCCAAGGAGGGAGAAAAGGATCTAGTAATTTTTGGGTGCATGAGGATGAATGCATGTACATGTGTGTGAATGTTGAGTGAAAATGTAATTCCCCTTTGTCTGTCTGTTAGTCCATTGTAACTGTAAGTTGTTGTAAATCCAATGTAGTTGCATAGAATCTGTATGTCTAAATGTTTTTCTGTAACCTGATAGACCCTCTCACACTGGAAATTGCAATAAAAAGAACCTATGCTTTAAAGTTATTGAATCATAGAATCATAGACTCCAAGAGTTGGAAGAGACCTCATGGGCCATCCAGTCCAACCCCATTCTGCCAAGAAGCAGGAATATTGCATTCAAATCACCCCTGACAGATGGCCATCCAGCCTCTGTTTAAAAGCTTCCAAAGAAGGAGCCTCCACCACACTCCGGGGCAGAGAGTTCCACTGCTGAACGGCACTCAGTCAGGAAGTTCTTCCTCGTGTTCAGATGGAATCTCCTCTCTTGTAGTTTGAAGCCATTGTTCCGCGTCCTAGTCTCCAAGGAAGCAGAAAACAAGCTTGCTCCCTCCTCCCTATGACTTCCTCTCACATATTTATACATGGCTATCATATCTCCTCTCAGCCTTCTCTTCTTCAGGCTAAAAACGCCCAGCTCCTTAAGCTGCTCCTCATAGGGCTTGTTCTCCAGACCCTTGATCATTTTAGTCGCTCTCCTCTGGACACATTCCAGCTTGTCATTCATGACAGCCCTGCTGACCCAAAGGATGCCGGTGGCTGCTGTTCTGCTCTATTTTTATTCTGAATTTGGATTTAAACAGAAGTTGACCAGCAAACCCACCTTCCAGAGGCAGTCCTGGCTTAACCTCCTCTTCTGAAGTATTGGTGGTTCCTTTCTGCTCTTTGAAAGGGATCCGAGTTCCGGTTCCCTCCGTCTTGGTTTCGATCACCGGCAGGAATTCCTCTGTGGTTGCAAGAAGAGCAAAACAGGTCAGAAGGAAATCCTGGGGTGCATCTAGACAGGAGAATTAATGCAGGTTGAACTGCCATGGATACGTGCTATGGAATTAGGGGAGTTGTACTTTCACAAGGTTTTTTGAGGGAGTTGTAGTTTCACTAGTGTTTTTTGCAAGAGTTGTAGTTTCACAAGTGTTTTTTTGCGGGAGTTGTAGTTTCACACTTTTTTTTGCAGGGGTTGTAGTTTCACGAGTGTTTTTGCAGGAGTTATAGTTTCACAAGTGTGTTTTTGCGGGAGTTGTAGTTTCACAACGACTTATTTATTTATTTATTTACTTACTGCATTTTCTATGCCGCCTTTCTCAGCCCGAAGGCGACTCATGGTGTCTTACCCTGGCCCGATTGGATGCCACATTGAACATAAAATTAAAACCAAATTAAAAACAATTAAACACACATTATAAAAACCCTGTAAAAAGCATTTTTGTGGGAGTTGTCATTCCACAAGGACTTTTTTTGCAGGAGTTGTAGTTTCACAAGTTCCTTTGCGAGAGTTGTAGTTTCACAACAGTTTTTGCGGGAGTTGTAGTTTCACAAGCTCTTTCTTGTGGGAGTTGTAGTTTTACAAGGTCCTTTGTGAGAGTTGTAGTTTCACAAGTTCCTTTATGAGAGTTGTAGTTTCACAACAGTTTTTGCGGGAGTTGTAGTTTCAAAAGCTCTTTCTTGTGGGAGTTGTAGTTTCACAAGGCCCTTTGTGAGAGTTGTAGTTTTACAAAGTCCTTTGTAGGAGTTGTAGTTTCACAAGGGGTTTTTGGGGAAGTTGTAGTTTCGCAAGGTCCTTTGTGGGAGTTGTAGTTTCGCAAGGTCCTTTGTGGGAGTTGTAGTTTCACAAGAGTTTTTTGTGGGAGTTGTAGTTTCACAAGAGTTTTTTGTGGGAGTTGTAGTTTCACAAAGTCTTTTTGTGGGAGTTGTAGTTTCACAAGGTCCTTTGTGGGAGTTGTAATTTTACAAAGTCCTTTGTAGGAGTTGAAGTTTCACAATGTCTTTTTGTTAATGTTTATTGCTTATTTTCTGTTATGAGTTTTATTTACTGCTTGTATTACTGTTGTTTTTGCTTCTGTTATTGCTGTGTTGTGGGCTCGGCCTCATGTAAGCCGCACCGAGTCCTTTGGGAGATGGTAGCGGGGTACAAATAAATTATTATTATTGTCGAAGGCTTTCATGGCTGGAATCACTAGGTTCTTGTAGGTTTTTTGGGGCTATAGGGCCATGTTCTAGAGGCATTTCTCCTGATGTTTCGCCTGCATCTATGGCAAGCATCCTCAGAGGTAGTGAGGTGAGGATGCTTGCCATAGATGCAAGCAAAACGTCAGGAGAAACGCCTCTAGAACATGGCCCTATAGCCCCAAAAACCTACAAGAACCTTATTATTATTATTATTATTATTATTATTATTATTTTGTGGGAGTTGTAGTTTGACAAGATATTTTGCGAGAGTTGTAGTTTCACAAGGTCTTTTTTGCCTTCCTTGCCAAAGACCGCTGGTGGATGGCTAAACTACAAACTCCTGGGATCCCATAGCACTGAGCCGTGGCAGCGAAAGTAGTATGAAACGCCACTAAATCTACAGTGTAGATGCACCCTAGGTTCTGATGCTGCAAGTTCAAACTCTCATATGTTGCTGTGATTGTTTTCATAACTCAAATGGAAACTTTTTTTAGCTGAACGAGCAATTTTTTTTGCAAAATGCTTGGAAAGCAAAAGAAGCCTTTTCAGTGGAAGGGGCAACGTGCGGGAAGTGGCCCTTAATGTGGCTTTCCTCTTCCAAATTGGGGAAGTGAAACTCCCTTTCTCTTTCTGGACCAGCGGTTCCAGGAAGCCGAGAGAGTGTCACGGTTCTTGGGAAGCTTGTGAAGACCACCCACGCCGCTCACGTTCACCCCATTTACCTTCCAGGACCACCTCGTTGTCGCCTTCTTCCTCCTCTTCCTCTTCTGAAAGGACCTTCTCGTGGGCATCAGAGACCAGGATTGGGCCCAGGACCAGTCGAGCGTGGCTAGTGTCCGTCCCCACTGGGCAACAAAGGAAACAAGGGGCAGGTGAGTGAGTCTTGGGGATCCAGGTGGGCCATGCAGGAAAGAGGAGGGCAGGTAAGGTTTTGGGGTGGTTGGGTGGACACCTCTCAAGGATGCCTCCCCAATACAGACCTTGCATGACCCTAGATGACCCTTTAGGATCTCACGTCTATGAAGCAACCCTCAGTCATAGAATCAGTCCAAGGGCCATCCAAACCAACCCTTTTCTACCAGGCAGGAAGGCACCATCCAAGCCCTCCCAACAGATGGCCATCCAGTTATAGACATTCACCGCCCCGAGTCGCCTTCGGGCTGAGAGGGGCGGTCAATAAATGCAATAAATAATAATAATAATAATAAATAATAATAATAATAATAATAATAATAATGATATGGTTGAGAAAGATGTATGATAGGTATATCCAAATCCTAGAGTGGGGTGAGACCCCAATTCCATTCTACCAAGCAATAAGATGACCATCCAGCTATAGATGTGATATGACATTGCGGGTGTGTGTGTGTGTGTGTGTATAGATATAGAGATATATGATAGGTCTATCCTAGAATGGGATGGGACTCCCAAGGGCCATCCAGTCAAGCCACCTTCTACCAGGCAGGAGAACACCATCCAAGCCCTCCCAACAGATGGCCATCCAGTTATAGACATGATATGGTTGAGAAAGATGTATGATAGGTATATCCAAATCCTAGTGTGGGGTGAGACCTCAACTCCATTCTACCAAGCAATAAGACACCATCCAAGCCCTCCCGATAGATGGCCATCCAGCTATAGATGTGATACAACACACACACACACACACACACACATATATATGAATGATAGGTATATCCTAGAATGGGATGGGACTCTCAAAGGCCATCCAGTCAAGCCACCTTCTACCAGGCAGGAAAACACCATCCAAGCCCTCCCAACTGATGGCCATCCAGCTATAGATGTGATACGACATATAGATATATATTGATATAGATATGATAGGTATATCCTAGAATTGGATGGGACCCCCAAGGGCCATCCAGTCAAGCCACCTTCTACCAGGCAGGAGAACACCATCCAAGCCCTCCTGACAGATGGCCACCCAGCCATAGACATGATATGATTGAGAAATATATATATCATACGTATATCCTAGAATCCTAGAGTGAGATGAGATCTCCCCCCTGTCCCAAGGACCATCCAGTTCAACTACCTTCTACCAGGCAGGAACACACCATCCAAGCCCTCCTGACAGATGGCCACTCAGCTATACACATGATATGATTGAGAAACATATATCATAGGTATATTCTAGAATCCTAGAGTGAAATAAGACCCCCCCCCCCCCACAAAGAACCATCTAGTCCAACCCCTTTCTATCAGGAAGAAAGACACCATCCAAACCCTCCTGACAGATGGCCACCCAGCCATAGACATGATATGATTGAGAAACATATATCATAGGGATATTCTAGAGTCCTAGAGTGTAATGAGACCTCCCCTCCCCCCATGGACCATCCAGTCCAACCCCCTTCTACCAAGAAGAAAGGCACCATCCAAGCCCTCCTGACAGATGGCCACCCAGCTATACACATGATATGACTGAGAAAAAATATATCATAGGTATATTCTAGAGTCCTAGAGTGGAATGAGACACTCCCCCTCTCCCCAGGACCATCCAGTCCAACCCTCTTCTACCAGGCAGGAAGACACCATCCAAACCCTCCTGACAGATGGCCACCCAGCCATAGACATGATATAATTGAGAAACATCTATCATAGGTATATTCTAGAGTAATAGAGTGGAATGAGATACTCCCTGCCAAGGACTATCCAGGCCAACTCCCTTCTACCAGGCAGGAAGACACCATCCAAGCCCTCCTAACAGATGGCCGTCTAGCCTCTACTTAAAAACCTCCAGGGAAGGAGACCATTGATGGTTTTCCTAAACCAGTATCCTCCCAAATAGATGGACTACAGCTCCCACCTTCCCTAGGCACCAGGCAGCCATGCTGACTGGGGATGATGGGGGCTGTGTTCCAACGCACCCACAAGCCATGAAGAAGAAGAGCCGAAAGGACTCGCGTTACCTGGCAGGCTTCTTTGCCAACTCATTTCGAACCTGGGGTTCAAGCGATGGGACGGAAGCTCCAAAGCACGGCCACAGCTCTGACTCTCACAACAACGGCAGATGCTCCGGGCGCCCTCCACAGGGACCCAGCTGGGAGTTGTAGTGTGGCAAAGAGAAACAAGGCATTAGAACAAAGGGGTTCCCACCTGCCCCATCCAGGAAACATACCTGGAGAGCCTTTGGAGTTCCTCCTCCTAAAAATTGTACATAGTATAAGGTAGAAGGTTTGGGTTGAACATTAATGGTATCGGCCACCAAAAAGTTCCTCCTAGACACAAAATAGACACTCTTAGAAAGTGGAGGTTTCTTTCAATTGAGGTCAACGAACAGATAATGGGTGGGGTAATTGCTTAAGGATACTTTAGGATCAGCAATGGAACTGGGCCAGACTAGATGACCTTTGGGTGTATGAATACCTTTCCATATGATTCAACAAAACATTGCTTTAGAAGTTCATTATTTACAACTTCTACAGAGGTCTCTTGCCTTCACAATAGTCCTTACACAGAACCAAGGACAGTTCAGTTTTGGACCACACCTGGAATATTGTGTCCAGTTCTGGGCACCACAATTGAAGAGAGATATTGACAAGCTGGAATGTGTCCAGAGGAGGGCGACTCAAATGATCAAGGGTCTGGAGAACAAGCCCTATGAGGAGCGGCTTAAGGAGCTGGGCATGTTTAGCCGGAAGAAGAGAAGGCCATCTGTCAGGGGTGATTTGAATGCAATATTCCTGCTTCTTGGCAAGTCTCTTCCAACTCTTTGATTCTATGATTCTATGACTGCAACTCCCATAATCCCCAAATTTGGGGGACTTATGGGAATTGGAGGCTTTATTGTACTCCTAAAGCTTCCTTAATTTTCTCTATAAATGTGATGTTTCTAACTTCTCTGAAGGTCCCTTTGCCTTCAAGACAGACTTTATATAGAGCTAGGGGGTTTTATGCTTGGACTACAACACCCAGAATCCCCCAACATGGGGGAATGATTTGTTCTGTGGTTTTTGATAGATGTATTTTATGGTTTTTGTGTTATCTGTGTATTTTAAGTATCCTGCTTTGAGGAGAAACAGATAACAAAATAATTAATTCAATAATAATAATAATAATAATAATAATAATAATAATAAGTTGGATGTCAAGCCTGTCAATGGTGGGAAGGCAGAGCTAAGGGAATTAATAATAATAATAATAATAATAGCTGACATGATATGAGGATTTAAAGACTGAATTGCAAAGACTCAGGCACAAGCCAGTCAAGGTGGTCCCAGTGGTGATCGGCACACTGGGTGCAGTGCCTCAAGACCTTGGCCTGCACTTAAACACAATCGGCGCTGACAAGATTGCCAGCTGCAAAAGGCCACCTTACTGGCATCTGCACACATTATTTGCCAATACATCACACAGCCCTACACACTTGGGGAGTGTCCGACGTGTGATCCAATACAACAGCCAGCAACGCGATCTTGTTTGCTGTGGACTCATCTTGTTGTATTTCAAATAATAATAGTAATAATAATAATAATAGTAATAATAATAATAGTAATAATAATAATAGTAATAATAATAGTAATAATAATAGTAGCCATAATAATAATAATAATAATAATAATAATAATAATAATAATATAGGCCAGGCATGGGCAAACTTCAGCCCTCCAGGTATTTTGGACTCCAACTCCCACCAACTGTGAGGAATTTTGGGAGTTGAAGTCCAAAACACCTGGAGGGCTGAAGTTTGCCTGTGCCTGCTATAGGCAATCACTCGTAGCCGAATATTATATATATATATATATATATATATATATATATATAATATTATACAAACGGCTAGTGTGTGTGTGTGTGTGTGTGTGTGTGTGTGTGTATACACACACACACACACACACACACACACACTAGCCATCCCCTGCCACACGTTTCTGTGGCCCACATGGGGGTTCTGTGTGGGAGGTTTGGCCCAATTCTATCGTTGGTGGGGTTCAGAATGCTCTGTGATTGTAGGTGAACTATAAATCCCAGCAACTACAACTCCCAAATGTCAAGATTCTATTTTCCCCAAAACTCCACTAGCGTTCATATTTGAGCATATTGAGTATTTGTGTAGAGTTTGGTCCAGATCCATCATTGCTTGAGTCCACAGTGATCACTGGATGTAAGTGAACTACAACTCCAAAACCAAAGGGCATTGCCCACCAAACCCTTCCAGTATTTTCTGTTGGTCATGGGAGAACTGTGTGCCAAGTTTGGTTCGATTCCATTGTCAGTGGGGTTCAGAATGCTCTTTGATTGTAGGTGAACTATAAATCCCAGCAACTACAACTCCCAAATGACAAAATTAATTTTTTTTGAGTGAAGGACATACATTGGGTTGTTAAGTGTGTTGTGCCCAAATTTGGTGTCAATTCATCCAGTGGTTTTTGAGTTCTGTTAATCCCACAAACAAACATTACATACATACATACATACATATATATAGATATATATATGATATAATATTATAACATATTAATTTTAAGAACTACAGGTTTTCCTTTACCCTAAACATCTTATTAACGTTTCCAAGGCTCTGAGGACTTCTTGTTCTTCCTGTAAACCTGTTGAGAGTAACCTCAGAGCAGCTGCTACTGATTGGAGTATTTAAACAACAGCTGGTGCCCATTAAAGAATGCTGTGAGTACAGATCTCCGGGCAGGAGGCAATTAATAAAACTTGACTCCCAAACCACACTCCAGATTGGAAGTAATTGCAAAAAAATATATATCCCTTTTCATCCCATTTCCCCCTCTGCTTGATTTTAAATGCCCTACTTTCTATTTCATCCTCCCACATTCCCCTTTCTGCACCTCGCTTACAGCCTGCCTCAGGGGAGCATGCTTCCTCCATCAGTATTTAACATTTATACAAATGATCAGCTATTGTCAGACGGGACAGAGAGCTTAGTCTATGCTGATGATCGTGCCATCACCACCCAAGCAGGGAGCTTTGAAATGGAATATTGTGTCCAATTCTGGGCACCACAATTCAAGAGAGATATTGACAAGCTGGAATGTGTCCAGAGGAGGGCGACTAAAACTTTCCTTCCTTCCTTCCCCCTTTTTCTTTCTCTTCTCTTTTCTTCCTTCTTTTTCCTTCTTTCCTTCCCTCCCTCTTTCTCTACATCTTCCCCCTTCCTTTGCTCCCTCTTTCTTTCCTTCTTTCCCTTTTTCCTTTCTTCTCTTCTTCCTTCTCTAACTTTCCTTCCTCCCCCTTTTTCTTTCCTTCCCTCTTTCTCTCCTTTCTTCCTTCTCTACCTCTTTCCTTCCTTCCTTCTCTCTTTGCTTCCATGCTTCCTTCTCCCTTTCCTTCTTTCTTTCTTTCTTTCTTTCTTTCTTTCTTTTTTCTCCCCTTCCCTCCCTCTTTCTTCCCTTTTTTCTGTATTGTCATTTAGCTTTTTGTCATTTAGCTTTTGGGGGGCTTTTTAAGTCTCTTCTGGTGTGTTTTTCAGTGTTTTTAGGAGTGAAGGACATACATTGGGTTGTTAGGTGTCTTGTGTCCAAATTTGGTGTCAATTCCCCCAGTGGTTTTTGAGTTCTGTTAATCCCACAAACGAACATTACATTTTTTATTTATATAGATTGCAACTCACCTGTTGGTTTCTGCACTGAATGAGCATGCTTTGTTTACTTCGTCCGGCGCCTGCTCAACAGGAGTGACTTTCAAGCGGCATGTGATGTAAATCTAGGAGGGAAACAAAGAGTGTGCAGAAAGTGTTGAAAGACCCAATCTGGGTGAGAACAAAGGCTCAAAGCTCAAATATTGACCTTGGGTTGCATCTACACTGTTGAATGGATGCAGTTCGGTACCATTTTATAACTGAAAGGGTTAAGTGTTACGGGACTCCAACACCCAGCATCCTCCCACTAGAATGACTGCCTAGTGACTTTTTGGAAGTTCAATAATCTATATATATAAAAATGCTCTGTGCGTTATAAGTACCTTAAAAACAAAAAAACAAAAACTACTGGGCCAAATGACCCCAAATTTGGCAACAAAACTCCTCACAATCCAAGGAGTGACCATCACTGAAAAAAACCCCACAAAAATACCTTTAAATTCAATATATTACTATATTAAATAGACTCCTAGAATAGAATTAGAAGGGACTTTACCATAGTATTGCGAGAGGACAGGAAGGAAGGAGAGAATAAAGGAGAAAGGGAAAGAAGGAAGGAATGTAGGAGGGAAAGGGGGAAGGAAGGAAAGGGAGAAGGAGGGAGGGAAAGAAGGAAGGAGGGAAGGAAAGAGGGAAGGAAGGGAGAGAAAGAAGGAAAGAAAGAGGTACCGAAGGAAGAATACAAAGTAGAAAGGAAAGAAAAAGGGGAGGAAAGGCAGGAAAGAAGTAAAGAAGGAAGGAAGGAGAAAAGGAAAGTGAAAGAAGGAAGGAAACAGGGAGGGAAGAAAGGAGGCAAAGGAAGAAGTAGAGAAAGGGGAAGGGAAGGAAGGAAAGAGAGAAGGAAAGATGAAACCAAAGAGCAAAAGAAGGAATGAAAAAAGAGGTAGAGAATAAAAGAAAGGAGGGGAAGGGGGAAGGAAGGAAGTAGGGAAGGAAAGAGGGAAGGAAGGGAGAGAAAGAAGGAAAGAAAGAGGTACAGAAGGAAGAATACAAAGTAGAAAGGAAAGAAAAAGGGGAGGAAAGGCAGGAAAGAAGTAAAGAAGGAAGGAAGGAGAAAAGGAAAGTGAAAGAAGGAAGGAAACAGGGAGGGAAGAAAGGAGGCAAAGGAAGAAGTAAAGGGGAAGGGAAGGAAGGAAAGAGAGAAGGAAAGATGAAACCAAAGAGCAAAAGAAGTAATGAAAAAAGAGGTAGAGAATAAAAGAAAGGAGGGGAAGGGGGAAGGAAGGAAGGAGGGAAGGAAAGAGGGAAGGAAGGGAGAGAAAGAAGGAAAGAAAGAGGTACAGAAGGAAGAATACAAAGTAGAAAGGAAAGAAAAAGGGGAGGAAAGGCAGGAAAGAAGTAAAGAAGGAAGGAAGGAGAAAAGGAAAGTGAAAGAAGGAAGGAAACAGGGAGGGAAGAAAGGAGGCAAAGGAAGAAGTAAAGGGGAAGGGAAGGAAGGAAAGAGAGAAGGAAAGATGAAACCAAAGAGCAAAAGAAGTAATGAAAAAAGAGGTAGAGAATAAAAGAAAGGAGGGGAAGGGGGAAGGAAGGAAGGAGGGAAGGAAAGAGGGAAGGAAGGGAGAGAAAGAAGGAAAGAAAGAGGTACAGAAGGAAGAATACAAAGTAGAAAGGAAAGAAAAAGGGGAGGAAAGGCAGGAAAGAAGTAAAGAAGGAAGGAAGGAGAAAAGGAAAGTGAAAGAAGGAAGGAAACAGGGAGGGAAGAAAGGAGGCAAAGGAAGAAGTAAAGGGGAAGGGAAGGAAGGAAAGAGAGAAGGAAAGATGAAACCAAAGAGCAAAAGAAGTAATGAAAAAAGAGGTAGAGAATAAAAGAAAGGAGGGGAAGGGGGAAGGAAGGAAGGAGGGAAGGAAAGAGGGAAGGAAGGGAGAGAAAGAAGGAAAGAAAGAGGTACAGAAGGAAGAATACAAAGTAGAAAGGAAAGAAAAAGGGGAGGAAAGGCAGGAAAGAAATAAAGAAGGAAGGAGAAAAGGAAAGTGAAAGAAGGAAGGAAACAGGGAGGGAAGAAAGGAGGCAAAGGAAGAAGTAAAGGGGAAGGGAAGGAAGGAAAGAGAGAAGGAAAGATGAAACCAAAGAGCAAAAGAAGGAATGAAAAAAGAGGTAGAGAAGGAAGAAAGGAGGAGAAGGGGAAGAAAAAGGGGGGAAGGAATAGGTAGGTACGGCTCTTTCATAATAGTCCAGATATCTACCTCTACTTTGAAAATTCTTACTATAAGCCACAGCAACACGTGGCAGGGCACAGCTAGTAATAGTAATAAGAATTGTTAAGTTACCTTATCGACTCGAATCTAATGCTCACCTTTTTTGCCTAAATGACCTGGCCGGAATTCAGGTGTGCATTAGATCCATGTAATACAGCAATCAAGGTCACAACAACATCTGTTATAGAACTCCAATATGCTGATGACAACATCGTTTGTGCGCATTCAGAAGAAGATCTACAAGCCGCTCTAAACACCTTTGCAGAAGCATACGAGAAGCTCGGTCTGTCATTGAACATCGAGAAAACCAAAGTGCTCTTCCAGCAAAAGGCCAATCCCTCTCCAAAGCCAAACAAACAATATTAGACAATGTGGACCATTTCCGCTCCCTTGGCAGCCACGTCTCCACATAAGTCAACATTGACACTGAAATACAACACCGCCTGAGCTCTGCGAGTGCAGCATTTTTCCGAATGAAGCAGAGAGTGTTTGAGGACCAGGACATCCGTAGGGAGACCAAGAGGCTTGTTTATAAAGCTATTGTCCTCCCAACCCTGCCATGCAACTGCGAAACATGGACTGTCTACAGACGTCAACATTGACACTGAAATACAACATCGCCTGAGCTCTGCGAGTGCAGCATTCTTCCAAGTGAAGCAGAGAGTGTTTGAGGACCGGGACATCCGTAGGGAGATCAAGGTGCTTGATTATAAAGCCACTGTTCTCCCAACCCTGCTCTACGCCTGTGAAACATGGACTATTGACAGACGTCGTGTGCAACTCCTGGAACAATTCCATCAGCGCTGCCTCCGGAAAATCCTGCAAATCTCTTGGGAAGACAGGCGGACAAATATCAGTATGCTGGAAGAAGCCAAGACCACCAGCACTGAAGCGAATCTCCTCTGCCATCAACTTTGCTGGACCGGCCACGTTGTCCAAATGCCCAATCAACGTTTCCCAAAGCTCTACCCTGAACTCAAGAATGGAAAATGGAATTTTGGAGGACAGGAAAAGAGATTGAAAGATGGGCTCAAAGCCAACCTTAAAAACTGTGGCATAGAGACTGAGAACTCGGAAGCCCTGGCCCTTGAGCGCTCCAGCTGGAGGTCAGCTGTGACCAGCAGTGCTGCAGAATTTAAGAGGCACAAATGGAGGGTGAAAGAGAGAAATGTGCCAAGAGGAAGAAGGTGCATCAAGCCAACTCCAACTGGGACTGACTTCCACCTGGAAACCGATGTCCTTACTGCGGGAGAAGATGTGGGTCAAGAATAGGGCTCCATGGTCACCTAGGTAGCCACTGCCAAGACACATCACTTGACCATCAGCCTTGGACAACAAGGGATCGCCTAAGTAAAATTATGCTCACCTTAGCGCTGAGTCAAAACTAAAGAGGAAGCTCCTCCAGGAACCTCTATTTCAGATTCAGTGGTGCATTGGACTTGAGTAAATACGATATATATTTTTAAAAAAATCCAATAGTACCACACTTCAATAGTTTGCTAGAGAAAAATATTCTTACTAGATTGGTAGGATCGCCGGAAAATCTGAAAGCATCCACTGTAAACCGCAAAGACTCTTCCTGGGGTCGAGGGGAGAGGAAAGTGGAGGAGACCAAATCCTGCCTCCCGTCTACTAGGCACCTAAAAGGAAATTATTTTACATTTTTTTATGTGCCTCTTGATCAAGAAATAAAGAAAAAATAGGATATAACTGATATTATATAGAAATCACCATCCCAAAAATCTTCATACCCAACTAGGAAAACAAGGATGTCTACATAGCAGAATTAATCAATCTTAGCACCACTTTAACTGCCATGTCCCCATGCTATGGATCCCTGTGTTGTAAGGTCTTCTTGAAATATCACTTGCAGCCTCAGCTCTTTGTTGACGGCTTCCCATCCAAGCATCAACCAGGGCTGACCCTGCTTAGCTTCCATCTCTGGCAGGATTTGATGCATCCGGGCCTTTGGAGAACCCATATGTTTCATAGGGTTTCTTTAGGCCAGGCAATGGAAGTCATTACAGCCTCTGGGATGTGTTCTTGGTGTCTCATCCAGGTGTCAACCAGGGCTGACCCTGCTTAGCTTCCATCTCTGGCAGGATTTGATGCATTCGGGCCTTTGGAGCTCCCATAGATTTCATAGGGTTTCCTTAGGCCAGGCATTGGAAGTCATTACAGCCTCTGAGATGTGTTCTTGGTCTCCCATCCGAGTGTTAACCAGGGCTGACCCTGCTTAGCTTCCATCTCAGGCAGGATTTGATGCATTCAGCCCTTTGGAGCTCCCATAAATTTTATAGGATTTCCTTAGGCCAGGTATTGACAGTCATTACAGCCTCTGGGAAGTGTTCTTGGTCTCCCATCCAAGTGTCAACCGGGGCTGACCCTGCTTAGGCAGGATTTGATGCATTCGGGCCTTTGGAGACCCTATATGTTTCATAGGGTTTCCTTAGGCCAGGCATTGGAAGTCATTACAGCCTTTGGGATGTGTTCTTGGTCTCCCAAGAACACATCCCAAAGTACCTTCTTGTACCTGCAGACTCTGCGCTTAACCACAACCTTTGGCTTAACCACAACACAACTACTTCCTATGTAGGCTTGAACTTTGTATGACCTCTACATGTCACATCTTGTTTCTTTAAAACATTTTCTTCCGTGTTGCTCTTTTTCTACAGAGAAAGGGTATATTTCCCTTTTGCTCTTAATTTCATTCAAAGCCCCTTGCTTAGCATTTGCAAATTTCACTCAAAGACCCTTTCAGGAGGAGACCTCAAAGGTCACCCAGTCTGACCCAATCTCTGCCAGGAGGGAGGACATAATCCAAGTCTCCTTGCCACAAAGCAGCCTTACCCATGAGAGTCAACAACAGCATATCGAGCCGCTGAAGTGGCTTCGGGACTCGATCCGGCCACACAGCTGTCCACAAAAAGCCTCAGGGGAAAGTGGTTTTCGGAGCGGACATCAGCCTGAAGCCGCAGAGTCTCTCCAAGCTGGAAATGAGTCGAGGTCCTCTCCGCACTCCAGTCGTCTGAGTTAAGAAAGAAAACACTTTACAATATAATTTTTCAGTAGCCAATGTTAAATTATAATACTTCTGTATTTTGCAGCAATTGACATATGCTGAGGGCCAAGGGGGAAGGACAATGGAGGAAAACAGGACGCTTTAAAAGTTTGACAACAGAGGAATGCCATGAGGCTTCCCACAATTTTAGGATTCCACTAGCTGTGCCCTGCCACGCGTTGCTGTGGCCTATAGTAAAACTTATCAAAGTTGAGGTAGATATCTGGACTATTATGTGTGTGCAGCGGCGGGGGGAATGATGGAGCCTGGGGTTGCATGTGTGTGTGCGGCGGCGAGGGAGTGATGGAGCGTGGGGTTGCGTGTGTGTGCGCGGCGACGGGGGGAGTGATGGAGCATGGGGTTGCGTGTGTGTGTGCAGCGGCGGGGGGAGTGGGGTTGCGTGTGTGCGGCAGCAGAGGGAGTGATGTAGCGTGGGGTTGCGTGTGTGTGTGTGTGGCGGTGGAGGAGTGATGTCGCGTGGGGTTGTGTGTGTGTGTGCGGCGGCGGGGGGAATGATGGAGCCTGGGGTTGCGTGTGTGTGTGCGGCGGTGGGGGGAGTGGGGTTGCGTGTGTGTGTGCGGCGGCGGGGGGAATGATGGAGCCTGGGGTTGCGTGTGTGTGTGCGGCGGCGGGGGGAGTGATGGAGCGTGGGGTTGTGTGTGTGCGGCAGCGGGGGGAGTGATGGAGCGTGGGGTTGCGTGTGTGTGTGCAGTGGCGGGGGAGTGATGGAGTGTGGGGTTGTGTGTGTGCGTGCGGCAGGGGGGTGTGTGTGCGGGAAGCGGTGTGGTGGGGCTTGGAGTGGGCATGGCTTCTGCAGAGGGTACATTGGCTGGAAGGCTGTTGTGCATGCACCAATGCGCATGCTCAGTTGTTTTGCCATTTTGTGAGTGTGTTGTTGTGTTGTTTTTCATTTTGAGTAGATATGTTTGTACCTTGTGGGTTGTGTTATGGGCATGGGAATTTTGGTTAAGTTTCGTTGGGGGGTTTGTGAGTTTTGTTGTTTTGCCGTTTTGTGAGTGTGTTGTTGTGTTGTTTTTCATTTTGAGTAGATATGTTTGTACCTTGTGGGTTGTGTTATGGGCATGGGAATTTTGGTTAAGTTTCGTTGGGGGGTTGTGGAGTTTTGCTGTCCGGTTGAACCAACCTAACAGATTTATATATATAGATTGCACTGAGCAACGGCAGTTAAAGCGGTGCCAAACTGCCTTAATTCGGCAGTGCAGATGCACCCATAGAGAGGACCAAATCTTTTCTTTACCTTTCATCAGCCGTAATGAAAATCTCAACCTTGCTTCGGCCGATATGGTAGACCGGAATGGAGCCCAGGTGGGCCTGATGGCTCGGCTGGTGAGGTTGCCCTTCCTGCAAAGGAAGCACCCAAGAACCCGGATATTAATCAATTACCAACTACATTGTCCTCTGCGCATTCAGAAGAAGACCTACAAGCCACTCTCAACACCTTTGCAAAAGCATACAAGAAGCTCAGCCTGTCATTGAACATCGGGAAAACCAAAGTGCTCTTCCAGCAGTCACCAGCCAATCTCTCTCCAATGCCAGAGATACAGCTGAATGTGTAACATTAGAAAATGTGGACCATTTCCACTCCCTTGGCAGCCACCTCTCCACAAAAGTCAACATTGATACTGGAATACAACACTGCCTGAGCTCTGCGAGTGCAGCATTTTTCCGAATGAAGCAGAGAGTGTTTGAGGACCGGGACATCTGTAGGGAGACCAAGGTGCTTGTCTATAAAGCTATTGTCCTTCCAACCCTGCTATATGCCTGCGAAATGTGGACTGTCTACAGATGTCAACACTGACACTGAAATACATCATCGCCTGAGCTCTGCGAGTGCAGCATTCTTCCAAATGAAGCAGAAAGTGTTTGAGGACCTGGACATCCCTAGGAAGACCAAGGTGCTTGTCTATAAAGCTATTGGCCTTCCAACCCTGCTATATGCCTGCAAAACGTGGACTGTCTACAGATGTCACATGCAACTCCTGGAATGATTCCATCAGTGCTGCTTCTGGAAAATCCTGCAAATCTCTTGGGAAGACAAGCAGACAAATGCCAGCGTGCTGGAAGAAGCAAAGACCACCAGCACTGAAGCGATGGTCCTCTGTCATCAACTCTGCTGGACCAGCCACGTTGTCCGGATGCCTGACCACCATCTCCCAAAGCAGTTGCTCTACTCCGAACTCAACAATGGAAAACAGAATGTTGATGGGCAAGAAAAGAGATTGAAAATTGGGCTCAAAGCCAACCTTAAATACTCTGGCATAGACACTGAGAACTGGGAAGCCCTGGCGAGCTCCATCTGGAGGTCAGCTGTGACCAGCAGTGCTGCAGAATTTGAAGAGGCACGAATGGAGGGTGAAAGAGAAACGTGCCAAGAGGAAGGCGTGTCAAGCCAACCCTGACTGGGACCGCCTTCCACCTGGAAACCAATGCCCTCACTGCGGGAGAAGATGCAGGTCAAGAATAGGGCTCCACGGTCACCTACAGACCCACCTCCAGGACACTACCCTTGGAGGACCATCATCCTCGGACTACGAGGGATCGCCCAAGTAAGTAACATTGTTCTCTAAAGGGATACCTGCTCTGGCATAGGGGTTGGACTAGATGATCTTTGGGGCTCACTTCCAGCTCTTTGAACATTAGGACTCTTACCCTTGCATGTTGACTTCTCTTCTTCTATCAATCCTTGTTCTACCTGGATTGGCTATCCACCAGCACCAAGCAGGAGGTTGCACTAGATGACCTTTGGAGGTCCCTTCCAGCTCTTTAAACACCAGTACCTTTACATGCTCACTTCTTCATCCTTGCCTTTTATTATACACAGAGATCCTAAATCAAGCAGGAGGTTGGACTAGATGGCCTTTGAGGACCCCATCCAATACTATGGTTCCGTGTCTAGCAACACGCATCTCAGGATGACTACCTGGGGTAGCGACACTCAATGGGGATCTCGGCCGCGTTGGTCCTGATGATGATGGGGTTGTGGGCCAGAGACGGAGTATAGAAGAGGCTGGTCCGGTAGATCAGCAAGTCTGGAGTCATCTGGAAAGGAAAGAAGTGGATTTAGATCAGCGTTTCTCAACCTGGGGGTCGGGACCCCTGGGGGGGGGGCGCAAGGGCGTGTCAGTAGGGTCTTCAAAGACCATCAGAAACACAGTATTTTCTGTTGATCATGGGAAATTTGCCCCAATTCTGTCGTTGGTGGGGTTCAGAATGCTCTGTGATTGTAGGTGAACTATAAATCCCAGCAACTACAACTCCCAAATGTCAAGTGCTATTTTCCCCAAACTCCACTAGTATTCACATTTGGGCATATTGAGCATTCGTACCAAGTTTGGTCCAGATCCATCATTGTTTGAGTCCACAGTTCTCTCTAGATGGAGGTGAACTACAACTCCAAAACTCAAGGTCAATACCCACCAAACCCTTCCAGTGTTTTCTGTTCGTCATGGGAGTTCTGTGTGCCAACTCTGGTTCAATTCCATCCTTGGTGGAGTTCAGAATGCTCTTTGTTTGTAGGTGAGCTATAAATACCAGCAACTATAACTCCCAAAAGTCAAGGTGTGTTTTCCTCAAACTCCACACGTGTTCACATTTGAGAATTCTGAGAATTTGTGTCAAGTTTGGTCCAGATTTATGAGTGTTTGAGTCCACAGTTCTCTTTGGATATAGGTGAACTAGAACTCCCAAACTCAAGGTCAATACCCACCAAATCCTTCCAGTGTTTTCTGTTGGTCCTGGGAGTTCTGTGTGCCAAGATCTGTTCAATTCCACTCTTGGTGGAGTTCAGAATGCTTTTTGATTGTAGGTGAACTGTAAATCCCAGCAACTACAACTCCCACTTGTCAAGGTCTATTTTCCCCAAACTCCACCAGTGTTCACTATTGGACATATTGAGCATTTGTGCCAAGTTTGTTCCAGATCAGTCATTGTTTGAGTCCACAGTGCTCTCTAGATGGAGATGAACTACAACTCCCAAACTCCAGGTCAATGCCCACCAAACCCTTCCAGTGTTTTCTGTTGGTCCTGGGAGTTCTGTGTGACAGGTTTGGTTTAATTTCATCATTAGAGTTGAGAATACACTTTGATTGTAGGTGAACTATAAATCCCAGCAACTACAACTCCCAAATGTCAAGGTCTATTTTCCCCAAACTCCACCAGTGTTCACATTGGGGCATATTGAATCTTCGTGCCAACTTTGGTCTAGAGCCATCATTGTTTGAGTCCATAGTGTTCTCTGGATGCAGGTGAACTACAACGTCCAAACTCAAGGTCAATGCCCACCAAATCCTTCCAGTATTTTCTGTTGGTCCTGGGAGTTCTGTGTGCCAATTTCATCACTGGAATTGAGAATGCTCTTTGATTGTTGATGAACTATAACTCCCAGCAACTACAACTCCCAAATGTCAAGGTCTATTTTCCCCAAACTCCACCAGTGTTCACATTTGGGCATACTGAGGATTCATGCCAACTTTGGTCTAGAGCCATCATGGTTTGAGTCCACAGTGATCTCTGTATGTAGGAGAACTACAACTCCAAAACTCAAGGTCAAAGCCCACCAAATCATTCCAGTATTTTCTGTTGGTCCTGGGATGCAGGTGAACTACAACTCCCAAACTCAAGGTCAATACCCACCAAACCCTTCCAGTATTTTCTGTTGGTCCTGGGATGCAGGTGAACTACAACTCCCAAACTCAAGGTCAATGCCCACCAAACCCTTCCAGTATTTTCTGTTGGTCCTGGGATGCAGGTGAACTACAACTCCCAAACTCAAGGCCAATGCCCACCAAATCCTTCCAGTATTTTCTGTTGGTCCTGGGATGCAGGTGAACTACAACTCCCAAACTCAAGGTCAATGCCCACCAAATCCTTCCAGTATTTTCTGTTGGTCCTGGGATGCAGGTGAACTACAACTCCCAAACTCAAGGTCAATGCCCACCAAATCCTTCCAGTATTTTCTGTTGGTCCTGGGATGCAGGTGAACTACAACTCCCAAACTCAAGATCAATGCCCACCAAACCCTTCCAGTGTTTTCTGTTGTTCATGGGAGTCCTGTGTGCCAATTTTGGTTCAGTTTCATCTTTGGAGTTGAGAATGCTCTTTGATTGTAGGTGAACTATAAATCCCAGCAACTACAACTCCCAAATGACAAAATCAACCCTCCCATCCCAACCCCACCAGTATTCAAATTTGGGCATATTGAATATTTGTGCCAAATTTGGTCCAGTGAATGAAAATATATTGTGCATATCAGATATTTACATTATGATTCAAAACAGCGGCAAAATTACAGTTATGAAGTAGCAACGCAAATAATGTGATGGTCAGGGGTCACCACAACATGAGGAAATGTATTAAGGGGTCGCAGCATTAGAAAGGTTGAGATTTTGGGTGAAGTCACACTCTCTCAGCCTCAGAAAAACTCTCTTTAGGTGATTTTGGTTTAGGTGATTTTGGGTGAAGTCACACTTTCTCAGCCTCAGAAAAACTCTCTTTAGGAGGGTTTGAATCAGGGGTTCGAATCCCACCTTGGTTAGGGAAAGCCCGCTAAAGCATACCTGGACGGTGCTACCGCATTCGTGGAGGCCGGCCTCAAAGACCACCTTGTTGGCCACAGAGTCAAAGGCCGTTGGGTGGCAGCGGGCAACCCCCAAGGCCAGGTCAGCGGGGGCCACCAGCCTGCCCACCCCAAAGAGGTCCCGGTGGGCAGCAACGACCACTCGGTCAGGCTCACAGGTGACCCTCACAGCATGAGGAGTGGCCCTCGGCCGTGGGGTGGATGCCCAAAGGTCAGTGTCTGCTTGCCCCTCCTTCCATGGCAGTGGCCAAAACTGGGCAATACCCCGCTGGTGCAGGCAGCCCCCCAGGAAGAACAGCAAGACCCACATTGCACTGGCTGGCATTCAAGGAGACGGCCAGCCCACCCAAAGCTCACCTTTATACTCCTTTCTATTCACCCACCTGCATGGGATTAACACCTGGCCCCTCCCTTCCCCTCCTTGATGTACTGACAGGTGGGAACTCAACAGGTAAAGCTTTTAAAGGTTCCCACATTGAGCCCAGAATTCCTGCAGTCATGTTGCAAATGGACTGCAACTCCCAGCATGTTTGTTTTGAAACGTTTGCTTCCTGTCCAGAGAAATAATATTGACAGAGCAAAGGTTCTGCAGTCAGACATGGGCTTGATTATCTTCCCATGTTTGGAAAATATTCCGTGCCTGGGTTGCTGTGAGTTTTCTGGGCTGTCTAGCCATGTTCCAGAAGCATTCTCTCCTGACGTTTCGCCCACATCTATGGCAGGCATCCTCAGAGGTTCTTTTTCTGGTTTGAAAGTGTCCTTTCCTCTTTACTTGTGCGGTCCTTAGTTTGAAAGTAGTTGTTTTAGTATGATTATTATTTAATTTATTGTCGAAGGCTTTCATGGCCGGAATCACTGGGTTGTTGTAGGTTTTTTTGGGCCATATGGCCATGTTCTAGAGGCATTCTCTCCTGACGTTTCGCCTGCATCTATGGCAAGCATCCTCACAACCTCTGAGGATGCTTGCCATAGATGCAGGCGAAACGTCAGGAGAGAATGCCTCTAGAACATGGCCATATAGCCCGAAAAAAACCAACAACAACCTATTATTTACTTGTTTGCTTGTTTCTGCTTTATTTCTATTTTTGCCATTGCACGTGGCATTGAAGGTTTGCCATTGTTATCTGGGGAAGCTGTCCAGAGTCCCTTCGGGAAGAGATAATAATAATAAAGTATTATTATTACTACTATTAACCATCTGTCAGAGGTGATTTGAATGCAATATTCCTGCTTCTTGGCACAATGGGGTTGGACTGGATGGCCCAGGAGGTCTCTTCCAACTCTTTCATTCTATGATTCTATACTATTATTAATAATATAATATAATTAAATTATATAATTATTATTACTATAACTCATATTAGTATTATTACGAAGCCCCCAGTGGCACAGTGGGTTAGCTGCTGAACTTGCTGACCGAAAGGTTGGTGGTTCCAATCTGGGGAGCAGGGTGAGCTCCTGCTGTTAGCCCCAGCTTCTGCCAGCCCAGTAGTTTGAAAACATGCAAATGTGAGTAGATCAGTAGGTACTACCTTGGCGGGAAGGTAAGGGCGCTCCATGCAGTCATGCTGGCCACATGACCTTGGAGGAGTCTATGGACAACGCTGGCTCTTCGGACATGACTGGATTTAATGTAAGGTAACTGTGCTCCACCTTGGCGGGAAGGTAAGGGCGCTCCATGCAGTCATGCTGGCCACATGACCTTGGAGGAGTCTACGGACAACGCTGGCTCTTCGGACATGACTGGATTTAATGTAAGGTAACTGTGCTCCACCTTGGCAGGAAGGTAAGGGCGCTCCATGCAGTCATGCTGGCCACATGACCTTGGAGGAGTCTACGGACAACACTGGCTCTTCGGACATGACTGGATTTAATGTAAGGTAACTGTGCTCCATGCAGTCATGCCGGCCACATGACCTTGGAGGAGTCTACGGATGATGCCGACTCACAAAAATAAAGTTTGTGCAGGGTAAGAAGGAGTATTCCCCACCTGTTTCCTTCTTACGCTGCTCTCACTGTGATGCCTTCCTGTCTTTGCAGTCCCTTCCCAACAGCCCTGCGAGGGAGGCCCCAGGGAATGAACCCGGGTTGAGAAATCGATTCTGCTAAACTTTGCCCTCTGGACGGTGGAAGGACCCGAGCGCTGACATTGCGGTGTTGCCGGACGACAGGATTCAGACAGAAGGGTCAAGCCACACTGCAAAATGGCAACCTCAGTTGTAAAGTAAGTAGCCCACCGACTTGGGGGATTGGGGTAAAGTAAGTAGCCCACCAAATTGGGAAGAACCAGCCAGCATGTTGGGTCTGGTGCATCTGCGTAGATGGTTTAATACAGATTGGTCCCACTTTAATCTTCCCTGTTGCTTGCTATGGAATCCTGGGGGTTGTAGTTCCATAAGGTCTTATGCCAGGCATGGGCAAACTTTGGCCCTCCAGGTGTTTTTGACTTAAACTCCTGCAATTCCTAACAGCTGGTGAATTGTAGTTCCACAAGGTCTTCTGCCTGGCATGGGCAAACTTGGGCCCTCCAGGTGTTTTTGACTTAAACTCCCGCAATTCCTAACAGCTGGTGAATTGTAGTTCCACAAGGTCTTATTCCTGGCATGGGCAAACTTGGGCCCTCCAGTGTTTTGGACTTCAACTCCCACAATTCCTAACAGCCGGTGAGTTGTAGTTCCACAAGGTCTTATGCTAGGCATGGGCAAACTTGGGCCCTTCAGGTGTTTTCGACTACAACTCCCACAATTCCTAAAGCATTTACATTGGTTATGGTTACACTTAGGCCCTCCAGGTGTTTTCAACTACAACTTCCACAATTCCTAATGCATTTACACCAGGTATGGGCAAACTTGGGCCTTCCAGGTGTTTTTGACTACGACTCCCACAATTCCTAATGCATTTACACCAGGTATGGGCAAACTTGGGCCCTCCAGGTGTTTTCGACTACGACTCCCACAATTCCTAATGCATTTACATCAGGTATGGGCAAACTTGGGCCCTCCAGGTGTTTTGGACTACGACTCCCACAATTCCTAATGTATTTACACCAGGCATGGGCAAACTTGGGCCCTCCAGGTGTTTTCGACTACAACTCCCACAATTCCTAATGCATTTACACCAGGCATGGGCAAACTTGGGCCCTCTAGATGTTTTTGACTTCAACTCCCACAATTCCTAATGCATTTACATCCAGTATGGGCAAACTTGGGCCTTCCAGGTGTTTTGGATTTCAACTCCCACAATTCCCAACAGCCAGTGAGTTGAAGTTCCACAAGGTCTTATGCCAGGTATGGGCAAACCTGGGCCCTCCAGGTGTTTTGGACTTCAACTCCCACAATTCCTAACAGCCAGTGAGTTGTAGTTTCACAAGGTCTTATGCCAGGCATGGACAAACTTGGGCCCTCCAGGTGTTTTGGATTTCAACTCCCACAATTCCTAACAGCCAGTGAGTTGTAGTTTCACAAGGTCTTATGCCAGGCATGGGCAAACATGAGCCTTCCAGGGTTTTGGATTTCAACTCCCACAATTCCTAATAGTCGGTGAGTTGTAGTTCCACAAGGTCTTATGCCAGGCATGGACAAACTTGGGCCCTCCAGGTGTTTTGGATTTCAACTCCCACAATTCCTAACAGCCTGTGAGTCGTAGTTCCACAAGGTCTTATGCCAGGTATGGGCAAACTTGAGCCTTCCAGGGTTTTGGATTTCAACTCCCACAATTCCTAATAGCTGGTGAGTTGTAGTTCCACAAGGTTTTATGGCAGGCATGGACAAACTTGGGCCATCCAGGTGTTTTGAAGTCCAAAACACCTGGAGCGAGGACCAAAGTTGGCCCATGCCTGTCTTATGCTTTCTCTGTCAAAGAGTGCCAAATCAGACTTTCAATTCTTATGACTCCACAGCATTGAACCATGGTAGCTGAAGTGGGGTCAAACTGCATTAAGTCTCCAATATAGATGCCATCCAATCTTTCTTCTGCTTTTCCGCGCCTAGTTCACCCGCTTTGGACGATCAGCCTTCAACGGCTGCAGATTACCAAGACCTCCGGTCCTTGGAGGAAGGAGATGAAAGTGGGCCATCCTCCTGGAAAGGTAAAAGAGGTGCTGTCGTTTTCATACTGGAAGGGATCCCTGAAGGTCATCTGGTCCAACCCTCCTGGGATTGATGGGATTTCGGATGGTCGAGATAACACGCCTTTCTCGCCTTGCCCCGCTTGCAGCACCTCCGCTGACCCAGTCCTCCTGGCGCCGTGTCTGCCCCACCAGCCGCCTGGTCCTGGCCCTGATGGCCGCCTGTTCCATCCTCACCCTTTCCGTGGTCGCCCTCGGTTTCCAAGGTGGGTGAATGAGACCAAGGAAGGGATTACACATCCCATCATCTGCTGCTGCTGCTGCTGTTCCATGGAATGGGCCACGTGAGCAGAAGGGGTTTGCAAGTTCACCTCTATTCTCAGGGTGCATCTTCACTGTGGAATTAATGCTATCTATCTATCTATCTATCAATCATCCCTATCTATCTATTTTTCTCTATCTATAATCTCTATATATCTATTTGTATATATATATATCAATCATATCTATCTATCTATCTATCTATCTATCTATCTAATCTGTCAGTTGTCTGTTCTAACTATCCATCATCTATCTGTGTATTATCTATCTGTCATCAGCTGTGTGTGTCTGTCTGTCTAAAATGGGTCTATAGATCTACTTATTATCTGTCTTATTTACTGTCTGTCTGTTGGATCTATCTAGCATCTGTCGCTTTCATCTCTGTCTATTTCTGTCTATCTATCTATCTATCTATCTATCTATCTAGAATCTGTCTCTATCTATCTATCTATCTATCTATCATCTATCTGTTTATCATCTATAATTCTATCCATGTATCTCTATGTATCTGTCTATCATCTATCTCTATATATTTATCATCCCTATCTATGTATCTCTATCTATCTATCTATCTATCTATCTATCATCTCTATCTATCTATCATCTCTATCTATCATCTCTATCTATCTATCTATCTATCTATCATCTCTATCAATCATCTATCTATCATCTATCTCTATCTGTATATCTACCATTCCTATCTATTTATTTATCTCTATTTATCATCTCTATCTATCATCTCTATCTATCTATCTATCTATCTATCTATCTATCTATCTGTCTATCTATCTATCTATCATCTCTCTCAATCATCTATCTATCTATCATCTATCTCTATCTCTATCTATATATCTACCATTCCTATCTATCTATTTATCTCTATTTATCATCTCTATCTATCATCTCTATCTATCTATCTATCTATCTATCTATCTATCTATCTATCTATCATCTCTATCAATCATCTATCTATCAATCATCTATTTCTATCTCTATCTATATATCTACCATTCCTATCTATCTATTTATCTCTATTTATCATCTCTATCTATCTATCTATCTATCTATCTATCTATCATCTCTATCAATCATCTATCTATCTATCATCTATTTCTATCTCTATCTATATATCTACCATTCCTATCTATCTATTTATCTCTATTTATCATCTCTATCTATCATCTCTATCTATCTATCTATCTATCTATCTATCATCTCTATCAATCATCTATCTATCAATCATCTATTTCTATCTCTATCTATATATCTACCATTCCTATCTATCTATTTATCTCTATTTATCATCTCTATCTATCATCTCTATCTATCTATCTATCTATCTATCTATCATCTCTATCAATCATCTATCTATCTATCATCTATCTCTATCTATATATCTACCATTCCTATCTATCTATTTATCTCTATTTATCATCTCTATCTATCATCTCTATCTATCTATCTATCTATCTATCTATCTATCATCTATCTCTATCTCTATCTATATATCTACCATTCCTATTTATTTATCTCTATTTATCATCTCTATCTATCATCTCTATCTATCTATCTATCATCTCTATCAATCATCTATCTATCTATCATCTATCTCTATCTCTATCTATATATCTACCATTCCTATCTATTTATCTCTATCTATCATCTCTATCTATCTATCTATCTATCTATCATCTCTATCAATCATCTATCTATCTATCATCGATCTCTATCACTATCTATATATCTACCATTCCTATCTATCTATTTATCTCTATCTATCTATCATTTCTATCTATCTATCATCTCTATCTATCTATCTATCATCTCTATCTATCTATCTATCTATCTATCATTTCTATCTATCTATCTATCTATCTATCTATCTATCTATCTATCATCTCTATCTATCTATCTATCTATCTATCTATCTATCATCTCTATCTATCATCTCTATCATCTCTATCTATCTATCTATCATATATTTGCGTCTCTATCATCTGTCTATCATCTCTATCTATAAATCATCTCTATCTATAATCTTTCTCTCTCTCATTTGCCTAGACGAATTGATGTAGTTTGCCATGACTCTGCAATACTGGGAGTTGTAGTTTCTCTAATTTTTTCACCTTCTCTGCCCAAGAGTGCTTGTGCCCTCTCCAAACTATAACTGCCAGGATTCCATATCATGGAGCCAGGGCAGTTCAAGTACTTGGAAGCACAGCAAGTGTGAGTGCAAAGGTTTACATGAATGTGCATGAGTGTGCAAGGGTGTGCCAGGTGGGAATCCGAGTCTTCCTTTCTCTCTTTCTTCTTCTTCTCCAGGAGTCCAGCTCAATTCAGAGAAATGGGGGGCCATGGAAGCCATCAAAAGCTTCAACCAGACAGTTTGGACAGGACTAAATGGCCTTCGTAACAAGAGTAAGCAATGCATTATGGGATGCAAAAGTCCCTTTTGAATTTTCCAGACAACTCCTAGGGCGCATCTACACTGTAGAATTATTGCAGTTTTGACACCATTTAAACTGCCCTGCCTCACTGCAATGGAATCCTAGGATTTGCAGGTTTTGGTGCCTGAGCAAACTACAACTCCTAAGATTCCATATCACAGAGCCCTGGCAATAAAAGTGGTGTCAAATCTGCATTAATTCTGCAGTGTGGATGCACCCCAAGAAGAGAGTTGAGTTGTGTGTTCTTTGGGAGCCCATGACTTGCTATCCCATCGTCCACTTGCATTGCCAATTCCAGGAAACAGCACAGGATGGAAGCTGAAATCGCTGGAGAAGATTCTGACGGATCGTAATGAGAAGATGAAGAAAGGTGAGCGGCCAAACAGCCAGTCGTTGGAGCGATAAGTTACCGTACTTGTCTTTCCAAAGAGAAGTAAAGTTCGAAAGATATAGATAGAAGCTAAACGCTTTTGCCGGAATCCTAGGATACATCTGCACTGGAGAGTTAATACAGTTTTGACTCCACTTGAACTGCCATGGCACCAGAATCCTTGTAGTTTTACAAGGTCTTTAGTCTTCTCTGCCAATGACTGTAAACTTCAGTTCCTAGGATTCCATAGCACTGAAGTGGTGTCAAATTGCATTAATTCCGCAGTGTAGATGCATCCTAGCAGATGGGACCCAAGTCCAAACATATTATTATTATTATTATTATTATTATTATTATATTGCTATTATTGTTATTATTTTTATTATTTGATACATAACATTATTATTATATACTAGCCGTCCCCTGCCACGCGTTGCTGTGGCCCAGTCGGTGTATATGTGTTTTGTGTGTGCATATATGTGTGTGTTTGCATATATATATATATATGTGTGTGTGTGTGTGTGTGAGTACATGCATATTGGGTATATGTGTGCACTTGCCTATATGCATATTTGTGTGTATATATGTGTGTATGTATGTGTATATGTATATGTGTGTATATATGTATATTTGTCTGTGCATGTGTATATGTATATATGTGTGTATGTATGTGTATATTTGTGTGTGTTTGTGTATATATATATGTGTGTTTGTGTATGAATGTGTGCATGTGTATATGTATATGATTGTATATGTATATGTGTGTATATATGTATATTTTTGTGTGCATGTGTATATGTATATATTTGTATATTTGTGTGTGTTTGTGCATATATATATATGTGTGTTTGTGTATGAATATGTGTATATGTATATGATTGTATGTGTATATGTATATGTGTGTATATATGTATATTTTTGTGTGTATGTGTATATGTATATATTTGTATATTTGTGTGTGTTTGTGCATATATATGTGTGTTTGTGTATGAATATGTGTATATGTATATGATTGTATGTATATATGTATACGTGTGTATATATGTATATTTTTGTGTGTATGTGTATATGTATATATTTGTATATTTGTGTGTGTTTGTGCATATATATGTGTGTTTGTGTATGAATATGTGTATATGTATATGATTGTATGTATATATGTATACGTGTGTATATATGTATATTTGTGTGTGCATGTGTATATGTATATATGTGTATATTTGTGTGTGTTTGTGCATATATATATGTGTGTGTTTGTGTATGAATGTGTGCATGTGTATGTGTATATGATCGTATGTGTATATGTGTGTATATATGTGTGTATATATGTATATTTGTGTGTGCATGTGTATATGTATATATGTGTATATTTGTGTGTGTTTGTGCATATATATGTGTGTGTTTGTGTATGAATGTGTGCATGTGTATATCTATATGATTGTATGTGTATATGTATATGTGGTGTATTTTTGGGTTTTTAAGTTTGTTCCACTGGGGTTTTGTGTGTGTGTGTGTGTTAGGGGTGATGGACACTCATTGGACTATTAGGTGTCTTGTGTCCAAATTTTGTGTCAATTTGCCCAGTGGTTTTTGAGTTATGTTAATCCCACAAACGAACATTATATTTTTATTTATATAGATTTCTCTTTGAGAGATACACACACACACACACACACACATTGCCTGATGATCACTTTGTACACAATATTTTTAAATGTACATGAAGTAAATTTTGCATGCATTGCTATCTGAAAGCAAAGGTGCCACTCTCTCAGCCTCGAAGGTGGACAATTATGGTGCATTTCAAATTTTGACATTCCAGATAAGTAATATATATATATGCATCTATGTGTGTGTATGTAATGTGTGTGTGTGTGTGTGTGTATACAACAAATTTTGTAATGGTAATAATAGTAGATACTGAACGTTGACAAGCCTTCCACATTCTTTCCTTCCTAGCCAATAAAATATTCGAAGAACAGCTGGACACTTTGCAGCAAGACTCGAAATCTTTTCATTGTGCTCTGGTCGAAATGAAAAGCAATGGTAAAACAAATGTTCCCTCAAATAGATTTGATCTCTGAGGTCAGACTAGATGACCTTTGAGGGTTCCTTCCAACACTAGGGTCCACAGTCCGACAGAGTCTCCTTCTTTAGAAGTTTTCAAGCAGAGGCTGAATGGCCATCTGCTGGGTGGGCTTTGATTGTGTCTTCCTGTCTAGAAGAAGAGGGTCAGACTGGATGCCCTTTGGGAGTCCCTTCCATAAGATTACATAATGCTATGGTCTGTCAGGAGGGCTTGTATTGCGTCTCTCTGCCAGGCAGAAATGGGGTTAGACTGGATGTCCTTCGGGGGTCCCTTCCATAGGATTATATAATGCTATGGATGGTGTCTCTCTGCCAGACAGAAATGGGGTCAGACTGGATGCCATTTGGGGGTCCCTTCCATAAGGTTATATAATGCTATGGATGGTGTGTCTCTGCCGACAGAAATGGGGTCAGACTGGATGCCCTTTGGGGGTCCCTTCCATAAGGTTATATAATGCTATGGATGGTCTGTCAGGAGGGCTTTGATTGTGTCTCTCTGCCAGGTAGAAATGGGGTCAGACTGGATACCCTTTGGGGGTCCCTTCCATAAGGTTATATAATGCTACGGATGGTCTGTCAGGAGGGCTTGGATTGTGTCCCTCCGCCAGACAGAAATGGGGTCAGACTGGATGCCCTTTGGGGGTCCCTTCCATAGGATTCTGTGGTTCTCTGGCTATTTTGTGCCCTTTCCATAGGCACCAGGAGTGGCTGCTGCCCCAAAAACTGGCTGCAGTTTCAGGAGAGCTGTTACTGGATGTCTTCTGGGACGTTATCTTGGGAGAACGCCAAGCGCAACTGCGAAAGGAAGAATTCACACCTGTTGATCTTCAACTCGCCCGAGGAGAAGGTGAGCGGGCTGAGCTTGGTCAGAATTCCTTGCCTTGAAAGGGGGATGGTATGGCTCTATAGATCATATTAACTTGTTTTGGATCCATTTTAGAGGTTTATATATCAACGGAGGAGCAGTTCGACTTGGATTGGATTGACAGATGTCACCGGAGACTGGAAATGGGTGGACGGCTCGTCCTATACGCTTAATAGAGAGTGAGTTGAATTGGGCTTATCTACACTAAGCATGGGCAAACTTGGGCCCTCCCTCCAGGGGTTATGGACTCCAACTCCCACCATTCCTAACCGCCTCAGGCCCCTTCCATCTATCCTTCCATCCATCCATCTATCCATCCATCCATCTATCCATCCATCTATCCACCCATCCATCTATCCTTCCATCTATCCATCCATCCATCCATCTATCCATCCATCTATCCATCCATCTATCCATCCATCTATCCATCCATCTATCCATCCATCTATCCATCCATCTATCCATCCATCTATCCATTCATCCCTCCATCCATCCCTCCATCCATCTCTCCATCCATCCCTCCATTCATCCCTCCATCCATCTATCCATCCATCCATCTATCCATCCATCCATCCATCCATCCATCCATCCATCCATCCCTCTATCTATCTATCTATCTATCTATCTATCTATCTATCTATCCATCTATCCATCCATCTATCCATCCATCTATCCATCCTTCTATCCATCCGTCTATCCATCCATCCATCTATCCTTCCATCTATCTATCCATCCATCCATCCATCCATCCATCCATCCATCTATCCATCCATCCATCCGCTTAAGCGGCTGAGGGGGAAAAGGAAGGGGCCTGAGGTAGTTAGGAATGATGGGAGTTGGAGTCCACAACCCCTGGAGGGAGGGTCCAAGTTTACTAATACCTGATCTATACCTTTCTCCCTTTGATTCTGCAAAAACAAACACCCATTGGGGACTTTCCTCTTGCTTTCCTCGGTGTCCAGTGACTGGCAACCAAACCAGCCGGACCACTGGTACGGCCACAACCTCGGTGGCGGCGAAGACTGCGTCCACCTAACCTCGGACGGCGCCTGGAATGACAACCACTGCTCCCGCTCTTTCTACTGGATCTGCGAGATGGAATTGAAGGGCTAGCTGGACAGGCGGAGGCGCCGGTCACTGGTCAACTACCAAGCTTGGAAACTTTGTGTTTTGTATGTTTGTTAAAAATGCAATACAACTGTTTGGTTTGCTCCTGACACGATAAATAAATCTGTTTCCAGTTCATACGTGAGAGCACCTGGAGAATTAATGCTCTTGGATGCCACATTAACATTTATCTCTCGATCTCTTTATATAGCTATTTCTCTATCCTTTCTTTCCTTCCTTCCTTCCTTCCTTCCTTCCTTCCTTCCTTCCTTCCTTCCTTCCTTCCTGTCTATCTCTCTATCTCTCTATCTCTCTATCTATCTATCTATCTATCTATCTATCTATCTATCTATCTATCTATCTGTTGTCTCATCTCCACTTCTCTATCAATTCTCTCTCTCCTTCCTCTATCTATCTATCTATCTATCTATCTATCTATCTATCTATCTATCTATCTGTTGTCTCTCATCTCCACTTCTCTATCAATTCTCTCTCTCCTTCCTCTATCTATCTATCTATCTATCTATCTATCTATCTATCTATCTATCTATCTATCTGTTGTCTCTCATCTCCACTTCTCTATCAATTCTCTCTCTCCTTCCTCTATCTATCTATCTATCTATCTATCTATCTATCTCTATATATCTCTATATATCTATTATCTATATATCTATCATCTATATATTTATCATTTTCATCTATCTATCTATCTATCTATCTATCTATCTATCTATCTATCTATCTATCTATCTCTTTTGTCTCTCATCTCTATCAATTCTCTCTCCCTCCCTCCCTCCCTCAATCCATCCATCTATCCCTCCATCCATCTATCTATCTATCTATCTATCTATCTATCTATCTATCTATTTTTCATTTCTTTCTCTATATTTATCAATTCTCTCTCTCTTCTCTGTTCATCTGTCTATCTATCATCTCTCTCATCTATCATCCTATCTATCTATCTTTCCTCATTTCTTTCTCTGTTTATCAATTCTCTCTCCCTTCTCTATCAATCTCTCTATCTCTCCTATCTATCTATCCATCTATCCATCCATCTATAAATCCATCTTAATCCACCCTAATCTATCATCTATGTCATCGCTCATCTTTATTTATGTATCCATTCTCTATTTCCCTCCTCTATCTATTTATCTATCTATACATCATCTCTCACCTTTTTCTCTATATCTATTTAGCAGTTCTCTCGCTCTCCTGTATCTCTCTCTCTCTCTGTCATCTCTTGCTCTCATCTATCATCTATTGATCATGCCTCTTTCTCTGTGTTTCCCATCTACATCTATCTATCATCTATTATCTCTCTTGTTCTTATCTATTTATCTGCTATCTGTTGTGCCTCTCTTTCTCATCTACAACTATCTATCATTTATTATCTCCTATCCATCCATCCATCTATCCACCCTCTCTCTCTCTCTCCTATCATCTATCTATCTATCTATCTATCTATCTATCTATCTATGTATTGATCATTCAATTGATCGAGCTATCCATCCGTCTATCCATCCTCTCTCTCTTTCCTATCTATCTATCTATCTATCTATCTATCTATCTATCTAGGTTTCAAGGGTGGTACTTTGAAGTTGCACTTGGAGAGCTCTAGTTTTCCACCAAGAAGTGAATCCTAGGAACCGTCGGTTGTGACTCTAAAGAAAACTTGTCACTATGAAGTCAATCAAATGCTCTTTTGAAGAAAATAAAGCACTTTTGAACAACGGGAAGTGGTTCTTTTCTTTCTCAATGCTTGCTCTTTCCTGGGAAATGGGGTGAAGTTGGGGAACTTCCCCCCTGCCCCTCATAATGTCTTCCTATTCTTGTAGCTTCAGCCCAAAAAGGTGTTGTTTGAGAGAGGAAAGTGAGGTGGAAATATGTACCTAATTTATTTATTTATCTTGTCAGAAGCGAACTGAGTATACAGCTATAATGTATAGAAAAACCACAAACAAAGTTATATACCGAATGTCGTTTGACCAGAAGCTGGCCACTTGGAGCGCCTCTGGTGTCGCCGTGAGAATGTCCTCCATTGTGCATGTGGCAGGGCTCAGGCCACATTGTAGTAAGTGATCTGTGGTTTGCTCTCTTCCACACTCACATGTTGCAGACTCCACTGTGTAGCCCCATCTCTTAAGGTTGGATTTGCATCTCATGGTGCCAGAGTGTGGCCTGTTCAGCACCTCCTAAGTCGCCCTGCAATGGCAGGGAGAAGGTTTCAGGAAAAGAGACAAAGAGAGGGCCGGAGGTCTCAAAAGCACGGATTTTATTTCCAGCTGGGACTCTGGTGAGGAGTTCTGTCCAAAAGCACCAGAGCAATGATATAGGTGCAGACTTTCTCTTTTATAGTCTCCAAATGCAAGCAAACAAAGAACATGCATCTACATACATTGACCTCATTTACTACATCATCTTAGCATCAAATTCTATCTTCCAACATACAAAAAGCATGTCTCTGTGTCTTTCTAAAGAGCAAGCATACAGCTTACATTCATCAATCAAGGGGCCTAATTTTGACCTTTCAGGAGGGAGAGGGGGGCTCCTTTTAGAGCCTAGTTGTACCAGGCTGTTGCTTATCTCTCTCCTGGAATGTATAGATAACATGCCCCCTCTTCGGCCCCTCTCTTACTGTGCCTGGACAGCAGCTTGCTTGTCCGTTAGCATTCTTTCTATACAGAGAGAGCCTGATTTTTCTATACATTTCAGTGCTTACAAAGTACATACAATTTATACATAAATCAATATCTATATTTCCAATATCTCCTCATCAACCCTGTCTCCTATGTGCTCAGGAGGGAGTTTCTCATCTGGTCTCAGCCACTGACTGAGGTTCTGGGTTTGAGCCTGCCACTTTTGGACTCTTGCTTGCTGAAGTGTTCCTGTGAGTGTCTCTGTAGATCTTAGGAAGCTATTTCTTGACTTAAGGCTTGCTGATATCCAAACAGAGGATGGGCCGGAGATGTCCTTTCATTACTGGCTGCTACTTCCTGACACTGCCTGAGCTCTGTGAGTGCAGCATTTTTCTGAATGAAGCAGAGAGTGTTTGAGGACTGGGACGTCTGTAGGGATACTAAGGTGCATGTTTATAAAGCTATTGTCCTCCCAACGCTGCTATATGCCTGCAAGACGTGGACAGTCTACAGACGTCACATGCAACTCCTGGGATGATTCCATCAGTGCGGCCTCTGAAAAATCCTGCAAATCTCTTGGGAAGACAAGTGGGGAAATGTCAGCGAGCTGGAAGAAGAAGCAAAGACCACCAGCACTGAAGCGATGGTCCTCCGCCGTCAACTCCGCTGGACCAGCCACGTTGTCCGGATGCCCGACCACCGTCTCCCAAAGCAGTTGCTCTATTCTGAACTCAAGAATGGAAAACGGAATTTTGGATAGAAAGATGGGCTCAAGGTCAAGCTTAAAAACTGTGGCATAGACACTGAGAGAGAAATAGGAAGCCCTGGCCCTTGAGTGCTCCAGCTGGAGGTCAGCTGTGACCAGCAGTGCTGCAGAATTCGAAGAGGCACGAATAGAGGGTGAAAGAGAGAAACGTACCAAGAGGAAGGCGTGTCAAGCCAATCCCGACCGGGACCACCTTCCACCTGGAAACCAATGCCCTCACTGCGGGAGAAGATGCAGGTCAAGAATAGGGCTCCACAGTCACCTACGGACCCACCTCCAGGACGTCGACCTTGGAGGACCATCATCCTCGGGCTACGAGGGATTGCCTAAGTAAGTAAAGCTACTTCCTGGCGGATGTGAGGTGGAGCAATACTGGGTAAAGAGTATCATCTCTCCAGCTGTGTAGGGACATCCTTTGATAATGCGGCATGTCTCATGAAGAGCCACATCCACTGTTTTAGCGTGGCGAGATGTGTTCCACACTGGGCATGCATACTCAGCAGCAGAATAGCATAGTGCAAGGGCAGATGTCTTCACTGTGTCTGGTTGTGATCCCCAGGTTGTGCCAGTCAGCTTTCATATGATATTATTTCTAGCAGTCACCCATAATTCGAAGGCAGATTTGGGGGGCAACATTATGACAAAAAAGATAAGTCAAGGGTCATTCCGCAAAGAAGGGAAAGTGCTGGCACCGCCAGTCTTTCTGGACGGAAATTTCTCAACTTTTTGGAAAGACCTCAATTTGAATCCAGAGAGGAAACAATATTGACAGTTCAAAGATCACTGGCGAAAGGAATCGATAGAGGAAGCGGGAGCCACTGAGATGGAAGAAGAGAAAGTCTGAAATCCTGAATTCGGATTCATTGAAGGTGAGAAGCCTGTGCGTGAATGTGAAGAAAGAGAGAGAGAGAAAGAAGGAGAAGGAGAGAGATGCAAAGAAGGAGGGAGAAAAAAGAGAGACCAATAAACAGAAGGCGAGAGGGAAGAGGAAAAGAAAGAAAAGGACAGAAGGAGGAAAGGAAGAGATGGAAGAAAAGGAAGAAGGAAAGAAGGAAAAATAAAAGAGGGAGGAAAAGATGGAAGAAAGAAATGTGGATGGACAAAAAGGGGGAAGAAGGAAGGAAGGAAGGAAGGAAGGAAGGAAGGAAGGAAGGAAGGAAGGAAGGAAGGAAGGAGGAAGGAAAAAGAAAAGAGGGAGGAAAAGACACAAAAAAGGGGAAGGGAAGGGAAAAAGGAAGGAGAAAAATGACACAGAGAGAAGGAGGGACATTAGGGAAAAGAAAGAAAGGGGCAGAATGAGGAAAGGAAGGGATGAAAGGAAAGAAAGAAAAAAGAGAGGAAAAGACACAAGAAAAAATGTGGGTTGACAAAAAGGGGACTGAAAGGAAGCAAGGAATGAAGGAAGGAAGGAGAAAAAAAAACAGAGAGAGACCGATAGGAGGGATGCTAGGGAAAAAAAAGAAAGTGACAAAAGGAGGAAAAGAAGAGATGAAAGGAAAAAAAGAAGGAAGAAAAAAAGAGGGAGGAAAAGACACAAGAAAGAAATGTGGATGGATTAAAAGGGGGAGGAAAGGAAGGAAGGAAGGAAGGAAGGAAGGAAGGAAGGAAGGAAGGAAGGAAGGAAGGAGAAAAATGACAGAGACCAATAGAAGGAGGGAAGGAAGGGGAAAGAAAGAAAGGGACAGAAGGAGGAAAGAAAAAGATGGAAGGAAAGAAAGAAAGAAGGAAAGGAAGAAAAAAGAAAAGAAGGAGGAAAAGACACAAGAAAGAAATGTGGATGCACAAAAAAGGGGATGGATTGATGGATGGAAGGAAGGAAGGAAGGAAGGAAGGAAGGAAGGAAGGAAGGAAGGAAGGGAAGGGAAGGGAAGGGAAGGGAAGGGAAAAAGAAAGAGACAGGAGGAGAGGAAGAGATGGCAGGAAAGAAAGAAGAAAAAAGAAAAAAGGGAGAAAAGGATGGAAGAAAGAAATGTGGATGGACAAAAAGGGGAAGGAAGAAGGAAGGAAGGAA
Organism: Anolis sagrei; assembly: GCF_037176765.1. Lineage (NCBI taxonomy): Eukaryota > Metazoa > Chordata > Lepidosauria > Squamata > Anolidae > Anolis > Anolis sagrei. Next base: position 3,375,903 of record NC_090026.1, read on the forward strand.
GGAAGGAAGGAAGGAAGGAAGGAAGGAAGGAAGGAGAAAAATGACACAGAGAGACCAATAGAAGGAGGGAGGAAAAGGGAAAGAATGAAAGGGACAGAAGGAGGAAAGGAAGAGATGGAAGGAAAGAAAGAAAAAAGAAGGAAGAAAAAAGAAAAGAGGGAGGAAAAGACACAAGAAAGAAATGTGGATGCACAAAAAGAGGGATGGAAGGAAGGAAGGAAGGAAGGAAGGAAGGAAGGAAGGAAGGAAGGAAGGAAGGGACAAAGCGCAGCAGACTTGGCAGCAGATAGTAAAACACAGTGGTCTTAACCATCCTTTTGTTTGGTTCTCATTGCAGTGTCCACTTGTCCGCATTGACCCAGAATGACCACAGAGGCAAAATCCTTGGAGGCCGAGGACGAAGGAGGGTTTCCCGTTGAGAGAGGTGGGTTCCTCACTGCCCTTTATTGGGGAGGGGGAAAACTGTTGAAAGATTAGGCGGTACATTTGCCCAAGCCCTAGGTCCTTCAGTACAAGTTTATGGTCAGGAGAGGTTGACCAAAGTGCTGGAAACCTATAAATTCCTAAAGAGGTCAATAATCAAAGAGCAAATGTTGATGCACCCCGAGTGTCCTCAGTGGTGGGTTGGGGGTCCCAGGATCCCCAGGAAAGGGGTCTCCTCTGTGATGCTGGCATCTCCTTGCAGATATTGCCCCGCGCCCGTCATGGGGACGCCGCACCTGCTCCGGGCGCCGCCTGATCCTCATCCTTTTGGGGGTCCTTTGCAGCCTCCTCCTCGCCATGGTGGTCTTTGGCTTCAGTGGTGAGTGCAAAACACGTCAGGAATATATGAGAACAGGCATGGGCAAGCTTCAGCACTCCAGGTGTTTTGGATTAAAACTCCCATCATTCCTAACAACCTCAGGCCCCTTCCTTTTCCTCCTCAGCCGCAGGAAATACCATATGTGCGATTTCACAGAAACAACGATGGAGAATAATAATAACAACGAGACCCATCCAACCTTTGTTTAAAGCTAGCCACTACTTATTAATAGTAATAATAATACTAATAATACTAATACTAATACTAATAATAATAATAATGTGTATACTAATGTGTATACTAATCTTGTTGTGTATCAAATAATAATAATAATAATAATAATAATAATAAAGCAATAACATCCCTTTGCCTTGAAATAGGTTTATAGATTTCATAGGGTTGGAAGAGATCCCTGAAGGTCATCTAGTCGTGCCTCCATTCTGCCAGGCTAAAACTCGAGAGAGAGATGCCCACCCAAGCTCTGTTTAAAGGTGGACAGCACTCAATAATAATAATAATAATAATAATAATAATAATAATAATAATTTATTTTATCGTGTCAGGAGCAACTTGAGAAACTACAAGTCACTTCTCATAGAATCATAGAATCATAGAATCAAAGAGTTGGAAGAGACCTCATGGGCCATCCCGTCCAACCCCCCGCCAAGAAGCAGGAATGTTGCATTCAAATCACCCCTGACAGATGGCCATCCAGCCTCTGTTTAAAAGCTTCCAAAGAAGGAGCCTCCACCACACTCCGGGGCAGAGAGTTCCACTGCTGAACGGCTCTCACAGTCAGGAAGTTCTTCCTCATGTTCAGATGGAATCTCCTCTCTTGTAGTTTGAAGCCATTGTTCCACGTCCTAGTCTCCAAGGAAGCAGAAAACAAGCTTGCTCCCTCCTCCCTGTGGCTTCCTCTCACATATTTATACATGGCTATCATATCTCCTCTCAGCCTTCTCTTCTTCAGGCTAAACATGCCCAGTTCCCTAAGCCACTCCTCATAGGGCTTGTTCTCCAGACCTTTTATCATTTTAGTCGCTCTCCTCTGGACACATTCCAGCTTGTCAATATCTCTCTTGAATTGTGGTGCCCAGAATTGGACACAGTATTCCAGATGTGGTCTAACCAAAGCAGAATAGAGGGGTAGCATGACTTCCCTGGATCTAGACACTAGGCTCCTCTTGATGCAGGCCAAAATCCCATTGGCTTTTTTTGCTGCCACATCACATTGTTGGCTCATGTTTAACTTGTTGTCCACGAGGACTCCAAGATCTTTTTCTCACGTACTGCTCTCGAGCCAGGCATTGTCCCCCATTCTGTATCTTTGCATTTCATTTTTTCTGCCAAAGTGGAGTATCTTGCATTTGTCACTGTTGAACTTCATTTTGTTAGTTTTGGCCCATCTCTCTAATCTGTCAAGATCGTTTTGAATTCTGCTCCTGTCCTCTGGACTATTGGCTCTCCCTCCCAATTTGGTGTCGTCTGCAAACTTGATGATCCTGCCTTCTAGCCCTTCATCTAAGTCATTAATAAAGATGTTGAACAGGACCGGGCGAGAGAATTGGCCATCTGCAAGGACGTTGCCCAGGGGACACCTGGATGATTTTGATATTTTTATCATCCTTGTGGGAGGCTTCTCTCATGTCCTTGCATGAGGAGCTGGAGCTGATAGAGGGAGCTCATCCGCCTCTCCCCGATTCGACTCTGTGACCTGTCGGTCTTCAGTCCTGCCGGCAAAGGGGTTTAACCCACTGCGCCACTGGGGGCTCCAATAATAATAATAATAATAATAATAATATAGATATAACAAAAGAACAACAGCAATATATTTTTATTTATTGCCAGCCTTTCCTTATGGCTCAAGGTGGGGCACAATACAGATAAAATAGTACATCATCATCATCATCATCATCATCATCATGAAATACATCCTATAAAAACACTTTTAATGTCCTTTTAGTGTAAGTTGCTCTGAGTCTCCTTTAGTAGAGATAAAGTGGGGTATGAATACCCATAAACATAACAACAACAACAACAACAACAACATAAATATTTCTATAAAATATGCATATTTAAACACATGGAACAGAGATTAACTGCCAAAGAGCACAGGTGCCTCCCAAATGAAAACTCTATCGATTCTATAGCCTTAAGTCGTGGCAACTAAAGTGGCATCAAACTGCATTAACTCTACAGTGTAGGCGCATCCATTGACTCTGCTTTTCGTCACCCCAGGGCGCAAGCTGAATGCCGACTTGTCAGTAATGCAAAAGAACCTCGAAGGCATCAACAAGACCATTTTCTCAGAGTTGGCTTCTCTGAAGGAAAAAGGTAAATCAAGGAAAGGTTGGACAAGAAGAAATGTGCAAAGGAGTAGCAAAATGCAGTGTTCCCTCACTTATCACGGGTGTGACGTTCCAGGGCCACCCACGAAAAGTGAAAATCCACAAAGTGGGGATGTTATCTTTGTTTTAATATTTACACATTATTTTATTTATTTATTTATTTATTTATTTATTTACGACATTTATATGCCACCCTTCTCACCCCGAAGGGGACTCAGAGCGGCTTACAAGGTATATTTATTTGCAGTATTTATATTCCACCCTTCTCACCCCGCAGGGGACTCAGGGCGGATTACAATGTACACATATATGGCAAACATTCAATGCCAAAGACACACAACACATATAGACAGGCATTCTACTTTTCCGGCTGCCAGGGGAGGTATCGCTTTTATCGTCCATCTGCGACACTGATGAAGTGTATTGTCGAAGGCTTTCATGGCTGGAATCACTAGGTTCTTGTGGGTTTTTTCGGGCTATAGGGCCATGTTTCAGAGGCATTTCTCCTGACGTTTCGCCTGCATCTATGGCCTCACTACCTCTGAGGATGCTTGCCATAGATGCAGGCGAAACATCAGGAGAAATGCCTCTGGAACATGGCCCTATAGCCTGAAAAAACCCACAAGAACCTACTGATGAAGTGCTTCCTCATTCCCCACATGCTTTGCTGGAGTCTTTTTTTATAGCCTCATAAATTAGTTAAATTAACCTCCCCACCCATAGCTGGTATCTAATTTTCCTACTTGACAGATGCAACTGTCTTTCGGGTTGCAATGGTCAACAACAAGCTACACAATTGGTCGGAAGCTCACTCCGACCCGGGCTGGCTTCGAACTCATGACATTTCAGTCAGAAGGGATTTCAATGCAGCTGACACTCAGCCAGCTGTGCCACAGTCCCAGTTACATTTATTTCATACAACATATTATATTTAAATTATAATACTAGCCGTCACCTGCCACGTGTTGCTGTGGCCCACATGGGGGTTCTGTGTGGGAGGTTTGGCCCAATTCTATCGTCGGTGGGGTTCAGAATGCTCTGTGAGTGTAGGTGAACTATAAATCCCAGCAACTACAACTCCCAAATGTCAAGATTCTATTTTCCCCAAACTCGACCAGTGTTCACATTTGGGCATATTGAGTATTCGTGTAGAGTTTGGTCCAGACACATCATTGTTTGAGTCCACAGTGATCTCTGGATGTAGGTAAACTACAAATCCCAGCAACTACAACTCCCAAATGTCAAGATTCTATTTTCCCCAAACTCCACCAGTGTTCACATTTGGGCATACTGAGTCTTCATGCCAAGTTTGGTCCAGATCCATCATTGTTTGAGTCCACAGTGATCTCTGAATGTAGGTGAACCACAACTCCAAAACCAAAGGACACTGCCCACCAAACCCTTCCAGGATTTTCTGTTGGTCATGGGAGAACTGTGTGCCACGTTTGGGTCAATGCCATCATTGGTGGGGTTCAGAATGCCCTTTGATTGTAAGTGAACTATAAATCCCAGCAACTACAACTCCCAAATGACAAAATCATTTTTTTTGAGTGGACATACATTGGGTTGTTAGGTGTCTTGTGTCTTGTGTCCAAATTTGGTGTCAATTTGTCCAGTGGTTTTGGAGTTCTGTTAATCTCACAAACGGACATTATATTTTTATTTATATAGATAATATTTAATGAAAAACCACAAAACAGCGAGTCTGCGAAAAGCAAACCAAGAAGTAGCGAGGGACCACTATACTGGGGAAACTGGGGTGATGAGAGGAAAGGAAGGAAGGTTAGGGGCAGATTCATAGTAACTTTCCTAATGTTTACCTCTTCAGGAGCAAGTGAAGCTAAATTGGTCGCAAAGATCAATGGGATGGCCAAAAACCTGACCGAGGAGGTGAAGGAAGGTAAGGCTGGGAAATCCAAAATGATGCCCTCTGCACCCATTGAAAGGCATTGCATATTGCATTGTATGGGGTTCACTATTATCAGTGGTTTCATTTTGTTGCATCCCAGTTCAAGAAACAAGACCATAAGATTAAATCCACCACACTGGACTGTAGGAAAAGCAATCCTTGTTTATTGATGAAAAATTGGTTACAAAAGAAAGGTAAATGCAAAGTCAAAAAGCCACAGAAAAACACAGCAGTCAGTAGAATCTCTGAACTTGAGCAAAATTTCAAAAGCCACAATACAAGAACCAGGAATCTGTTAGCCTTTTACTAACCATGAACTTGATAACTAAGCCTCTGGGATTACCGGCCATGAAACACAGGAATTCTGCCAAGGCACAGCCACAGTCCCAAACGTTGCTTGATCTAAAGAGGCACCCGGCAGGAGGCCTCTTAAGCCAAAGAAGCTATTCTTTGAAACGCCCCTTGACTTTGATGTCTGGGCCTGTTTCTCCTGTAATCGATGTGACCTTCGTAGAAATTGGGAAACATTTCTGTCTCTAACTATCTGTTCTCTTCGGTCCTCATTAAAAACCCCAGGTGGAGAAATATCACGGCTAGTGATATCACGGCTAACTTCCAAAACATTTTCCTCCAGCTGTTGAGTTTCCTTTTCATCCCCGCTGACCTCTGCATCAACAACAGATTCCACACTGTCAGGGTCAGGGAGAGCTTGCTCAGTTGGAAAAACTGTCAGAGAATCCGGTTCACACAGATCAGGATCAGGCTGAACCCCAACACATTTATCCACATCTAGCAAAACATGTCCCTTCTGTGGCGTAATCACATGTATGCAGCGCCCAAACACGAATCAAGGAACATGTAAAGCACTGCAGACTGATTCAACCAGAGAAGTCAGCCATAGCAGAGCACCTGATGAACCAACCTGGACACAGCATATTATGTGAGAACACAGAAATGCTGGACCACTCTCACAACCACCATGTCAGACTACACAGAGAAGCCATGGAACTCCACAAGAAGCAGGTGGACAATTTCAACAGAAAGGAAGAAACCATGAAAATGAACACAATCTGGCTACCAGTATTAAAAAACTAAAATTACAACAGCACAACGACAGAGAGGAAACAATCAAGGACATCTCATCACCTCTCAACAAAAGATTGCCCCAGGCATTTTTATTTATATAGTAAAAGATAAAGGTTTTCCCCTAACATTAAGTCCAGTCATGTCCGACTCTGGGGTGTGGTGCTCATTTCCATTTCTAAGCCGAAGAGCCAGCGTTTTCTGTAGACACCTCCAAGGTCATGTGGCCGGCATGACTGCATGTAACACCTTTACCTTCCCGCCAGAGTGGTACCTATTGATCTACTCACATTTGCATGTTTTCGAACTGCTAGATTGGCAGAAGCTGGGGAAGCTTACGCCGCTCCCCGGATTCGAACTTGCGATCTTTCGGTCAACCAATTTAGCAGCTCAGTGGTTTAATCCACTACGCCACCAATATACACAAATATTATATATAACATTCTCTCTGTTGCTCTTCTTTCTTTCTCTGCAGCAAAGACGCAGTTCCAGGATCAGATCTCAAAGCTGCAGCGTACAGTCCTCACCATGAATTGTGAGCTGGAGGATGTGAAACACAACCGCACAGGTCAGAAGGCGGGAAATTGGCCAAAATGGGGGATACAGGCAGGGGCGGCTCGTCCATTACGCGAAGTAAGCGGTCGCAGAACACTTTTGTTTTGCCAGGGGCGCAGAGGCGCCTCTGTAAATGCCCCTCGACTGCCACTTGAGGAGCGCCCCTCAGCTCACAACAGCCCTAGCAGTCCGGGGGAAGCCTCGGCTTTCTTGCCTCACTGCCGGGCGATCCTCTTCCCAAAGGGGCTGGGTCCTTGAGCCTCGCCTCACCCCTCTCGTTCCTTCTCCACCTGGCCACCGGGTGCGCGAGCAGAGCCGGCGCTCAATCGTTCTCCACGTTCGATCCCTTCCCCATGACCAGCTCCCTTTCCCGATCCCCCGGCGCTCTCCTCTCCCCAAACCACGGGTGGGCCAAGGGGCGGAGCCGCTGCGCATGGCCCGCTTCAGGTCCAGAGGCGTGTCTGAAGACCCCAGCGTGCGCACCAAAAGTCGCCTCTTCTCCTGATTTTCTCTTCAGCCATTGGGACCAAGAGAGAGAGAGAGAGAGAGAGAGAGAGAGAGAGAGCCCCTCCGGCTGGAGGTATCTCCCACCTCCGCTCCCTCCTTTGTTTTTGCGCCTTCCTTCAGGAAAGGTGGGCATCACCTCTCTCTCTCTCTCTCTCTCTCTCTCTCTCGGTCCCAATGGCTGAGGAGAAAGTCAGGAGAAGAGGTGACTTTTGGTGCACACGCCGGGGTCTTCAGGCACGCCTCCGGACCCAAAGTGGGCCAGGCAAGGGAGTAAGTGCGGCAAGTGTTATTACTGGGATGTATAGTTCACCTACAATCAAAGAGCGTTCTGAACTCCACCAATGATGGAATTGAACCAAATATGGCACACAGAACTCCCATGACAAACAGAAAATATATATATCAATTATTGGTTTGGGGGGGGGGGGCGCCAAAATACTGTTTGCTTACCGTTGAAAATTACCTAGGGCTGCCTCTGGATACAGGGCATGTGTGCCTGCCTGGCAGGGTGGGCGTCGGTCAAGCAATGCTTTGATTTTATTTCGATTTCCAGTTTAACACCAATGGGTTGTTCCATGTGTAAATCATGGTATTACCGAAATCTGCCACCAGGGGGCATTGAAGGCCTGTTGCCCAACATGCCATGCTAAGTTGAAAACCAGAGAAAACATGACCCAGTTTGAAAGCAATAGCAGAGGTGTATTCACCTGGCCAGATGGATGACAGAACAGCGTAACTGCCAAAAGAATGATCATAACTCATACAGAAAAGTGCAGCATATTTTATTAAGTTTGGCAGCTATTCAAACCTCCCATTTAGTAGTAATGGACTTTGGAAGCTTGGGATAATATCTACAGAAAGAGTGACGCTCAGAAAACCTGAAAGTCAATCAAGTGGTTAAACAAAGTCCTTGATGAGCCTTGTAGGTTGCTGGCAATCAGTCTCTCAGCAGGGAGTCCACAGGAAGCATCTGTATTGTGTTTCAAGGCAGCCACGTAGTCCAAAGTCACATAATATAAGTTATGATATTTGTTAACCTTGGGTCTAATGGATCTTATGCTGGTCCTATTGTACAGCAGGGGTTAGGTTGTAGAAACGGAATGGTAACATACTGGAACTAGCAGTTTGAATTATGCAAAGTTTTGCAACAGTAAAGGCACAATTGCAAACAGTGCCAACAAAGAGAAAAAATAGTGCAAAGAAGCCAGGATGGATGTCCAAAGAACTAACTGTGCTAAGACTCAAAAGAGACATGCACAAGAAGTGGAAAAAGGGAGAAATCACCAAAGAAGAATTCAAACAAATAGCCAACTCCTGTAGGGAAAAGGTCCGCAAGGCTAAAGCACAAAACAAGCTCAGGCCCCAGAGTGTGGTGGAGACTCCTTCTTTGGAAGCTTTTAAACAGAGGCTGGATGGCCATCTGTCAGAGATGCTTTGAATACAATATTCCTGCTTCTTGGCAGGGGGTTGGACTGGATGGCCCATGAGGTCTCTTCGAACTCTATGATTCTATGTTAGGAAAAGGGGAAAGAGGCACCCCATAGACAGAAAGAAAGAGCTGGGTCTATATTATTTCATATACTGTATGTGTGTGTGTGTGTAAACATATATCTATGTATGCCTGTGTGTGTAGGTGTTTCTTAAGGTGAAAGGGTTAAAGTCAATAGTCACAACCTAATCTTGGCTCCAGGGGTACAGTTTCCCAAGCACATATATTATAGCCAGAATGGATGTCCAAAGAACTTCTAACTGTGCTAAGACACAAAAGAGACATGCACAAGAAGTGGAAAAAGGGAGAAATCACCAAAGAAGAATTCAAACAAATAGCCAACACCTGTAGGGAAAAGGTCCGCAAGGCTAAAGCAAAAAACGAGCTCAGACTTGCCAGGGACATTAAAAACAATAAAAAGGGCTTCTATTCTTATGTCAGTAGAAAAAGGAAAAACAAGGAGGCGATAGGACCTCTTCGAGGAGAAGATGGGGCAATGCTGACAGGGGATAGGGAAAAGGCAGAACTACTTAATGCCTTCTTTGCCTCGGTCTTCTCACAAAAAGAGAGTTTTCAACCTCAGCAAGATGGAGTGGATGAGGGTTTGGAGGACATCCAACCCCAAATTGGGAAACAAGTCGTCCAGGAATACCTGGCTGCTCTTAATGAGTTCAAGTCTCCAGGGCCAGATCAACTACACCCCAGAGTATTGAAGGAACTAGCGGAAGTCATTTCGGAACCATTGGCAACCATCTTTGAGAGTTCTTGGAGAACGGGAGAAGTTCCAGCAGATTGGAGGAGGGCCAATGTGGTCCCAATCTTCAAGAAGGGAAAAAAGGATGACCCAAACAACTACCGTCCGGTCAGCCTCACGTCGATACCGGGCAAGATTCTGGAAAAGATTGTTAAGGAAGTGGTCTGCAAACACTTAGAAACAAATGCAGTCATCGCTAGTAGTCAACATGGATTTATCAAAAACAAGTCATGTCAGACTAATCTGATCTCTTTCTTCGATAGAGCTACAAGCTGGGTAGATGCAGGGAATGCCGTGGATGTAGCGTACCTGGATTTCAGTAAGGCCTTCGACAAGGTCCCCCATGACCTTCTAGCAAGGAAACTAGTCCAATGTGGGCTAGGCAAAACTACGGTGAGGTGGATCTGGAATTGGTTAAGTGGACGAACACAGAGAGTGCTCACTAATGCTGCCTCTTCATCCTGGAAAGAAGTGACAAGTGGAGTGCCGCAGGGTTCCGTCCTGGGCCCGGTCCTGTTCAACATCTTTATTAATGACTTAGATGAAGGGCTAGAAGGCATGATCATCAAGTTTGCAGACGACACCAAATTGGGAGGGATAGCCAATAGTCCAGAGGACAGGAGCAGAATTCAAAACGATCTTGACAGATTAGAGAGATGGGCCAAAACTAACAAAATGAAGTTCAACAGCGACAAATGCAAGATGCTCCACTTTGGCAGAAAAAACGAAATGCAAAGATACAGAATGGGTGACGCCTGGCTCGAGAGCAGTACGTGTGAAAAAGATCTTGGAGTCCTCGTGGACAACAAGTTAAACATGAGCCAACAATGTGACGTGGCGGCAAAAAAAGCCAATGGGATTTTGGCCTGCATCAAGAGGAGCAGAGTGTCTAGATCTAAGGAAGTAATGCTACCCCTCTATTCTGCTTTGGTTAGACCACACCTGGAATATTGTGTCCAATTCTGGGCGCCACAATTCAAGAGAGATATTGACAAGCTGGAAAGTGTCCAGAGGAGGGCGACTAAAATGATCAAGGGTCTGGAGAACAAGCCCTATGAGGAGCGGCTTAGGGAACTGGGCATGTTTAGCCTGAAGAAGAGAAGGCTGAGAGGAGATATGATAGCCATGTATAAATATGTGAGAGGAAGCCACAGGGAGGAGGGAGCAAGCTTGTTTTCTGCTTCCTTGGAGACTAGGACGCGGAACAATGGCTTCAAACTACAAGAGAGGAGATTCCATCTGAACATTAGGAAGAACTTCCTGACTGTGAGAGCCGTTCAGCAGTGGAACTCTCTGCCCCGGAGTGTGGTGGAGGCTCCTTCTTTGGAAGCTTTTAAACAGAGGCTGGATGGCCATTTGTCAGGGGTGATTTGAATGCAATATTCCTGCTTCTTGGCAGGGGGTTGGACTGGATGGCCCATGAGGTCTCTTCCAACTCTTTAATTCTATGATTCTATGATCAAGATTCTATGTCTATAGTTGCATCCCAGTTTTGTGTATATACTTGAATCTTCACCCCCTTCTCTTTATTGATATAGGAGAAGCTCTAAAATATCTTGTCAATGTATTGTCAAAGGCTTTCATGGCTGGAATCACTGGGTTGTTGTAGTTTTTTCGGGCTATATGGCCATGGTCTAGAGGCATTCTCTCCTGATGTTTCACCTGCATCTATGGCAAGCATCCTGAGAGGAAGTGAGGTCTGTTGGAACTAGGAAAAAGGGGTTATATATCTGTGGAATGACCAGGGTGAGACAAAGGACTCTTGTCTGCTGGAGCTAGGTGTGAATGTTTCAACTGACCACCTTGATTAGCATATAATGGCCTGACAGTGCCTCAAGCAAACTTTTGTTGAGAGGTGATTAGATGTCCTTGTTTGTTTCCTCTCTGTTGTTGTGCTATTGTAACTTTAGAGTTTTTTAATACTGGTAGCCAGATTTTGTTAATATAGCCCGAAAAAACTACAACAACCCACTATATTGTCAATGTAAACCACTACAAGGGGTATCTCTGTGGCCTGGGGACTTCCTGCCAAACCAATTTTTAGGCTTGGTAAATGATTAATCCTCCCAGGGATGATTGGGGTTGGGCTGGGGCTGAGATCCAGCCAAGCTCTAAATTCAGTATATGTTAAATATTTATAGTTATTGTTATTAGAGGAGGTGGGTTGATTTCTCGATAATATAGGGCAAAAGGGACCGAAGGGTCCTTTCACACAGCCCCAGGCATGTAGCCGGGGGGGTGGGGGGTGGGCTTGAGGGGCTTCAGCCCCCCCCCCCCCCGAAATTCTCATGATGGTTCGCGAAAAGGCCTTACTGGAGCATTATTTAAACTGTTATGTTTATTCATATCATGATATGATCACCATACTCAATATATCCCATATGCATGGGGGTATTGGGGTAACGATACAAAAGGTTTGCTAGGGTAAACCCTCTTTCACACAGACTCAGCCCCCCCCCCCCCGAAACAAACTCAGCCCCCCCGAAACAAACTCAGCCCCCCCCCCCCCCGAATCAAAATCTTGGCTTCGGACCTGCACAGCCCTATATCCTAGAATATCAAGGCAGAAAACCGCACGTTATCTGTGTGTGGACTCAGATGCAGTTCAAAGCAGATATTGTGGGATTTTCTGCCTTGATATTCTGGGATTTGTGGAGGAGACCTAAGTCTCAACTCACGTGAAATTCCTGTTAGCTTCATAGGCACTTAGCTCGAAGGTAATTGTATGCTCAGCATCTTCACATTTGTACATGAAATAAAACTTGGGTGCATTGAAGCATCAGAAAAGCAAAGGCGTCGCTCTCTCAACCAATGCAGTTTAGGATTTTGGAGTACTTTGAAGATCTGGGAGTTGTAGTTTTACAAGGTCTTCAGCCTTCTCTTTCATCTGCAACTGGATATAGGTTTCAGTCCGCTTTGGGGATTTTCTTCTTGTCTCTCTGCAGGAACCAATAAAGGGATCTGCTGCCCGAAAGGCTGGCTCCCTTTCGCCCGGAACTGCTATTGGTTTTCCAATTCGGAGATGAAGTGGGAAGACGCAAAACTGGATTGTGAAAATAAGGAGGCCCACCTGGTGATCATCACCACCTACCTGGAAAAGGTCTGTTTAAGGGGTTTACTTGTTTTATTTTTTAACGCCATTAATATTTAATGCTATTTTAATGGTTGTGCATATAATAATAATAATAATAATAATAATAATAATAATAATAATTCTTGCATCAGTGAGATGCTGGGACTTGTAGTTTGGGAAGAGAAGGCTATGGACCCTGTGAAAATACAACTCCCAGGATTCCATAAAAATGCACTCATGCTAATGTGCAGAATGCGACCTTTCTGGAAGCAGAAAGGAAATTCTTCAAATTACTCACTCAGGGTGCATCTACACTGTAGAATTAATGCAGCTTTGACACCCCTTTGTTTTGGGCTCAAATGCTATGGCATCCTTTGGGGAGGCACCAGCCTTGTTTGGCAAAGAAGTCTCAATGACCTTGCAAAGCTACAACTCCCGAGATCCCATAGCCTTGAGCAGTGGCAGTTAAAGTGATATCAAAGTATATTCATTCGACAGTGGAAATGCACCAAACTACAACTCCCAGGATTCTATAGCCTTGAGCTGTGATTTCTTATAGTGGGGCCAAACGACATCCTTTCTACAATGTTGATGCACCCCAAGTCAGAAAAGAAAAACTACAAATCCCAAGAGGTTGGTACCGCACCAAACTACAACTCCCACGGCTTTGTAAAGTGAAATTGAATGGCATCCATTTGACTTTCAACCAAACATGGACGTCCAGTGTTAGGTTGGATCTACTCTGCCATATAATCCAGATTATCAAAGCAGATCATCCAGATTATCTGCTTTGAACTAGATTATATGAGTCTACAATGCCATATAATCCAGTTTAAAGCAGATAATCTGGATTTTCTATGGCAGTGTAGACGGGGCCTTAGGGGAAGGCATGTAGAACCCCTTCTACACTGCCATATAATCCAGATTATCAAAACAGATGATACAGATTATCTGCTTTGAACTGGATTATATGAGTCTACACTGCCATACAATCCAGTTCAAAGCAGATAATCTGGATTTTCTATGGCAGTGTAGACGGGGCCTTAGGGGAAGGTATGCAAGGCCCCTTCTACACTGCAGTATAATCCAGATTATCAAAACAGACGATCCAGATTATCTGCTTTGAACTGGATTATATGAGTCTACACTGCTATTTAATCCAGTTCAAAGCAGATAATCTGGATTTTCTATGGCAGTGTAGATGGGGCCTTAGGGGAAGGTATGTAAGGCCCCTTCTACACGGCCATATAATCCAGATTATCAAAACAGATGATCCAGATTATCTGCTTTGAACTGGATTATATGAGTCTACACTGCCATATAATCTAGTTCAAAGCAGATAATCTGGATTTTCTATCGCAGTGTAGACAGGGCTTTAGGGGAAGGTATGTAAGACCCCTTCTACACTGCCGTATAATCCAGATTATAAAAATAGATGATCCAGATTATCGTCTTTGAACTGGATTATATGAGTCTACACTGCCATATAATCCAGTTCAAAGCAGATAATCTGGATGTTCTATGGCAGTGTAGAAGGGACCTAGATTCCCACTCTTGGAAATGACTCATGAAACTTGGTTCGGGGTGATTATGCTCCGGACTTTTATGTATTTATGGGCCTTTTTGTGTTTGTGTGTCTTTTCCCACCCTGGTAGATGTTTGTGGTGGCACACACCAAGCCGCGCAACTTCTGGATCGGGCTGTCCTTGGTCAACAATAGCTGGAAGTGGGTGGACGGGACACCCTACACCGTGCGCAGGATGTGAGTGCAAGGGACTGCTCTCGTTGGGTCAGGAGGAGGTTGGTGGCCCCATGTAGTGGGACCCTGGGGGTTGTAGTCTCCCAAGGTCTGAGGACTTCTCTCCGTAAGTATGCTGGCGCTTGACCAAACCACAACTCCCAGGATTACATGAAAGCATGGAGCCGTGGTAGTCAAAGTGGTGCCAAACTGCATTAAGTCAACAGGCACGGGCCAACTTTGGTCCTCCTTCCAGGTGTTTTGTAGTAGTAGTAATTTGCTACTATTATGAATTGTAATGTGGGGTTGGGATTGATTTTTTCATTTGGGAGTTGTAGTTTCTGGGATTTATAGTTAACCTATAATCAAAGAGCATTCTGAACTCCATCAACAATGGAATTGAACCAAACTTGGTACACAGAACTCCCATGACCAACAGAAATTACTGGAAGGATTTGGTGTGCATTGACTTTGAGTTTTGGAGTTGTAGTTCACCTACATCCAGAGAGCACTGCGGACTCAAACAATGATGGATCTGGACCAAACTTGACATGGATACTCAATATGCCCAAATGTGAACACTGGTGGAGTTTGGGGAAAATAAACCTTGACATTTGAAAATTGTGGTTACTGGGATTTCTAGTTCACCTACAATCAAAGAACCTTCTATACCCCACCAATGATAGAATTGGGTGAAACTTCCCACACTGAACACCCATGACCAACAGAAAATATTGTGCTTTCTGATAGTCTTGGCGACCCCTCTGACACCCCCTTGCGACCCCCCCAGGGGTCCCGACCCCCAGGTTGAGAAACACTGACCTACAATCAAAGAGCATTCTGATCCCCACCAACAACAGAATTGGACCTAACTTTCCACATGTAACCCAGATGACCAAGAGAAAATACTGTGTTTTCTGATGGTCTTCGGCGACCCCTCGAACACCCTCTCGCGACCCCCCCCAGGGGTCCCAACCCCCAGGTTGAGAAACACTGGCTTAAATGATATAAGGATTTAAAGCAGCAGTTCTCAACCTGGGGGTTGTGACCCCCAGAGGGGTCGCTCGGCAATTCTGGAGGGGTCGCAGCATGTCTCGTAAGGACACGCCTTCTCCTGCGACCCCATGCACCCTCAACAGTGCACCAAACAGATACCGAGAAGCTACTGGGATCTGCACGCATCATTCACCAATACATCACACAGTCCTAGACACGTGTGTAAGAGAGAGAGGAAGGCTAGGAAAGAGAGTAGGGAGACTGGAAGTGTGAGTGTAAGAGAGAGAGACAGGGAAGGAAAGTAAAGAGAGGAGAGAAAGAGCCTGGCTGTAATTTGGGGGGGGGGGGGGAGGGGCAATCTCATTGGCTGTGGAAGTCAGAGCTGAACTGGGTGAAGGTACTTCAGATCCCTTCATCCATTGTCCACACTCCCCCAAACATATAGTTTTTATCATTAATCGCTATGCATTAATTATGTTCTGTTTGTAACAATGGAAATACATCCTGCATCTCAGATATTTACATTACAATTCATAACAGTACAGTTGTTTTGGTACAGC
The DNA here is from genome assembly GCF_037176765.1 of Anolis sagrei. Classification (NCBI taxonomy): domain Eukaryota; kingdom Metazoa; phylum Chordata; class Lepidosauria; order Squamata; family Anolidae; genus Anolis; species Anolis sagrei. The sequence continues at coordinate 3,391,717 of NC_090026.1, forward strand.
TGTACCAGGAGCTCCTACTTTGTATTAAATGTTTGCTTACAGTCCAAGGTTTCAGGGACTCTGCAGAAGGGTGGCTTCCTTTGGTTGCAGTCATAGGGCAAGTCACCTGTCCATCATCGTTAAGTTTTGGTCCACCCCTTGCTCAGGGCAATTGGGAAGGGAAGGGAGCCATTTTTTAAGGTAAGCTAAGGTACAGGACGTGTGCAAGCTTCCCCTGTACAAAAGCTTCAACCCTTAAGACTTTCCGGGGGGAAACAGTCTTAAGAGCAAACCAGAGAACTCCAGGGAAGCCTCCCCAAAGCTTTGAGGACTTTCCGGGGGAAAACGGTCTTAAGAGTCTCCAAATATTTCCAGGAAAACAGCCCTGAAGACCAAAGAACTCCAGCTGGAGAATATCTAAGCCTTTATTGGTAGGTCCACTCGGTGCTTCGAGATGCAGTTCGACCCGGTAGCGGAGCCCACAACCGTAAGGGTTAGATTACAGTCAGCCCGGGAGAAGTTAAAAAGGGGATTTTCCATTTAAAGTAAAGAAGAAGTTATTGAAGACAGTTGCCTGTCCTTCGTGGGCAAGATTAGGAAGTTACCAGTTGCATAAAGCTTCGGAGCATTTGTTTAGCTTTATCGAAGACAAGAGAAGTTCTGTTTGATTGTTCATTAATAAAGAACTTTATACTTCACAAGCCATCTAAAGACTATCTGTGGTGGAAAACCTCTGAGAACTTCTCCTTGGGCCCCCTGGCTTCCTGCTGAGCAAAGGTTGCACGTCCTGTTCTAAAGGAAATTCTTTACAGGCCCAACGCACGACAGAACAAGTTATGAAGTAGCAACAAAAATATGGTTGGGGGTCACCACAACATGAGGAACTGTATTTAGGGGTCACGGCATTAGAAAGGTTGAGAACCACTGCAAAGACTGTGGCACAAGCCAGTCAAGGTGGTCCCAGTGGTGATGGGCACACTAGGTGCAGTGCCTAAAGATCTTGACCATAGAAATCCCATCTTCCTTCTTCTACTTGCAGAGACTGGCGACCCCAGGAGCCCAACAACTACTCCTACATGGTGCCCATGGAGAGTGCGGACTGCGCCCACATCTATCGGGACGGCCTCTGGAGCGACGAGCATTGCCTGTACCGGTATAATTGGGTCTGCGAGATGGAGGCCACAGGCTAAGCGGCACAAAGGTTGCAAAAGACAACAACGGTGGCGCTCTGCGCATGGGCAGAGGCCGGCTGTGATCTTCAAGGGGGTTGGGAGAGATGGAGGGAAAGGGCTCAGGCATGGACCAACTTCAGCCCTCCCTCCAGGTGTTTTGGACTTCAACTCCCACAATTCCTAACAGCCGGTAGGCTGTTAGGAATTGTGGGAGTTGGAGTCCAAAACACCTGGAGGGAGGGCCGAAGTTGGTCCATGCCTGGGCTGGAAAGTTTGCAAAAATGCTGTGATTCTTCAAGGAAATAAAACCATCACACTCTTCACATGGACAGAGGCAAGCTGTCACTCCTTGGAGTCTGGGGAGAAAGGATAGCCAAGAGGTAAACACTAAAGGATGGATGGGATGCTTGCAAAATAAGGAAATAATAGCATCCAAGGCATTCAAGGCAGGAATCACTGGGTTGCTGTGAGTTTTTTGGGCTGTGTGGCCATGTTCCAGCAGCATTCTCTTCTGACGTTTTGCCTGTATCTGTGGTAAGCATCCCCATCCTTTTGGGTATCACAATTGAAGGGAGATGTTTACAAACTGGACTAAAATGATCAAGGGTCTGGAGAACAAGCCTTATGAGGAGTGATGTAAATAAAGTTACCTACACTTCCTTCTTTGCTTCCACGCTGGGCTTCTTTCTCATGCAGATAAACAGCTTCGCTCTCACAGAGCCTCCCCTCACACTGAAGTTACACAGCAGCTTCACACAGTGGCTTTTTACACACAGCAACCTTCACAGTGGAGCTTCTTCTCACACTGTAGCATTCTCATACTGAGGCCTACCTCACACTGAGGCCTTTCTCCCACTGAAGCGAACTCACACTGAGGCCTACTAACACACTGAGGCCCTTCTTCCACAGATACCTCTCCCCCTCTCACATTGAAGTTACACAGGAGTTTCACACAGTAGCTTTTTACACACAGCAGCCCACACAGTGGAGCTTCCTCTCACACTGTAGCATTCTCATACTGAGGCCTACCTCACACTGAGGCCTTTCTCCCACTGAAGCGAACTAACACTGAGGCCTACTCATACTGAGGCCTACTAACACACTGAGGCCCTTCTTCCACAGAAACCTCTCACACTGAAGTTACACAGTGGCTTTTTACACACAGCAGCCTTCACAGTGGAGCTTCCTCTCACACTGTAGCATTCTCATACTGAGGCCTACCTCACACTGAGGCCTTTTTCCCACTGAAGCGAACTAACACTGAGGCCTACTCATACTGAGGCTCTTAACACACTGAGGCCCTTCTTCCACAGAGACCTCTCCTCCTCTCACACTGAAGTTACACAGGAGCTTCACACAGTAGCGTTTTACACACAGCAGCCTTCACAGTGGAGCTTCCTCTCGCACTATAGCATTCTCATACTGAGGCCTACCTCACACTGAGGCCTTTCACCCACTGAAGCAAACTAACACTGAGGCCTACTCATACTGAGTCCTACTAACACACTGAGGCCCTTCTTCCACAGAGACCTCTCTTCCTCTCACACTGAAGTTACACAGGAGTTTCACACAGTATCTCTTTACACACAGCAGCCCGCACAGTGGAGCTTCCTCTCACACTGTAGCATTCTCATACTGAGGTCTACCTCACACTGAGGCCTTTCTCCCACTGAAGCGAACTAACACTGAGGCCTACTCATACTGAGGCTCTTAACATACTGAGGCCCTTCTTCCACAGAGACCTCTCCTCCTCTCACACTGAAGTTACACAGGAGCTTCACACAGTGGCTTTTTACACACAGCAGCCTTCACAGTGGAGCTTCCTCTCACAATGCAGCATTCTCATACTGAGGCCTACCTCACACTGAGGCCTACCTCACACTGAAGCGAACTAACACTGAGGCCTACTCATACTGAGGCCTACTAACACACTGAGGCCCTTCTTCCACAGAGACCTCCCTCGGATTGAGACTACTAAATCACAGGCACACCTGCTTATATTGAACTGCAGCTTTGGAATTAAGAAATATATAGTTTTTAATATTTCTGAACTAGGTATTTTTAATTACCAAAATGTGAGTCAAGCACTGAAAGGGTTGAATGGATGCCAAGACTCAGCAAAAGCTGCAGTTCAATATAAGCAGGTGTGTCTGTAATTTAGTAGACTATGAGGGGTTTTTGTGGAAGAAGGGCCTCAGTGTGTTAGTAGGCCTCAGCATGAGTAAGCCTCAGTGTGAGTAGGCCTCAGTGTTAGTTTGCCTCAGTTTAATAATGTTTAATATTTCTGACACAAACCTCTAAGGTTGCTTGCCACAGATCCTGGCGAAACGTCAGGAAGGAATGCTACTGGAAAATGACCACACAGCAGGTGTGCCTGTAACTTAGTAGTCTCAGACTGTGAGGGGTGTCTGTGGAAGAAGGGCCTCAGTGTGTTAGTAGGCCTCAGCATGAGTAAGTCTCAGTGTGAGTAGGCCTCAGTGTTAGTTTGCCTCAGTTTAATAATGTTTAATATTTCTGACACAAACCTCTAAGGTTGCTTGCCACAGATCCTGGCGAAACGTCAGGAAGGAATGCTACTAAGTTACAGGTGTGCCTGTAACTTAGTAGTCTCAGACTGTGAGGGGTCTCTGTGGAAGAAGGGCCTCAGTGTGTTAGTAGGCCTCAGCATGAGTAAGCCTCAGTGTGAGTAGGCCTCAGTGTTAGTTTGCCTCAGTTTAATAATGTTTAATATTTCTGACACAAACCTCTGAGGTTGCTTGCCACAGATGCTGGCGAAACGTCAGGAAGGAATGCTACTGGAAAATGACCACACAGCTCGAAAAACTTATAGCAACCCAATAACAATGGCACTCTTCACATGGGGAAGGGAAATACAAAGACCGAGAAAAAGTAAAAAAGAAAATGGAAAAGAGCTAAAGGCACTGGGGAAAAAGAAGTGGTAGGAAAGAGTCCATTAGTCACAATTTCCCACGGGGAAGACATACCTCCCTTAAGTCCGTCCTATCTGGGTCTGTACCTCCAAGTCAATTCTGGAGACCCCAGTGGTGCAATGGGTTAAACCCTTGTGCCGGCAGGACTGAAGACCGACAAGTCAGAGGTTCGAAACTGAGGAGAGTGGGGATGAGCTCCCTCTGTCAGCTCCAGCTGCCCATGTGGGGACATGAAAGAAGCTCCCAAACTGGGAGGGATAGCCAATACTCCAGAGGACAGGAGCAGGATTCAAAACCATCTTGACAGATTAGAGAGGTGGGCCAAAACTAACAAAATGAAGTTCAACAGTGACAAATGCAAGATACTCCACTTTGGCAGGAAAAACGAAATGCAAAGATACAGAATGGGGGACGCCTGGCTCGAGAGCAGTACATGTGAAAAAGATCTTGGAGTCCTCGTGGACAACAAGTTAAACATGAGCCAACAATATGATGTGGCAGCAAAAAAAGCCAATGGGACTTTGGCCTGCATCAATAGGAGCATAGTGTCTAGATCTAAGGAAGTAATGCTACCCATGCTCTATTCTGCTTTGGTTCGACCACATCTGGAATATTGTGTCCAGTTCTGGGCACCACAATTCAAGAGAGATATTGACAAGCTGGAATGTGTCCAGAGGAGAGTGACTAAAATGATCAAGGGTCTGGAGAACAAGCCCTATGAGGAGCGGCTTAAGGAGCTGGGCATGTTTAGTCTGAAGAAGAGAAGGCTGAGAGGAGGTATGATAGCCATGTATAAATATGTGAGAGGAAGCCACAGGGAGGAGGAGGGAGCAAGCTTCCTTTCTGCTTCCATGGAGACTAGGATGCGGAACAATGGCTTCAAACTACAAGAGAGGAGATTCCATCTGAACATGAGGAAGAACTTCCTGACTGTGAGAGCCGTTCAGCAGTGGAACTCTCTGCCCCGGAGTGTGGTGGAGGCTCCTTCTTTGGAAGCTTTTAAACAGAGGCTGGATGGCCATCTGTCAGGGGTGATTTGAATGTAATATTCCTGCTTCTTGGCAGAGTGGGTAGGACTGGGTGGCCCAGGAGGTCTCTTCCAACTCTTTGATTCTATGATTCTATGATTCTATGATTCCCACTAGGATGGTAAAACATCAAAACATCTGAGCAATGTCCCCTGGGCAACGTCCTTGCAGACGGCCAATTCTCTCACACCAGAAGCGACTTGCAGTTTCTCAAGTTGCTCCCGACACGAAAAAAAAACAAAACAAAACAAAAAAACAACAACAAACAAACAAAACCAAACCAGACTTCTGGACTTTGGAGGTCATTTTAAGAGGTACCATGTCACTTTAAGAGTGTCTGAGTTTCCCCTATTTCCTCTTCCTTCCACGTAGCACTCTCCTTTTATGCGGTGTGCATTATTTTAAGGTGTCTTAGACACAAACTGCAATTCCAAGTGCGTTTTATTTTTAAATATGCCTTTTATTTCTAATTTTCCATAATGGGTAAGTCCAAAAGCCTCGACCAAAACAGGGAGCCTGTCAAAGGACCTTACATATATTTAAATGTTTCACGCCGGACCGTATTTTAGTTCTTGCAGACCACTGGTTGGGAACCACTGGTCTAGAGTGTGTCCATTGTAGGGTGCCTATTAAAATTACTACACATAGGTGCCGGGCATCTGGATGGGTGGCAGAGGATCCTAGAAGAAGGTGCATTTGTTGAACCCCAAAAAGGTTTATTTACTTGCAAGTTGCTGCATGGCGTCAGCCTCGAAGCGGAAGACATGCCACCCTTCGGCAGCGGTCAGGTCCACGGCCCCTTCGCCCAGGTAGAAGTCGATGGCCGGCTGGTTCCAGTCCAGGACGCTGAATTTCATCTGGGTGCATCCCTTCTCCAAGCCAATCTGGAAGGAGAAACCCAGGAAATAGGGTGGGTGGGTTGCAGGAATCCAGAACCATAAGCTCAAAAGGGGACCCCCAAAGGCCACCTAGTGCAACCTCATTCTGCCAGGTAGGAATCCACAACCCAAGCACTCCCAAGAGGTGACTATCCATAGATCTCCGGAGATCTCGGCGAGAGCTTTGAACACCGCGGTGAAGAAGAAAGGAGAAGAAGAAAGGAGAAGAAAGGAGGTGAAAAGAAGAAGAAGTAACGGAGGGAATAAGGGAGGAAGAAAGAGAACGAAAGGTCAGGAAGAGTAAGTGAAAAGACAAACAACTAAAGCACGAATAGGACTTAAAAATAGAGTGGAACAACTGGGATAGGTCTATGATAAAGGTCAAAAAAAGGGGGAAGACTGAAAACAAGCCTAAGACCACCCATATAACCCCTAAAGACATTAAAAACAAAAAAGCAATACCTTGCAAGGCCTGACCAGGGAGGGAGGGGAGGAGGGGAAAAGGGCGCTCATGTGATGTGTTTTCTATGACATTAATGTATTTGTGGATCTGTTTTTTTTTTATGGCATTTACTGTACCCTTAGTTGTTGAAGTGCAATAGGATTGCTGATATTGTATAACTAATATAGACCTAATAGAGTTCTAAAAGGGTTGTGGTTACTGTAAAACTAATATTGACTCAATAAGGCTACGAAAATTGCCAAGACTAGCCCAAGGAACATACAACAAGGGTATTATTCTATTTCGGGGCTTCGCTTGGTGGTCCGTTGTGCGCGTGCGGGCCATGGTGACGGATACACCTCCAAATTGCTGTAGTTAGGGAGATGTAATAAGATCGTTATGATAAGAAAATTGTTATTATTGATTTAAGATTAGGAAAACTATCCCGAGATATAGAACTAAACAAGGACTGATACAGGAAACTCCGAAATATTTACTTTTAGCAAACCCACTGGCGATTTATACAAATACAGTTCTTGCAGATTACAGTATTACTAATTCATCTGCCTCACCCCCCCCCCCCTAAAAATAACCATAACAGCTATTTTTCTGTGTCTCTTTCATGGTATTATTGTACTATCACATTGTAATGCTAGATTGTGAAATTGTTATATATGCAATATGGTATTTTAACTACCCTTCGCTGAAAAATTAATTCAAGAGCGATAGAGTGGGAAAAAGAATCAAAGATTATAGAACTCCATATAGATTGACCACGGGAATCTAGAAACACTTATCAAGCAGCAAAATATTTAGTTATTGGGATATAGATAACCTAATAGATACAAGAAAGAAGATCAAACGAAGGAATCAAGAGGAAGCAAGGATGGCTACACCAAAAATCAAGAAAGATAAGGGAGATAAAGGAGATAAGGACAGGGACAAAGATGGAGAAAAAATCCTCACGCAACAATCAATAGGTTTAACTAAAAAAACATCGATCTCTGAAGAATCCATTATGAAAGAAATACTAAAAGAAATTCAAGGAGTATCAGCAAAGCAGGATGCACACCAAGAAGAACTAAAAAAGCTATCAGAGAAGCAGGATGTGCACCAAAAAGAGTTACAGAAAATGAGGAAAGAAATGACAGAGGAACTTAGTGTAATGAAGAAAGAAATACAAGTATTCCAACAAGAGATGAAAGAACTAAAAGAAGGAAATAAGGCAATGACGGGAAGACAGGAACAATGTGAAAAAAGACTGGAGGAACTGTCCGGGAGAAGCCTATCGCTAGAGAGACAGCAAGAGAAACTCGATGCTAGTGAACTTGAATTCCAACTCAGGTACAGAAACATAGTGGAAGAACCAAAAGAGGACATAAGACAGATTGTGATTGAACTGACAGCAAAATTAATGGAATGCCCGGAAGATGATATAGAGAAACAAATTGACCGTGTATACCGAATATCGACGAACTTTGCAAAAAGAAACAAAACAGATAGGGATGTAATAGTAAATCTTACCAGAAAAACAACTAGGGACAGGATCCTCAAACAGAATAATCAGCATCAACAGCACTACAAAGGAAGAAAAGTTATCATCTTGAAGGAAGTCCCGCCAGCTACCCTACAAAAGAGGAAAAAATATCTATTCCTGACAGAAAAGTTAAAACAACTAAATATAAGATTCCGGTGGGAAAAAACCGAAGGATTAATGGCAACATACAAAGGAGAGCGAATATGGCTCACCTCAGAAGAAAAAGCTCAAGAATTCTTTAAAAAATTACAAAAAGAGACAGAAAAATACCCAGCGAAAGGACAGAAACAAGGAGTAAAAAGAGCTAGACTAACATCTCCAGGAGGCACAACATACGTAAAAGAGCTGAAGGGACGGGATCCGGAGGCAGAAGAAACAGAAGAATCAGAGGACAGCACTGACAGAAAAGAAAATGGAGTGGAACCTTAAATGTATATCGATTAACATAAACGGTTTAAACTCTCCCAATAAGAGAAAGAAAGTATTCAACAATCTGAGAAAGGGTAGCCATGACATAATACTACTGCAAGAAACACACATCTGCCAAAAACACATAGCACATTTAAACCAGAAAGGCTTCAAAACCTTTACTTCCACGGCCTCAAAAAAAAAGAGAGGTGTAGTGACATATGTAAAAGAACCATTGACAGCCAGGCAAGCCTTTAAAGACCCAGAAGGCAGAATAGTGGGAATTATCGTAGAAAGAAATGGGTTAAAACTGTTAATATGCAATGTGTATGTACCAAATAAAACGAAAAAGAAATTTGTGAATAAATTGAAAAGTTTACTATCAGATCAGGAGTATGATGAACTTATTCTTGCCGGGGATTTTAACGGGGTGTTAGACACTATCATGGATAAAAGTCCAAGAGAAAACGAGAAAAAGAGGGACAAAGGGGGGAAACTACCCGCCAACTTACTCAAGCTAAAAGAGGATTTCTGCCTAGAAGATGTATGGAGAACGTATAATAAAAACGGAAGAGACTATACGTTCTTCTCAGATAGGCATAAAAGGTGGACCCGTATAGATATGGTGTGGGCCACAAAAACATTAGTGGGGAGGATCAACAAGATAAAAATACTACCACGTTACCTCTCGGACCATTGTCCAATAGAATTAACCATAAACCACAAAAGAGGAAGGAAAAGCTGGAGATTAAATGAAAATCTATTAAGATCAGAAGAAGACACCAGGAAAAATACGGAGATACTAACAGAATTTTTTAAATTAAATGACACCGAGAACATGGGAAAAAATACCATTTGGGACACCAGCAAAGCCTACATGAGAGGCATCTTCATTCAGCAAAATAACAGAAAATACAAGCAAAAGAAACAGAAGGAAACAGAAATCAATGAAAAAATGGAGGAGTTGGAGGGAAAACTTAAAAAACACCCGAAGAATAAGAAAATCAAACTAGAACTGCAAATTCTGAGGAAACAAAAAGAACATCTGGAACTGGAACAAATGGCAAGAAATTTGGTCTTTTTAAAACAAGACCATTTTCAAAACGCTAATAAGCCCGGGAAATGGCTCTCCAAGAGAATTAAAAAGAAAAAAAGCAAACAGACCATTCTGCAAATCACAGATGGAGAAAAGAACTACACAAAAGATGAGGAGATAGTGGCCCAGTTTCATAAATTCTATAAAAAATTATATAAGAAAGACCCGATTAGCAGGGAAAAAATCAATACATACCTGGGCAAACAAAAAATAGCAAAAATAACAGATCAACAGAGAGAAATCTTAAACAAAGACATCACAACAGAAGAGCTAGAAGATGCAATAAAGAAACTCAACACAGGGAAAGCGCCAGGCCCGGACGGTCTTCCCGCATTATATTACAAAAATCTAAAAAACATCATAATTCCACAATTAAAAACAATAATGAACTCTACCCTGCAAACTGGGATCATGCCAAAAACCTGGAAAGAGGCCAGCATTGTACTGATACACAAAGAAGGTACAGACCCTCTCTGTGTAAGAAATTATAGACCCATATCGCTATTAAATAGCGACTATAAAATTTTCACATCTATTCTAGCAGAACGACTGAAAGGATTCCTAGTAACATGGATTAAGGAAGACCAAACTGGGTTTTTGCCAAAAAGAAAAATGAAAGATAATGTTCGAAACATCCTGGACATCATTGAATACTTCGAAAGCCATAACGAGAAGGAGCTAGCGATTCTATCAGTCGACGCGGAAAAAGCGTTTGATAATTTAAGCTGGACCTTCTTCAAATCGATACTGAAGGAAATGGACATCGGATTCAAATTCATGAACGCCATAAACGCCATCTATGTAGATCAATGTGCAGTCATCAGGGCAAATGGGCTTGAATCAGAAAGGCTGGCGATAGAGAAAGGCACCAGACAGGGTTGTCCTCTCTCGCCCCTAATTTTCATTTTGGCACTCGAAATCCTATTAAATGAGATCAGGGAAGACACCAGACTGGAAGGAGTGAAGATACAAAAAGAAACCTTCAAACTAAGGGCATTTGCGGACGACCTTATCTGTACAATACAGGATCCTCTCAATAACATCAATCTATGGATCGAAAAAATAGAAGATTTTGGCAAGGTCTCGGGCTTGAAAATAAATAAATCTAAGTCGGTAATACTAACAAAAAATATTCCAGAAGGGAAGAAAAAGACACTGACAGAACTCACTGGTCTACCACTATCAACAAAAATAAAGTACCTCGGAGTATACATCACGGCGAAAAATTCTCAGTTATTAAAAAACAATTATGAAACAAAATGGAGAGAGATCAAGAAAGACCTACAAGAGTGGCAACACATGAAACTCTCCCTACTGGGCAGAATATCAGTGGTCAAATCCAAGATACTCCCCAAAATGCTACATTTGTTCCAGAACTTACCGATAATCAGAAAGAAACAAATATTCACGGATTGGCACAGGGACATTGCAAAGTTTGTATGGAACAACAAAAAACCCAGAATCAACTTTACCAACTTATCCGACGAAAGAAAACGAGGCGGGCTAGGATTGCCCAACTTGAGGCTTTACTTCGAAGCCAGTTGTTTGGATTGGATCATGGACTGGATAGCACTACGAAATATAAAACTGCTAATATTAGAAGGCCACGATTTAAGAACCGGGTGGCACGCTTACCTATGGAACAACAAAGCGAAGATAGAAAAGAACTTCCGAAATCATTTTATACGAGCTGCCCTCCTAAAGGTCTGGGATCAATACAAAATGAGGATGTACCCAAAAACGCCACTATGGCTATCCAATTTGGAAGCCAATCAAAGGAGAGAGCTAGGTTGGAGGATGTGGCCCACATACAAGGATATACTAACAAAGAGGGGAAAAGAATTAATAATGAAATCACAAGATGAACTAAAAGAGAAATATGAATACCTCACCTGGTTACAATATTGGCAATTAAAAGAGCTCTACATGAAGGATAAACAACTAGGCTTCATGGAAAATTCAACCGCATGGGACAGACTAATAGATAAACCAAAAAAATTTATTACAAACGCATATAAGTTACTTCTCGAATGGTTTACGGAGGAAGAACGAATAAAGGAGTACATGATTAAATGGGCAAGACTGGTTGGAAGAACAATATCGTTGGAAGAATGGAATGTAATCTGGAACACAAAAACGAACTATTCATACGCCTACGATATAAAGGAACACTGGATAAAAATGGTACATCAGTGGTACCTGACACCTTCTAAACTTGCTAAATTTACGAGGACCACAAGTAACAAATGCTGGAAGTGCGGCACAGAGGAGGGGACCTACAAACATATGTGGTGGTCCTGCAAGAAGGTAAAAACTTTCTGGAAAATAATCCAAGAAAACTGTCAAAAAATATTAAGAAGAAACATCGCCCTCATACCGGAGACATTCCTATTGGGCCTGGCAGGGGAAAGCTGGGATAAAGAGACCGATAAGTTGTTTATATATCTAATTACTGCTGCCCGCATACTGCTTGCAAGGGTATGGAGGACCAAAGAAATACCATCGGAGGATGAGTGGATCGAGAAGACAGTTGAAATAATGAACATGGACCACCTAACTCAGATAATCTCCTCTGTACGCAACCTGCCGGTCTCCACCACCAACTGGTCCCCATTCAAGATCTGGTTAGGGGAAAGGAAGATAAAGTTTTTTTTTAAGTAGCCTAATGTAGGCCCCTTTCGTCTCAGCTTGAAGCCAAAAGAGAAGAACAACATAGTAAAGGGTCATCAGAGAGTCTGAGACACACGGAAATGTAAAGTAAAAGCCTCTTAGAAATAAACAAGGAAGCAAAACCTCTCAGGCCCAATTAATATATCCAATTAATATACTCTATAGAATACGCGCCCCACTCACAAACACAAATACTTAAAGAACAAATAACAAATCAGGAACGCAAACGAGATACAATACTATTATATATGCATATATACTAATATAGAGCAATGGACAAGTAAGAGATGGAAAAAAATGGATTTATATAGATAGAGGTGTACTAGGATAGCTCAAGATATAGGACTGCATTGATACGGAATGAGAAGTATGTATAAGTGTAAAAAATAATAGACTATTAGGTTAGAAAGAAAATCGACCGCGAAATAGAAGGAAAACCTTGGAAATCGCCAGTAGAGGGGGAGGAGGTCCAGCCACTATTTGCTGGCTTGATTTTTAATGCTTTATGTTGTCGATGTTTGTTATTTGTTATTTGTCTCCTTCTGTATGTATATATGTATTTGTCACTTGTCTATTCGTATTTGTATTTGTATTGTATTGTCTTTTATATCCAATAAAATTTATAATAAAAAAAAAAAAAAGAGGTGACTATCCAAACTCCGTTGGAAGATCTCCAAAGATTTAGTGACTATCTTCCAATGACAAGAGTTGGAAGGGATCCCAAAGGTCACCTAGTCCAACCCCATCTGCCAGGTAGGCATCCACAACCCAAGCACTCCCAAGAGGTGACCATCCAACCTCCATTGGAAGATCTCCAAAGGTTTAGTTACTATCTTCCAATGACTACAGTTGGAAGGGATCCCAAAATTCAACTAGTCCAACCCCCTTCTGCCAGGTAGGAATCCACAACCCAAGCACTCCCAAGAGATGACCATCCAACCTCCGTTGGAAGATCTCCAAAGATTTGGTGACTACCATCTTCCAATGCACTGGAATTGGAAGAGATCCCAAAAGTCACCTAGTCCAACCCCATTCTGCTAGGTAGGAATCCACAACCCAAGCACTCCCAAGAGGTGACCATCCAACCACAGTTGGAAGACCTCCGAAGATTTGGTGACTACCATTTTCCAATGCACTAAAGCTGGAAGGGATCCCAAAGGTCACCTAGTCCAACCCCATTCTGCCAGGTAGGAATCCACAACCCAAGCACTCCCAAAAGGTGCCCGTCCAACTTCCATTGGAAGATCTCCAAAAATTTAGTGACTATCTTCCAATAACTAGAGTTGGAAGAGATCCCAAAGGTCACCGAGTCCAACCTCATTCTGCCAGGTAGGAATCCACAACCCAAGCACTCCCAAGAGGTGACCATCCAACCTCCATTGGAAGATCTCAAAAGATTTAGTGACTACTATCTTCCAATGATTAGAGTTGGAAAGGATCCCAAAGGTCAACTAGTCCAAACCCATTCTGCCAGGTAGGAATCCACAACCCAAGCACTCCCAAAAGGTGCCCATCCAACCTCCATTGGAAGATCTCCAAAGGTTTGGAGACTATCTTCCAATGCACTAGAGTAGAAAGGGATCCCAAAGGTCATCTAGTCCAACCTCTTTCTGTCGTGTAGGAAAACCTCATGCAAACATGTCCATAAGGTGCCAACCAAACTCTGTTTCAAGACTTCCAAAGAAGGAGAGCCCACCAACCTCTGAGGCAGCCAATATTCAACTACATTTACGAAAGGGTCCCCAGGGGTTATCTAGTCCAACCCCTTTCTGCCGTGCAGGAATCCACAACCCAAGCACTCCAAAAAAGATGCTCCATCAAAAGACCTCCAAAGAAGAAGAGCCCACCACCATCTAAGACAACCCATAATCCACTAGAGGTCAAAGGGGTACCCAAAGGTCACCTAGTCCTACCCTGTTCTGCCATGTCTAAGATGTCCATCCAACCTGTATTTGGAAAGTTCACTCTCTCCCAAGGAAGTTCATATTCCAGTATGGGAGGTTCCCCAAAGGTTATCTAGTCCAACACTGTTCTGTCATGCAGAATGACACAACTAAAATGCTTCTGTAAGATATAAACCATACACAAAAAAACACAAGAAAAGCAGTCCTGGAAGATGTCCATCCAACCTATGTTTGGGGAGTTCACTCTCTAGCAAGGAAGTTCATAATCCACTAAGGATTCCCCCAGAGGTCATCTAGTCCAACCCCTTTCTGCTGTGCAGGAATCCACAGCCCAAGCACTCCCAAAGATGTGACATCAAAAGACCTCCAAAGAAGAAGAGCCCACCACCATCTAAGACAGCCCATAATCCACTAGAGGTCAAAGGGGTACCAAAAGGTCATCTAGTCCTACATCTTTATGCCATGCAGGAAAACACAAGAAGATCAGTCCTGGAAGATATTCATCCAACTTGCGTTTAAAGACCTTCAAAGAAGGGAAGATCACTCTCTTCCAAGGAAGTCCATAATCCACTATGGGGGGTTCCCCAAAGGTCATCTAGTCCAAGCCTGTTCTGCCAGACAGAAAGACACAACTAAAACGCTTCCGAAAGATATCAACTCAAACTCTGTTTAAAGGTCTTTCCAAAGAGTATTAGTTCTCTATCTTCCAAATAAGTCCATATCACACTGCTGAACAGCTCCTACATTTCAAAAAGGTATTGTCAAAGGCTTTCATGACCGGAATCACTGGGTTGTTGTAGGTTTTTTCGGGCTATATGGCCATGGTCTAGAGGCATTCTCTCCTGACGTTTCTCCTGCATCTATGGCAAGCACCCCAGAGGTAGTGAGGTCTGTTGGAACTAGGAAAAAGGGTTTATATATCTGTGGAATGACCAGGGTGGGACAAAGGACTCTTGTCTGCTGGAGCTAAGTGTGAATGACCACCTTGATTAGCATATAATGGCCTGACAGTGCCTGGAGCAAACTTTTGTTCATTTACATGGTTTCATCCTGTCTGTTGAAATTGTCCACATGCTTGTGTATTTCAATGGCTTCTTTGTGTAGTCTGACATGGTAGTCTGACATCTAATCACCTCTCAACAAAAGTTTGCTCCATGCACTGTCAGGCCATTATATGCTAATCAAGGTGGTCAGTTGAAACATTCACCCCTAGCTCCAGCAGACAAGAGTCCTTTGTCCCACCCTGGTCATTCCACAGATATATAAACCCATTTTCCTAGTTCCAACAGACCTCATTACCTCTGAGGATGTTTGCCATAGATGCAGGCGAAACGTCAGGAGAAAATGCCTCTAGAACATGGCCATATAGCCCGAAAAAACCTACAACAACCCACTTTCAAAAAGGTCTTCCTAATGTTTAGGTGGCATCTCTTAACCTCGTAATTTTCATGCCTTAGTTTAGTTTGTATCCTAGCATGCATCTACACACTGTAGAATTAATGCAGTTTGACACCATTTCATCTTCCATGGCTCAATGCAATGGAATCCTGGGATCTGTAGTTTTGCAAGTGCCAAAAGGACGGGGAGCGTGGAGTCACCTCAGCAACCGTCCGCATCAGCCTCTTCCCAATTCCTTTTCCTGCAAAAAGAGAAAAAGACAAAAAATATTTCAGATTTTGGAATATTTTCCTAGAAGCCTTTGCTCCATTGCAATTGACTCTATTTAATTTTAATGTTCATGCAATTGCATATGGAGGTTTGTTTTCCTTGGCTTGGACCGGATAGGGGCAAATAAAATAATTAATTCTGTTTTAAGGTTTGTATATATGTAGAATTTAAATTGGAATGATAATGCTTTTAATGTGAGCCACTCTGCATCTTCTTGTGGAGAGAAAAAAGCGGGGTATCAATAAACATAACAACAACAACAACAACAACAACAACAACAACAACAACATACCAACATTTGTCTCCCGGCTGCATTCCCAGTTTATTACATTCCTGGTGATGTATTTCTCTCATTTTAATATTGCTATATTCTCCCCAATTGTAAATTTATATATACGATGTGTGTGTGTGTGTGTGTGTATATATATATATATATAATTTATTTCTTTACAACATTTATATGCCGCCCTTCTCACCCTGAAGGCGACTCAGAGAAGCTTACAAGATATATATACATACAATATATTATATTATTAGCATAGTACAATATCAGTATTATATATTACAATATTGTACTATATAATTATATTGTAATATTATTAGTAATATTACATTTAATATAAATATATATAATTATAATATTGTATTATTATTAGTAATATTATATTGTATTACATTATAATATTATAAATATTATAAATATTATATGTATATACATTATATATATATTATTAGCATAGTATAATATCAATATGATATATTACTATATTGTACTATACCATTATAATATTATTAGTAATATTACATGTAATATAAAATATCTAATTATAATATTGTATTATTAGTAGTAATATTATATTGTATTACATTATAATATTATAAATATTATATATATATATATATATATATATTATTCACATAGTACAATATCAATATTATATATTACTATATTGTACTATACCATTACATTGTAATATTATTAATAATATTACATGTAATATATAATTATAATTATAATATTATATTATTAGTAATATTATATTGTATTACATTATATTATAAATATTATAGGTATATACATACAATATATTATATTATTAGCATAGTACAATATCAGTATTATATATTACTATATTGTACTATACTATTATATTGTAATATTATTAATAATATTACATGTAATATAAAATATATAATTATAATTATAATATTGTATATATTATATATTATAAAATAATATATATATATATATTATAAAATATAAAATTATATATTATAAAATATATAATATATAATTATAATACCTTTGAGGATGCTTGCCATAGATGCAGGCGAAACGTCAGGAGAGAATGCCTCTAGATCATGGCCATATAGCCTGAAAAAACCTACAACAACCCAGTGATTCCGGCCATGAAAGCCTTCGACAATACATTATAGCAGTGGTTCTCAACCTTCCTAATGCCGCGACCCCTTAATACAGTTCCTCATGTTGTGGTGACCCCCAACCATAACCCTAACATTATGAATCGCCATGTAAATAATGATCTGCAGGATGTATTTTCATTCACTGGAGCAAATTTGGTACAAATACCCGGTATGCCCAAATCTGAATACTGGTGGGGTTGGCGGGGAAATTGCTTCTGTCATTTGGGAGTTGTAGTTGCTGGGATTTATAGTTAACATGTAACAAAGAGCATTCTGAACCCCACCAACAATGGAATTGAACCAAAGTTGGTACAGAGAACTCCCGTGATCAACAGAAAATACTGGAAGGGTTTGGTGGGCACTGACCTTGAGTTTGGGAGTTGTAGTTCGCCTACATCCAGAGAGTACTGTGGGCTCAAACAATGATGGATCTGGACCAAACTTTGCATGGATACTCAATATGCCCAAATGTGAACACTGATGTGGTTTGGGGAAAATAGACTTTGACATTTGGAAGTTGTAGATACTGGGATTTATAGTTCACCTACAATCAAGGAGCGTTCTGAACCCCACCAATGATAGAATTGGGCCAAACTTCCCACACAGAACCCCCATGACCAACAAAAAATACTGTGTTTTCTGATGGTCTTTGGCGACCCCTCTGACACCCCTTTGCGACCCCCTCAGGGGTCCCGACCCCCAGGTTGAGAAACACTGCATTATAGTATTGTATTATTAGTAATATTATATTGTATTACATTATAATATTATAAATATTATATGTATATTATATTATATGTATATGTATATGTATATGTATATGTATATGTATATTATATTATATTATATTATATTATATTATATTATATTATATTATATTATATTATATGTAAAGCACAGGAGACAAGATGGAACTGTCTCCTGTCCCGCTCTCTCTTCACTCTGGCCAGAGCAGCATATATACCCCGAAATTCTGGCATCACATAGAGGTCTTCCATATAGATGTTCCGTCCTTTCCAGGTGCTGTAAGTGAAGAAATACAGGGCGTAACCGACAATGGTGTGACCTAGAAAGAAGCGACAGAAGGAAAAGATATTCCATTGGGATTAGAACCAGTCTTGCTGCTATCATGGGTACCAATCCGGAGCAAATGATAACTGGATTAGCTCGAAGTATATGGTATTTTTGCACTCTAGCCGTGGAAAGCCTTTTCACCCGACACCACACAGAGTCCAGAAGTAGCTAACTACAGTTTGTTTACCAAAAGCATACCCAAAAGGGGAAGCTCGGCCTGTCATTGAACATCGAGAAAACCAAAGTGCTCTTCCAGCAGTTACCAGCCAATCCCTCTCCAATGCCAGAGATACAGCTGAATGGTGTAACATTAGAAAATGTTGACCATTTCCACTCCCCTGGCAGCCACCTCTCCGCCAAAGTCAACATCGACAACGAAATACAACACCGCCTGAGCTCTGCGAGTGCAGCATTCTTCCGAATGAAGCACAGAGTGTTTGAGGAACGGGACATCCGTAGGGAGACCAAGGTGCTTGTTTATAAGGCTATTGTCCTCCCAACCCTGCTATATGCCTGCGAAACGTGGACTGTCTACAGACGTCAACATCAACACTGAAATACAACACCGCCTGAGCTCTGTGAGTGCAGCCTTCTTCCGAATGAAGCAGAGAGTGTTTGAGGACCGGGACATCCGTAGGGAGACCAAGGTACTTGTTTATAAGGCTATTGTCCTCCCAACCCTGCGAGACATGGACTGTCTACAGACGTCAACATCGACACTGAAATACAATACTGCCTGGGCTCTGCGAGTGCAGCATTCTTCCGAATGAAGCAGAGAGTGTTTGAGGACCGAGACATCTGTAGGGAGACCAAGGGGGTTGTTTATAAAGCTATTGTCCTCCCAACCCTGCTCTACGCCTGCGAGACATGGACTGTCTACAGACGTCAACATCGACACTGAAATACAACACCGCCTGAGCTCTGCGAGTGCAGCCTTCTTCCAAATGAAGCAGAGAGTGTTTGAGGACCGGGACATCCGTAGGGAGACCAAGGTACTTGTTTATAAGGCTATTGTCCTCCCAACCCTGCGAGACATGGACTGTCTACAGACATCAACATCGACACTGAAATACAACACCGCCTGAGCTCTGTGAGTGCAGCATTCCTCCGAATGAAGCAGAGAGTGTTTGAGGACTGGGACTTCCATAGGGAGAGCAAGGTGCTTGTTTATAAAGCTACTGTCCTCCCAATCCTGCTATATGCCTGTGAGACATGGACTGTCTACAGACGTCAACATCGACACTGAAATACAACACCGCCTGAGCTCTGCGAGTGGAGCATTCTTCCGAATGAAGCAGAGAGTGTTTGAGGACTGGGACATCCATAGGGAGAGCAAGGTGCTTGTTTATAAAGCTACTGTCCTCCCAATCCTGCTATATGCCTGTGAAACGTGGACTGTCTACAGATGTCACATGCAGCTCCTGGAATGATTCCATCAGCTTTGCCTCCTGCAAATCTCTTGGGAAGACAAGTGGACAAATGTCAGCGTGCTGGAAGAAGCAAAGACCACCAGCATTGAAGCAATGGTCCTCCACCATCAACTCTGCTGGACCGGCCACATTGTCCAGATGCCCGAGCACCGTTTCCCAATGCAGTTGCTCTACTCCGAACTCAAGAACAGAAAAAAAAAATGTTGGAATACAGGATATTAGTAATAATAATAATACTGCAAAGATTCTGGCACAAACCAGTAAATAATAAAGTAAAGATGGTCCCAGTGGTGATCGGCACACTGGGTGCAGTGCCTAAAGACCTTGGCTTGCACTTAAGCACAATCGGCGCTGACAAAATTACCATCTGCCAGCTGCAAAAGGCCACCTTACTGGGATCTGCACACATTATTTACCGATACATCACACAGCCTTACACACTTGGGAAGTGTCTGACGTGTGATCCAATTCAACAGCCAGCAGAGTGTCTGCTGTGGACTCATGTTGTTGTTTTTCAAATAATAATAATAATAATAATAATAATAAATAAACTTTATTTATACCCTGCCACCATCTCCCCAAAGGGGACTCGGAGCAGCTTACATGAGGCCAAGCCCAACAACACATCACTAAAAACAAAAAGCAATAAACAAAAACAATAAATACAATACAATTAATATAAATCACATATAAACAATAACCAATAAACAGTAACACACAAGGATTTACAAAGCTATGGCCGGGCCAAATGTAATCGTTTAAAAATTAAAAAAATGGTGGCGGGGTGTAAATAAAGTTTATTTATTTTATTATTAAGCTCAAACCTGACCAAGAAGCCATGAGGTCATTCCTTCTGCGCCTGGGTTTCAAGGACTGTTTCTCAGAGTCTTCCTGACCTTCACATGAATGTTTCTTTTGCTCTCTCTGAGCAGAGACCTAATCTCGTATCATGGGACAACTCCCCATCCTCTGAAGGCAGAGAAGGCCGTGAAGGCTGATTCTTGTTGGGGTTCAGCCTGAGTTTGAACTTGAACCTGATTCTCTGTTTGTTCCTCCTGATGCTAAAATGATCAAGGGTCTGGAGAACAAGCCCTATGAGGAGCGGCTTAGGGAACTGGGCATGTTTAGCCTGAAGAAGAGAAGGCTGAGAGGAGATATGATAGCCATGTATAAATATGTGAGAGGAAGCCACAGGGAGGAGGAGGGAGCAAGCTTGTATTCTGCTTCCTTGGAAACTAGGACGCGGAACAATGGCTTCAAACTACAAGAGAGGAGATTCCATCTGAACATGAGGAAGAACTTCCTGACTGTGAGAGCCGTTCAGCAGTGGAACTCTCTGCCCCGGAGTGTGGTGGAGGCTCCTTCTTTGGAAGCTTTTAAGCAGAGGCTGGATGGCCATCTGTCAGGGGTGATTTGAATGCAATATTCCTGCTTCTTGGCAGAATGGGGTTGGACTGGATGGCCCAGGAGGTCTCTTCCAACTCTTTGATTCTATGATTCTATGATTCTATGCTAATGAAAATATATTTACTGATGCTAATGAAAATGTACTTCTTGATGTCAATGCTCCTGAAATTAGTGAGGAAGAAACTTCTGTAGATTTGGAAAATGAAAGTACCAGTGTTCATGAGAATGTTTCAGAGGGAAGCCATGACCTTTCACTCCCTTCTGCACCTGGGAACCTTAATGAGAATAGAAGGGGCCAGATCTGGCAAGACAGGAGTAAATCACTCAGCTTGCGAAGGTCTTCCCGATTAAAAGAAATACAAACAACGGCCTCAAAGCAGAGAGGCGTTTCACGAAACCAATTCCTCGGCTTTAAGTGCCTTCCGCCGGGCTGACTTTCTCAGTTCAGGCATCGTTTTAGATTGATGAAGACCTTGGCAGTTCTCCCGGTTTCCCTGGTCATTGTCTTGAAAGATTTCTAGGACACCAAGTACGGTTAGTGGATTGCTAACAGGTTCCAGTATTTTACAGTGTGGCTTTGGGTTTTGATCTTGTTCATGGAAATTCATGTTTGCTGATTTTGCTGTGGCTTTTGACTTTGCATCTTTCCTTTATTTTTTAACCATTTTTCTTCAATAAAAAAGGATTGTTTTTTCACAGTCGAGTGTGGTGGATTGTTATCTTAGGGCCTCGTTTCCTGCTCTGGATCGCAACAATTCTCAAGACAAACGGAACCCCAAACATCTTGTATCTCTTCTGCAGCTGTCGGCCCTTCTCTCTGACCGATGGCCTGCATTTCTGTCTGTGTTTCAGCCTGACCGCACACAGAGACTCGGTGAAAAATCCACCATTCCCCTCATCCTCCAAGGCAGAATCCCCATCATCCCCAGCATCTTCTTGCTGAGCCCCAACAAGCAATTTATTCTCACTCACCTCCTTTACTTCGGCGTTCTGGGGGGACTTCGGCCACCAAGCATTTGTAGAACGGGTCCTGTCCGAATCCGTCTTGGAAAAGCCCTGAAAGAGAGCAAAAGATGGATGGATGGATGGAAGGATTATTTTTCTGTGTCAGGAGTGACTTGAGAAACTGCAAGTTGCTTCTGGTATGAGAGAATTGGCCATCTGCAAGGACATTGCTCAGGTTTTTACCATCGTGTGAGAGGCGCCTCTCATGTCTCCGCATGAGAAGCTGGAGCTGACAGACAGGAGCTCACCCCGCTGCCCGGATTCAAACCGCCGACCTTTCGGTCAGCAGTCCTGCTGGAACAAAGATTAGGGTTAGGGTGCCACTGGGGGCTCATAACAATGATAATATCTCATGTCCCCACATGAGAAGCTGGAGCTGACAGACAGGAGCTCACCCTGCTGCCCGGATTCAAACCGCTTACCTTTCGGTCAGCAGCCCTGCTGGCACAAAGGTTAGGGTCAGGGCGCCACCAGGGGCTCATAAAATCATAATATCTCATGTCCCCGCATGAGAAGCTGGAGCTGACAGATAGGAGCTCACCCCGCTACCTGGATTGAAACTCTTGACCTTTCGGTAAGCAGCCCTGCTGGCACAAAGGTTAGGATTAGGGTGCCACCAGGGGCTCATAACAATGATAATACCTCACCTGCCTCACCTTGCAGCTTAACTCACCTTGATCGCTGATTTTCACCTGCTCAGGTACTTTCTCATATTCTGCCAGTTCCTGAAATGTAAAAGATAAACCATCAACAGAAGGTGCATCTACACTATGGAATTAATCCGGTTTGACACCACTTCTGTAGCTAAATACTACGGAATCCTGGGAGTTGTAGTTTCACAAGCACTAACTACATCTCCCATGATTCCATAGCATAGAGCAGTGTTTCTAAACCTTCCTAATGCCGCAACCCCTTAATGCAGTTCCTCATGTTGTGGTGTCCCACAACCATAACATTATTTTCGTTGCAACTTCACAACTGTCATTTTGCTACTGTTATGAATTGTAATGTAAACATCTGATCTGCAGGATGTATTTACATTCACTGGACCACATTTGGCACAAATACCCAATACGCCCAATTTTGAATACTGGTGTGGGTTGGAGGGATGATTGATTTTGTCATTTGGGAGTTGTAGCTGCTGGGATTTATAGTTCACCTACACTCAAAGAGTATTCTGAACTCCAGCAAGGATGGAATTGAACCAAACTTGGCACACAGAACTCCCATGAACCAAAGAAAATACTAGAAGGTTTTGGTGGGCTTTGACCTTGAATTTGGGAGTTGTAGTTCACCTACATCCAGAGAGGACTGTGGACTCAAACAATGATGGATCTGGACCAAACTTGGCACGAATAACCAATACGCCCAAATGTGAACACTGGTAGAGTTTGGGGAAAATAGACCTCAACAATTGGGAATTGTAGTTGATGGGATTTATAGTTCACCTGCAATCAAAGAGTATTCTGAACTCCAACAAGGATGGAATTGAACCAAACTTGGCACACAGAACTCCCATTACCAACAGAAAATACTAGAAGGGTTTGGTGGGCGTTGACCTTGAGTTTTGGAGTTGTAGTTCACCTACATCCAGAGAGCACTCTGGACTCAAACAATTATGGATTTGGACCAAACTTGGCACGAATACTCAATATGCCCAAATGTGAACACTGGTGGAGTTTGGGGAAAATAGACCTCAACAATTGGGAATTGTAGTTGCTGGGATTTATAGTTCACCTACAATCAAAGAGCATTCTGAACTCCAGCAAGGATGGAATTGAACCAAACTTGGCACACAGAACTCCCATGACCAACAGAAAATACTGGAAGGGTTTGGTGGGCATTGACCTTGAGTTTGGGAATTGTAGTTCACCTACATCCAGAGAGGACTGTGGACTCAAACAATGATGGATTTAGATCAAATTTATCACAAATACTCAATATGCCCAACCGTGAACACAGGTGGAGTTTGGGGAAAATAGACCTCAACAATTGGGAATTGTAGTTGATGGGATTTATAGTTCACCTACAATCAAAGAGTATTCTGAACTCCAACAAGGATGGAATTGAACCAAACTTGGCACACAGAACTCCCATGAACTGAAGAAAGTACTGGAAGGTTTTGGTGGACATTGACCTTGAGTTTGGGAATTGTAGTTCACCTACATCCAGAGAGCACTGTGGACTCAAACAATGATGGAGTTGGACCAAACTTGGTACAAATACCCAGTACGCCCAAATGTGAACACTGGTGGAGTTTGGGGAAAATAGACCTTAACATTTGGGAATTGTAGTTGCTGGGATTTATAGTTCACCTGCAAACAAAGAGCATTCCGAACCCCACCAACGATAGAATTGCAGCAAACTTGGCACACATTTGCATTTATTTTTCGAAGCGAAAAATAAATGCAAATCCCGGGGTCAAACCAGGCCTTTAAATGCAGGAAAAGCAATACGTGAGATATTTGCAAATTCCAGGCTGCCATCAAAAAATAATATATATATATATATATATATATATAGCCTCAAGACCTATAAAAAATCAGCAGATTTAGTGGAACAAAATGCTGTTATCTTCCATTTCCAGATTTATATGCAGGAGAATATGAGGGAAATAAAGACCCCCCCAAAGCCAAGTGCATCCCTATATATATATATATATATATATATATTTACATAAATGCAAAAATATTCCAATTGGTTGTGGTTGGGAGGATAAATGAACATTTGCAAATAAAGACATTGCAAGAAAAGAAAGGAGATTATGAAATATTATTGATTTATTATTATTTATTATTGATCTATTATTTTGATCTCAACTTTCTCCTTATTTTAGGCGTCTCACAGTAAACAATGCAAGTCGAAACTATGCAAATCAGACATGGGCAAATTTCGGCCCTCCAGGTGTTTTGGACTACAACTCCCACAATTCCTAACAGCCAGTAGGCTGTTAGGAATTGTGAGAGTTGTAGTCCAAAACACCTGGAGGGCCCAAGTTGGCCCATACCTGATGTAAATGCATTAGGAATTGTGGGAGTTGTAGTCCAAAACACCTGGAGGGCCCATGTTTGCCCATACCTGATGTAAATGCATTAGGAATTGTGGGAGTTGTAGTCCAAAACACCTGGAGGGCCCAAGTTGGCCCATACCTGATGTTAAATGCATTAGGAATTGTGGGACTTGTAGTCCAAAACACCTGGAGGACCCAAGTTGGCCCATACCTGATGTAAATGCATTAGGAATTATGGGAGTTGTAGTCCAAAACACCTGGAGGGCCCAAGTTTGCCCATACTTAATATAAATGCATTAGGAATTGTGGGAGTTGTAGTCCAAAACACGTGGAGGGCCCAAGTTTGCCCATACCTGATGTAAATGCATTAGGAATTGTGGGGGTTGTAGTCCAAAACACCTGGAGGGCTCAAGTTTGCACATTCCTGATGTACATGCATTAGGAATTGTGGGAGTTGTAGTCCAATACTAAAGGAAGGCATAATGCAAGCCCTCTTGATAGATGGTCATCCAGTCTCTGTTGTCTGGATCCCAAGTTGGCCCATACCTGATGTAAATGCATTAGGAATTGTGGGAGTTGTAGTCCAAAACACCTGGAGTGCCCAATTTAGCTATTATCTGATGTAAATGCATTAGGAATTGTGGGAGTTGTAGTCCAAAACACCTGTAGGGCCCATGTTTGCCCATACCTGATGTAAATGCATTAGGAATTGTGGGAGTTGTAGTCCAACACTAAAGGAAGGCATAATGCAAGCCCTCTTGATAGATGGCCATCCAGTCTCTGCTGTCTGGCTCTTGCAGGCTGGGGAGGGGGTGAGGGGACGCTGGGATTTGTAGTCCTAAGAGGAGACTCCAGTTGTCTCAGGCTGCAGGGGCTGGGATTTGTAGTTCGACTCTTACCCGGATCAAACGCAGGACTTCAGTGCAGTCTTCAGCCCGGCAATCCCGGATCGAGACCGCAGGGTCCATGTTGCTCCTCCTCCTGCTCTCTGGGCCTCCAGAACTACATTTCCCAGCATGCCTCGGGAAAGAGGAGGGAGGCGGGGGAAGGAGGGGAGAGGGGATGAAGGCAAAATGAATGAATGAATGAATGAATGAATGAAGCTTGATCCCAGTTTAATTGCTATGGGAGTTCCAAGGATTGTAGTTTTGCAAGATCTTTGGAGTCACCTAGGAATTGTTGTTGTTGTAATAATAATAATAATAATAATAATAATTATTATCATTATTATCTCTATTTCTATAATCGTAGAAATAGAGATATAATAATTTATAATAATAATAATAATAATAATAATAATAATAATTTACATACTCCTTTTCCTTAGAAGGGATGCAAACTCCTTTGCTAACGTTCTTCAAACGAACTACCAAGGTAACTAACTACCTGTTACCCGTTTCTACCAAGGTAACTACTAATTATCTCTATTTCTACGATTATTATAATTGCAGAAATATTATTATTATTATTATTATTATTTACATGCCCTTTTTTCTTAGAAGAGATGCAAACTCCTTTGCAAACGTTCTTCGAAGGAACTACCAAGGTAACTAACTACCCGTTACCCGTTACTACCATGGTAACAACTAATTATCTCTATTCCTACGATTATTATAATTGCAGAAATACAATAATAATAATAATAATTATTATTATTATTATTATTATTATTTACATGCCTTTTAGTCTTAGAAGAGATGCAAACTCCTTTGCAAACATTCTTTGAAGGAACTACCAAGGTAACTAACTACCTGTTACCAGTTACTACCAATGTAACTACTAATTATCTCTATTTCTACAATTATAATTGCAGAATTATTATTATTATTATTATTATTATTATTATTATTATTATTTACATGCTCTTTTTTTCTTAGAAGGGATGCAAACTCCTTTGCAAACGTTCTTCGAAGGAGCTACCAAGGTAACTAACTACCCATGTAACTAACAACTCGTTACCCGTTACTTCCAAGGTAACTACTAATTATCTCTATTTCTACGATTATTATAATTGCACAAATATTATTATTATTATTATTATTATTATTATTATTATTTACATGCCCTTTTTTCTTAGAAGGGATGCCTTTGCAAACATTCTTCGAAGGAACTACCAAGGTAACTAACTACCCATGTAACTTACTATCCGTTACCCGTTACTACCATGGTAACAACTAATAATCTCTATTTCTAGGATTATAATAATTGCAGAAATATTATTATTATTATTATTATTTACATGCCCTTTTTTCTTAGAAGAGATGCAAACTCCTTTGCAAACGTTCTTCGAAGGTAACTAACAACCCGTTACCCGTTACTGCCAAGGTAACTACTAATTATCTCTATTTCTACAATTATCATAATTGCAGAGATATAATAATAATAATAATAATAATAATTATTATTATTATTATTATTATTATTATTATTTACATACCCTTTTGTCTTTGAAGGGATGCAAACTTCTTTGCTAACGTTCTTCAAACGAACTACCAAGGTAACTACTAATTATCTCTATTTCTACGATTATTATAATTGTAGAAATATAATAATAATAATAATAATAATAATAATTTACATGCCCTTTTTTCTTAGAAGAGATGAAAACTCCTTTGCAAACGTTCTTCGAAGGAACTACCAAGGTAACTAACTACCCGTTACCAGTTACTACCAAGGTAACTACTAATTATCTCTATTTCTACGATTATCATAATTGCAGAGATATAATAATAATAATAATAATAATAATAATAATAATTATTATTATTATTATTATTATTTACATGCCCTTTTGTCTTTGAAGGGATGCAAACTCCTTTGCAAACTTTCTTCAAACGAACTACCAAGGTAACTAACTACCTGTTACCCGTTTCTACCAAGGTAACTACTAATTATCTCTATTTCTACGATTATTATAATTGTAGAAATATAATAATAATAATAATAATAATAATAATAATAATTTACATGCCCTTTTTTCTTAGAAGAGATGCAAACTCCTTTGCAAACGTTCTTCGAAGGAACTACCAAGGTAACTAACTACCCGTTACCAGTTACTACCAAGGTAACTACTAATTATCTCTATTTCTATGATTATTATAATTGCATAAATATAATAATAATAATAATTATTATTATTATAATTATTTACATGCCCTTTTGTCTTAGAAGGGATGCAAACTCCTTTGCAAACGTTCTTCAAAGGAACTACAAAGTAACTATCCATGTAACTAACAACCCGTTACCCGTTACTACCAAGGTAACCACTAATTATCTTTATTTTTACGATTATTATAATTGTAGAATAATAATAATAATAATAATAATAATAATTTACATCCTCCTTTTCCTTATGTTCTTCGAAGGAACTACCAAGGTAACTAACTACCCAAGTAACTAACTACCCATTACTACCAAGGTAACTACTACTTATCAGATAACTACTACTACTATAATAATACTATAATAATAATAATAATAATAATAATAATAATTCTACAATTATAATAATCGTAGAAATGGAGATAAGACTTATCTCCATTTCTACGATTATTATAATTGTAGAATTATTATTATTATTATTATTATTATTATTTACATGCCCTTTTTTCTTAGAAGGGATGCAAACTCCTCTTGCAAATGTTCTTCCAAGGAGCTACCAAGGTAACTAAGTACTCGTTACTATCAAGTTAACTACTCAATAATAATCATTTTCTCTATTTCTGCTACTATTATAATGATAGACATAGAGATAATATTATATGGTAAATAACTACCCATGTAACTAACTACCTGTTACCCGTTACTACCAAGGTAACTACTAATTATCTCTATTTCTACAATTATTATAATTGAGGACAAATTGAGGACAAGGACGGAAGGGTTTTCTGGAGGCCCCACAACCACTCCATTGTATTTACGCCATCTTCACGACAGCCCTGCAAAGTAGGCCCAGGAGTACGTATTTTGTGAGTTAATCATCTTTTTCTTAATTTCTAGCAAGTGTTAATAAACAATCCGCCGAGTCCAGAGGGCATCCGTAGGAAAGGTCAGAAGGGACCTCAATGTGGAACCGCTGATCTCCAGGCTTCTTGGTATTTTGCATAAACAGCAGAGCTTGGGGAAGTTACTTTTGCACGAGGCGGCTGGGAGGGGATTCTGGGAGGTGTAGTCCCCAAAAGTAACTTCTCCAAACTTTGCATAAGGGGCGTTTTTTCCTTAGAACTTCGTAGAATCATAGAATCATAGAATCAAAGAGTTGGAAGAGACCTCCTGGGCCATCCAGTCCAACCCCATTCTGCCAAGAAACGGGAATATTGCATACAAATCACCCCTGACAGATGGCCATCCAGCCTCTGCTTAAAAGCTTCCAAAGAAGGAGCCTCCACCACACTCCGGGGCAGAGAGTTCCACTGCCGAATGGCTCTCACAGTCAGGAAAGTCTGAAAGAGTAATGCTAATCAAATCTGGCTGTTAATACGTATATCATAGATTGACCATGAGTTAACCAGAATCACAAAATACTCCAAAATCTGAAATTGTCCAAAGAGTATTGCCTTTGCATTTGTAAAATTTTGTTTCATGCACAAAAACATCATAAATATTGTATGTATATATGTATATACACATATGTATACACATAGACACGTATATATATGTATATACACATATACTGTATACATATATACACACACACAAATGCAGTTTTATACACACAGATACATATATACATAAATATATGCACACATACGTATACATATACATATGTGTATACAAATATACACACATATACTGCATATATATACACACACATATACATGCACATATACGTATATACACAGATATATATACACACATATACTGTATACATATATTCACACACATACATACATATATACACATACACATGTATACATATATACACAGATATACGTATACATATATATAAACACATATACTGTATACATATATATGTACACACATATACTGTGTATACATATATTCACACATATACACATATACATGCATGTATACATATATACACAGATATACTGTATATCCACACATATACATATATTCACGCACATGCATATACACACATATCTAAATGCGTGTGCACACAAACATATATAAATAGATAAACAGGTATACATGTATATATACACACATATACTGCATATATATATACACACATATACATGCACATATACATATATACACAGATATATATATACCCACAGATATAGACATATACACACATATACTGTATACATATATTCACACACATATATACATATATACACAGATATACGTTATACATATATATAAACACATATACATATATTCACACATACATATACACACATATACTGTATACATATATATGTACACACATATACTCACACACATACATATATTCACACATATACACATATACATGCATGTATACATATATACACAGATATACTGTATACATATATATATATACACACATATACATATATTCACGCACATGCATATACACACATATCTATATGTGTGCGCACACAAACATATAAATATATACACATATACATATATATGTGTATATACATATATATACATATGCACACACACACATTTACAGGATGCATCCTCTTATATGGAATTCCGAAATTGTCTGCACGGGTGGCTGAGAGGGCATCACTTCACTTTGGGATACACGCAAACCTTTATTTTATGTACAAAAATATTTAAAATGTTGGGTATGAAGTGTGAAACGCAAATGAACCGTGAATTGATTTCCATTGTGTTCTCTGCAAAATATTTCAAAATAAAATACCATGAAATAAAATAATCATCATAATGAAATAATGCGATAACAAAATGCCATAAAATAATATAATACCGTAAAATAAAATACTGTAAAAATCATGAAATAATGTGTAGACAGGCGCTCATCCCCCTGGATTTCACAGGGAATGAATTTGGGATGTTCCGCATGGCTTGATGCCCTTTTGGTAGGGGAAGAGGAGGAGGAGGAGGAGGAGGAAAAGAAGAAGGAGGGAAGAGAGAGAGAAGGAGAAAAGGAGAGGTGGAGGTCCAGTTGCTGGTTTTGTCTACTCCAGTGCAGTCCAGTTGAACAGGACAGGAGAGGGAGTGAGGAAGGAAGGAAGGAAGGAAGGAAGGAAGGAAGGAGGAAAAGAAAGAAAGAGAGAGAGAGAGAGAAAAGGAAAGAAGGAAGGAAAGAAAGAAAGAAAGAAAGAGAAGGAAAGAGAGAGAAGGAAAGGAAGGAAGGAAGGAAGGAAGGAAGGAAGGAAGGAAGGAAGGAAGGAAGGAAGGAAGAGCCTGTGCATAGGATCAGGACGTTTCAGAGGAAGCCATGAGTTTCGTTGTGCGTCCCTGCGCTCCCAAAGACCTGAAGGACATCCTACGTCTTATTAAGGTGAGCCACAAAAGTTGGGCTGTAGCCATCTACACTGTGGAATTAATGCAGTTCGACGCCACTTGAACTTCCACGGCTCAATGCTATGGAATCCTTTAAGTTGTGGTTTGATGAAGGCTAAAAACCACAACTCCCATTATTCCATTGCATGGAGCCGTGGCAGTTCCAAGTGAGGGTCAAACTGTGTTAACTCTGCAGTGTAGACACACCATATTGTGAAAACCCAACCCTATGGATGCCTGCTATAAATGTGGGCAAAATGCCCAGAAAACTCAACCTAACCCAACTCAACTAAACCCAACCCAACTCAACCCAACCCAATTCAACCCAACCCAACTCAACCCCACTCAATCCAACCTAACCCAACTAAACCCAACCCAATCCAACTAAACTCAACCCAACCCAACCTAACCCAACTAAACCCAATCCAACTCAACCCAACTAAACCCAACCCAACCCAACACAATTCAGCCCAACCCAACTCAACCCAACCTAACCCAACTAAACCCAATCCAACTCAACCCAACCCAACTAAATCCAACTCAGCTCAACCCAACCTAACCCAACTCAACCCAACCCAATTCAATCCAACTCAACCCAACCCAATCCAACTAAAGTCAACCCAGCCCAACTAAACCCAACTCAACTCAACTCGACCTAACCCAACCCAATCCAACTAAACTCAACCCAACTCAACTCAACCTAACCCAACCCTTGTTTAGACCATTTTCTCTCTTTTTTTTGCAGGAAATTGCGGTGATCTACAACGTCCCGTTGACCCAACTGTACACTAATGTGGATGGTAAGGAATTCCATGAGATGTCTGTCTGCATTGTTGTGCAAAAAAGCCTTGTCCAGTTTCTGTTGGACTGGGTGTGTCTACACTGCAGAACGAATGTGGTTTGACACCCCTTTGGTTTGGTGCTAAGGAGGGAAAGGTGCGGCATCCATGCCATTGAATCCCAGAATTGGAAGTGACCTCTAAAGTCCATCTAGTCCAACCCCGTTCTGCCACGCAGAAAAGGCACCATCAAACCAGCTTTGACAGATGACCATTCAGATGGCCTTTTTCTCTGCTTCTCCCCCAGTGCTTCACAAACACGGATTCGGGGAGCGACCCAAATATGAGTGTTTTGTGGCCGAAGCTCCTCCGGAACAGAAAAGCAAGGAAGGTAAGGAAGCGGACAAAGAGAAAAATAATACAAGTTTCCTTTTCACTTCTTTGCCATGTCTTGCTGTTTGAAGTGGATTATATGGGTCAGTGTAGACCAGGCATGGGCCAACTTGGGCCCTCCGGGTGTTTTGGACTTCAACTCCCACAATTCCTAACAGCCAATAGGCTGTTAGGAATTGTGGGAGTTGAAGTCCAAAACACCCGGAGGGCCCAAGTTGGCCCATGCCTGGTGTAGACTCAGAGAATGCAGATTGAAGTTCATGAGTCTACACTGCCATATATAATCCAGTTCATTGCAGTTAATCTGCATTCTGAAACTGGAATGTATGGCAGTGTAGATCAGGCCCAAGAGGCCAAGCCTAGAGTGTGTCCGAGGTTAGAATTCAATAAATTGGGAAACTCCTCTAAAGTTCGGACTAAAACTCAGAGCGGTTGGCAAAGACGAACTCGTATATCTTTCGCCTTTCACTCTATTTGGCAAAATAATGTTGGCATTGCCATTAATATGTCTGTTGGGGTTAGGATTCAATAACTTGGGAAACTCTTCTAAAGTTTGGACTAAAAGCCAGAACGGATTGCACAGATACACTCTCGGGTTCCTTTCGTCTTTCACTCTATTTGGAAAATTAATGTTGCCGTTGTCATTAATATGTAAACTCCTTTAATGTTTGGAGTAAAACTCAAAGCGGATGACTAAGACGCACTCGTATATCCTTTGCCTTTCATTCCATTTGGCAAATTAATGTCGCCGTTGCCATTAATATGTCTGTTGGGGTTAGGATTCAACAACTTGGGAAAGTCCTCTAAAGTTCAGACTAAAAGCCAGAACGGATTGCACAGATACACTCTTGGGTTCCTTTCGTCTTTCACTCTACTTGGAAAATTAATGTCGCTGTCGCCATTAATATGTAAACTCATCTAAAGTTCGGACTAAAGCTCGGAGTGAATGGCAGAGACGCACTCATATATCTTACATCTTTTACTCCATTTGGCAAAGTAATGTCACCATTGCTGTTTTTCACTCTATTTGTAAAATTAATGTCGCTGTTGCCATTAATATGTAAACTCCTTTAATGTTCGGACTAAAACTCGGAGCGGATGGCGAAGACACACTCATATATCTTTCATCTTTTACTCCATTTGGCAAATTAATGTCACCATTGCTGTCTTTCACTCTATTTGGAAAATTAATGTTGCTGTTGCCATTAATATGTAAACTCATCTAAAGTTCGGACTAAAACTCAAGCGGATGGCGAAGACGCATTCGTATATCTTTCGCCTTTCACTCCATTTGGAAAATTAATGTTACAATGGCTGTTTTTCACTCTATTTGGAAAATTAATGTCGCTGTTGCCATTAATATGTAAACTCATCTAAAGTTCGGACTAAAACTCAAGCGGATGGCGAAGACGCATTCGTATATCTTTCATCTTTTATTCCATTTGGCAAATTAATGTCAGCATTGCATTAATATATCTGTCTATCTGTCTATTTATCTATCTTTCTGTCTATCTATCGATCAATCGATCAATCGATCTATCTGTTTCCATAGGCCATACTATCATTGGCTACGTCCTATCCACATATACCTATAGTACCTGGAAAGGGAGAAACCTTTATATCGACAACTTCTACGTCATGCCGGAATTTAGAGGTAGGACTATAAATCCCTTCTCTATCCTGTAGATGTGTATGGAGTGTGTGTGTGCAGAATTGTTGTCATTAGGTGCATCTACACTGTGGAATTAATTCAGTTTTGTGCTGCTTTCGAAATGCGATTGATTTTTCTTGCAGGGAGGCGCATTGGGAAGAAGCTCATGTGCTTAGCTGCAGAGGTAAGTTTGGTGAAATGGCACTCACAGGCCAACTTTGGCCCTCCCGGTGTTTTGGACTACAACTCCCACAATTCCTAACAGCCTACCGGCTGTTAGGAATTGTGGGAGTTGAAGTCCAAAACACCAGGAGGGCCAAAGTTGGCCCATGAGTGCCATTTCTTCTCGTCTTTTTTTCTGCTCAGGCGGCTTGGAGACGGGGCTGCACCGAATTACGAATGCATTCTTCGTCCGAAAAGCCGGAAAACCACGCCATTTTGCAGCGCTGGAAAGCGGAAGACCTCAGCTCCAAACACGGCTGGCACCTTCTCCGCTTCTATAACGACACCCTGAAGAGGCGGGCTGCCCAGAGCAAGGTCTAGCCCGAGAGGCTTGTGCATACGCTCGGAAAGAATATCGTTCTGGGCATCATCCATACACGTCCCGAAAATAAAACACTGAAAATGGTTTCCGAGAGGCTGAGAGTGTGTGACTTGTGCATTTTCACGACCAAAGGTGTGTCTACACCAGGTATGGGCAAACTTTGGCCCTTCAGGTGTTTTGGACTACTACAATTCCTATTCAGAAGGGTTTGGGCACTACTTTAATAGCCACAGCTCAATGGTACAGAGTTCTGGGAGTTGTAGTTTTCCATGAAAAGCCACTGAGTGACCTAGGGTCAGGTAGGACATACTCTCAACCTCAAGATAGGGTAGACATGTATAAGTGTGGTGTATGTTAGGCTGTTAGGAATTGTGGGAGTTGTAGTCCAAAACACCTGGGGTGCCCAAGTTTGTCCATGCCTGATGTAAATGCATTAGGAATTGTGGGAGTTGTAGTCCGAAACACCTGGAGGGCCCATGTTTACCCATAACTGATGTACATGCATTAGGAATTGTGGGAGTTGTAGTCCAAAACACTTAGAAGGCCCAAGTTTGCCCATAACAGATGTATATTCATTAGGAATTGTGGGAGTTGTAATCCAAACCACCTAGAAGGCCCAAGTTTGCCCATAACAGATGTATATTCATTAGGAATTGTGGGAGTTGTAGTCCAAAACATCTGGAAGGCCCAAGTTTGCTTATACCTGATGTAAATGCATTAGGAATTGTGGGAGTTGTAGTCCAAAACACCTGGAGGGTCCAAGTTGGCTCATACCTGATGTAAATGCATTAGGAATTGTGGGAGTTGTAGTCCAAAACTCCTGGAGGGCCCAAGTTTGCCCATGCCTAATGTACATGCATTAGGAATTGTGGGAGTTGTGGTCCGGAACATCTGGAGAACTCAAGTTTGCCCATACATGATGTAAATGCATTAGGAGTTGTGGGAGTTGTATTCGGAAATACCTGGAGGGCCCAAGTTTGCCCATACCTGATGTAAATGCATTTAGGAGTTGTGGGAGTTGAAGT